>NC_054483.1:120649932-120949932 GCF_017639515.1 Carcharodon carcharias | reverse complement strand
TAGCAGAAACATGGAACTCTCTCTTTCTCCCAAAAGACTTCCGACGTTAGGACAATTGGAGTTTTCAAGACTGAGAAACAGATTTCTGTTAGTTAAGAGTATTAAGGGGTGCGAAGTAAAGGTGGGTAAATGAAGCTGAGGTACAGATCAAACATGATGAACTGAGTGGTGGAGCTGAATTGAGTGGCTGACTGCTCCTTATTTATTTATTGTTTCTAAACGTCAAAAATTCATACAGTGCATTTTCATATTTTAAATCAGACTTTAGCCGCTTTTCCTAAGTAGCCCACTCTTAAATTTACTAATTAGGTTAACAGTTCTCTTGTCCCTGATTTGCATCATCGCTTGTATCTGAGAGCAGACCTCGTCCTAAACCTGTGCAAACACTGCTCTAAGTAATAAAAAACAAAAAAACTGCGGATGCTGGAAATCCAAAACAAAAACAGAATTACCTGGAAAAACTCAGCAGGTCTGGCAGCATCGGCGGAGAAGAAAAGAGTTGACGTTTCGAGTCCTCATGACCCTTCGACAGAACTTGTGTTCCTCTTTCTTGGACTCGAACGCAAGTTCTGTCGAAGGGTCATGAGGACTCGAAACGTCAACACTGCTCTAAGTAATGTTTTTTAGAGATGTGAAAAAGCAAACAATACGAAGGTGCAGACTACACATTTACCAATCCCTCTTACTTGTGAAGAAGCAGCAAGTCCTCACTTGTCATGTCCATTCCCCACACGTCAAAACAAATTCAGTGATTTGGTTGCAATGTGGGAATTACAGGTGACAGTTGACAATTTGAAGTCCAAGATCCTTTGGTTTCTAGGAAACCATACAAGTGAAATGTTTAGCTACCATTCAGAAGGACCAGGCCAGAATTCAAAGCATTCAATTAACAGGCCTCTTTTACCTATATAAAAACAAAAAAACTGCGGATGCTGGAAATCCAAAACAAAAACAGAATTACCTGGAAAAACTCAGCAGGTCTGGCAGCATCGGCGGAGAAGAAAAGAGTTGACGTTTCGAGTCCTCATGACCCTTCGACAGAACAGAAGGGTCATGAGGACTCGAAACGTCAACTCTTTTCTTCTCCGCCGATGCTGCCAGACCTGCTGAGTTTTTCCAGGTAATTCTGTTTTTGTTTTGGCCTCTTTTACCTGTTAGCTGATTGTTGTTCATGTGGGCATTCTACAAGAATTTCCCATTTATCCCTCAACTAAAACTATCAAAAAGAGAATAGTTATCTCGGTGCTGTCTGTGGGATCTTGCTGTCCACATGTTGGTTGCCACCTTTGCCAATAACCCGTCAGCCACTGCGCTTCAAAAGTAAGTCATTGGCTGTAAAGAAACCTTCGGAGGATATGAAAGACACTATATAAATAGTGTCTATTTGTATAATTAGTAGAAATTACATCACAGAAACCAGCCACTTGGCCCAGCTTGCTCATACAGTTTGTTCGTGCTGTATGTTTGTATCCTTAAGAGACAGAATAGAACTAAGGTATACATTTTTAGATAGAGATGGGGAGAATTTTTTTCTCAGTTGTCAGTTTGTGGCATTGCATATTTTTAAGGCCGAGTTAGATTGACTCCTTTTATCAATCAAGAATCTAAGGGTGTAGAGGGTAGACAGGAAAGTAGAGTTGAAGTCAAAAACAGATAAACCATGATCTTATCGAATTGCAGAGCAGTCTCGAGGGGCCAAATGGCCTTCTCCTGCTTCCAATTTATATATTTGTATCCTTTTTTCCCCACATGCCCACCATTTATGTATCACTGATATTCTTGTATAACAATGAGCGTGGTGGAGTTATAGAGAGGATCTTAGTCAGAGATTCAACGTGCCCTTGATGAGCTCAGCCAGCATTCAAGAAAGTTTACTCACCAGAGTAAGTTTCAAAGCTTCCTTAATCTGAAAGAGAAAAAGGTAATGATTTGAAAAACAAATGGAGCTGATGAACACAAATCAAAAATAAGTTATAGAAGTAAATAAACTATAAAATGAAAGCCATTTTCTCAGAGGTTATCTCTAACAGCAGCTTAGTTTTGTACTTGGCCTCACCCACCTTTTCATCTCTCACTGTCTCCTTCAGACTCGGGAGGCTGCCTTGAAGCAGAGTTTGAGCGTTTTCTATTTCCTTCTGTTGAAGGATACACAAATACAGTTTTTAATAACAGTCGTGACATTTCTAATTTATCTGAAGCCATCTATACCTACTTCTGACAAACTTCCACTCATTAACTTGAACACTGCAGTGTCATGTGGTATCTTTAACTCACCTCCATCAATCCTAACTCTTAGAATTCTTTTGTTCATTAAGTGATGTGGCCACTGGTGAGGCATCAGGCAAATGTCTGTCCCATTAAGTGGAAGGACATGGGTTCAAGCCACAAGATTCCACTGCAGGGTTGAAGGCAAGGAGGGGAATCACTTTCCCAACTACATTGCAGCATGAGGACCTGGACAGAGGTATGTGTTTCAAAGGGAGGAAGAAATAAGATCGGAAAATGCCGAGAGAATATCCTTGCACCTCTTGATGGAAGCAGGAAAGACAGCAGTCACATGGAGAGACCACGGGGTAGATTTACCAATCAATAGGAATGGGTGACAATCTACCTACTGGACTGGGCAAAAAAGGGGAAAATAGAAGTCTTTTTTTTTACCATCCCTTCATACTGTAAAACCCGAAAGAGCTGATGATCTAATCTCCAAAAGACAGTAAAGTGATAACATCATTTGAGTATCCCCTCCCCTACACATTCATCAGTAAATATAGTGTGGAGAGCAAGACTGAAAGGCAGATATTTTCCCTCTACTAAAGGTAACAGATAAAACTATTAGCAAATTTAGCATTGCTTTGCTCATGATAAGTTTGTGCATTTGTGTCTGTGAAGTGCATATGGTGTATCAGATTATTTCCAATGTGTTTATCAACAGCATAAGGGGCATATTGTTTACTCTAAGTCTGCAAAGGTAGCAATCCTGGGGTGAACAACAATTCACAACCATAAGCTCAAAGAATACAGTGCCAGCCACGTATACTTTGCGGATAAAATGTTGTTGCAGTTTATAGGAAATATGGGCTTTCCTTGCATTCCTTTGTACTTGGTAAATGGAAAGGAGTATTTACAGAGCAATTGAATTAGAATATTTCCACCATATCCATTGAACAATTTGGGGTATTGGCCCTCAGATTGGAATACCCAAGGTGTTCCAATGCTGATTCAGAAGTGGTTGTCTGTCAATCAGTTCAAGCAGCAACTCAGAAATAAGTCCCTACAACTGAACTCCTGCCTTCTAATTAGCTTACTTAGGCAACTACTAACAAACAGTTCGGCTTGAAATAATTCACCTTTCTGTAGATGAAATGAAATTATCCTGAAATGCTGATGACAGACTTGGTCTTCAATCAACGTTACTTCTGCATTGAACTTTCATCATCGTGACTTCCATTTTGCTCTCAGCTGTATACAGAGCTCCCATTGTTCAAAGTGAGTCAGATGATATCTTATATTATGACAACAGAAACATTTACCATATAACTTGCAATGCATTGTACTGAAAGAAAAAGGCAGGCTTGCATTTATATTGTGTCTTTCATAACCTCAGTACATCCCAAAAGCACTTTACAACCAAAGAAATAACTATGAAGTGTAGTTGCTGCCGATTTATGCACTGCAGGCTCCCACAAACAACAATGCGATATCTACTGCAATCTACTTTTGTGATGTTGACTGAGGGATAAATATTGGCTTGGCAAACTCCCCTGCTCTTTCGGAAATAGTACCATAGATCTTTTACATTCACCTGAGCAGGCAGATGGGGCTGCAGTTTAACATTTCATTTGAAGAACAGCACCTGTGACAATGCAGCACCGAAGTGTCAGCCCAAATTTTTGTGCTCAAGTCTCTGGAGTGGAACATAAATCCACAACTTTCTGACTCAGAGGCAAGAGTGATATCCACTGATTTGCAGCTAACACTGCAGCTAAGTTAGAGCTGCTTTTACTCTGGACTGTTAAAGCTGCAAAATTTAATCACTGATAACAAGTTGGAGTCACACCTGGCACAAAGGAAGATGGTTGTGGTTGTTGGACAACACTCCTGGGAGTTCCTCAGGGTAGTGTCCTCAGCCCAACCATCTTCAGCTGCTTCATCAATTGCCTTCCCTCCGTTATAAGATCAGAAGTGGGGATGTTCCCTGATGATTGCACAATGTTCAGCACCATTCGCGACTCTTCAGATACTGAAGCAGTCCATGTCCAAATGCAGCAAGAACTGGACAACATTCAGGCTTGGACTAACAAGTGGCAAGTAACATTCACACCACACACACCATCTCCAATGAGAGAATCTAACCATCGCTCCTTGACATTCAATGGTTTAACCATTGCTGAATCCTCCACTATCAACATCGTGGGGGTTACCACTGATAAGAAATTGAACTGAACGAGCCATATAAATATTGTGGCTACAAGAGCAGGTCAGTGCTGGGAATTCTGCAGAGGGTAACTCACCTCCTGACCCTCCAAAGCCTATCCAGCATTTACAAGGCACAAGTCAGGAGTGTGATGGAATATTCTCCACTTGCCTGCAGGATGAATGCAGCTCTATCAACACTCAAAAAGCTTGACACCATCCAGGGCAAAGCAGCCCCTTGACTGACATCCCACCCAACACCAACCACAGTGGCAGCAGTGTGTACAATCTACAAGATGCACTGCAACTCACCAAGGTTCCTTCGACAGTACGTTCCAAACCCGCAACCTCAACATCTTGGCAGATAAGGGCAGTATGTGCATGGGAACACCACAACCTGCAAATTCCCCTCCAAGCCACGCACCATCCTGACTTGGAACTATATCGCCATTCCTTCTGTGTCACTGGATCAAAATCCTGGAATTCCCATCCCAACAGCACTGTGGGTGTACTTGCACCACATGGACTGCAGCGGTTCAAGAAGGCAGCTCACCACCACCTTCTCAAGGGCAACTAGGGATGGGCAACCACTGCTGACTCAGTCACCCTGTGACCACACCTCATGAAAGAAATAAAAAAGGACAAGTCATGAGACCAATTAAGTTTCTTGCTACTGTTGAGACATGTTTGCAGATAATCCGATGTTTCTTCAGATACTCTATTAGATTAGAAGCCAGCATAAAATGAGTGGCTTGTATTTAATGGTTTCAAATATGAGATACATTACTAACAAAGTCTGGTTACTTAACTCATTACTATTAAGGACCCTGCTGTGCACAAACTGATGTTGCTCCACATTGCAACAGCAACTATATTTAAAAAGCATTTGATTAGCTGCAAAGTATTTGGTACTTCCTGAGGCTGTTAACGGCACTATTGAAATGAAAGTCTTTCCTGTGTTTTTTATATATAAAACACATAATTGTAGTGTGTGAGGACACCTATAGACCAACATGAGCATTCTTCCTATATATGATTTTTATAGAGTTATAATAACACAGTGCCATGCTTGAGGGGGGCTCTGTTACACACTGTTACACTCCAGAAAGCCAGTAGGTAAAAGATAGGATTGGAGCCAATCTTTACACACATTCATATACATTTATTTACAGAGATACACACTACTAGTATGCACCTCTGAAGTCTACAACCACAGTTCCAGTCTGTTCCTATTTATAGAAGCACAAGTAAATCCCCAGTTAATGGCCACCACCTGCCTACAACTAAACACAATGAATATAAAATTCACACTCACTGCCTCATGTAGAACAGAATAATGGGACACAGGCTTGCACTTGCAACTTCATGGAGTGGCCCTTTCACTTGTTCTATAGATGCTTGGTCTGTCCTGTTCCCAAATAGTTTCCCTTTACTTTCTCTTACTGGTGGTTAAAGAAATTGAGAAAAGTAAAGCTTAAGCTCTGGGAATATCCCACAACTGTATGGTTTATGAGCAGATCAATCAAGAGTCACAAATTACAAAAATGTAAGGATATCAATGATCTCTAACAGTAGAGAATCTGTACTGTGACTCTTGCTGGTTTACAACATTGACAACTTGTACTTATATAGCACCTTTAATGTATTAAACATCCCGAGGTGTTTCAAAGGAGCATAATAAAGCAAAACTTGACATTGAGCAGCATAAGGCTTGATTAAGGACAGATAAACCAAGGTTTGATCAAAGAGATGGGTTTTAAGGAGCATCTTAAAAGAAGTGAGATAGAGAGGCAGAGAGATTTGGCAGCTGAAAGCAAAACAACTAATGGTGGAGAGACTAGAATTGGGGATGCTCAAGAGGCCAGAATTGGAGGTGTAGATATCTTGGAGGCTTGTGGGGCTAAAAGAAATTATAGAGATAAGGAGGAGTGAGGCCTTGGACAGATTTGGGAACAAGGAAGAAAATTTTAAATCATTAAACATCATTTAAAGCCCTTCAATAAAAACATGCACATATAAATATTCATAATGCTGCATGTAATCAACTCTGTTTCAAATAAAACTCTGCTTACATTTGATGCTAACAATGTTGTCGGGTCCAGAACATCCAGCCATTGAAGTAGCCTACGGAAGAAGGACTGCAGAACACAACAATCAAACCAAATGCAATAAATTCAACATGAGCAAAAGTTGATTTATAAAATAATAACTGATCTATTAGTTGTGGCCTGTGAACATTTCCTCCAGTAAACTTGAAAGTGCTGTGCAGTCAAAAGCCAGTATCAGTATTGCCATTAAGCTGTTTTTCCTGATGGTTGTAAACACTTGTTATGAGTGTTCTCTTTCCACAACAATGAAAAGTATCTTCCTTATTGTTCTTATTTTTAAACAACTCAGTGAGTAAAGTTTAGTTAAGTGGAAATATTGCTGGCGTGGTGTTAATATCACTGGGCTGGTGATCCAGAGGCCCGGGCTAATGCTGTGGGGACATGGGTTCAAATCCCAACTCGGCAGCTGGTGGAATCTAAATCCAATTAATAAATCTGGAATTGAAAGCTAGTCTCAGTGATGGTGACCATGAAACTATCATCAATTGTCATAAAAACCCATCTGGTTCACTAATGTCCTTTAGGGAAGGAAATCTTCCATCCTTATACGGTCTGGCCTACACATGACTCCAGACCCACAGCAGTGTGGCCGACTCCTAACTGCCCTCAGAAATGGTCTTATAAGCCACTCCATTCAAGGGTAATTAGGGATACGCCACAAATACTGGCCTTGCCTGGAATAAAAAAAAATTAAG
The DNA here is from genome assembly GCF_017639515.1 of Carcharodon carcharias. Taxonomy (NCBI): domain Eukaryota; kingdom Metazoa; phylum Chordata; class Chondrichthyes; order Lamniformes; family Lamnidae; genus Carcharodon; species Carcharodon carcharias. The sequence goes on along the minus strand of NC_054483.1, from coordinate 120,942,716 downwards.
GCAGCACTCGACCAAATACCACACCAATCTCGATCACAGTTGTCAAAGACCACACATAATTCTTCGAAAAAATGGATTTAGAAATAATTGTGCTCTTAATGCCAAACACATTGTTCAATGTTTCGATGTTGGACCAAGATTGTTCTCACAGGGTGTGTGACAGCGCCTTAGGCAATGGTCGTGATGGTGATGGTCCATGATCAGGGGGAAATGATTGCTGCTCCTCTGGCTACTCTGCTGCAGGGAGGCAACTTCACCATCACTGAATTAAAGGAGCTAGAGGGTAGCTGCTTCCTTGTAGCAGACACACTGTACAAAAATGCCCCTCTCCTGTTACTCAATGTGCACACCTTGGCTCTAAACGGCAAGTGGCTGGCTGTCTTCCAGCAGCTTCCATTGCTGCTGGTGACATCTAGGCTGGTCATTCTAGGCAGTGGCTTCAGCTGCATCACTGACGATGGCTGGGCAATCCTGCAGAGCCGACAGCAAACTGCTCGCCACGCCAAGACTCCTGATGGGACTGCTAAAAGACGCCATGCTGTACAATGCCTTCAGCAACTCTGCAGACAAAGCACTGCACAGGTACACATGTTCAAAATCAAGTAGGTCCCTCCTTTCCGGGATAGACTTCCTGTGTTTGTTTCCCAAATATTCACAGTAGATCCACTCAAGTCAAGCCGGTGTTTTCTCTGACTGCCAACTACAGGAAGACCAGAGGGCTGGCAGGGGCACATGGGAACTGAATGTAAAACTGTTGACCCCAGAAAACACTGAGGAACTCAAAAAGGAGTAACAAAGGTTAGGGAACAGTGAAACTCCTCTTCGATTCCCCAGATCACCGCTGGGAAATGATAAAGACAATCAATCTAGAGCTTCTCAGCAGGTCTGGCAGCATCTGTAGATAGGAGCACAGTTAACGTTTCATGTCCCCACCCCCCCACCCTTAAACCAGCTTATATTTTTATATTTCACCTCTCTTCTATTTCTACTTAGTTCTGTTGGAGGGTTATTCAGACTCGAAACGTTAACTGTGCTCCTATCCGCAGATGCTGCCAGACCTGTTGAGTTTTTCCAGGTATTTTTGTCTTTGTTTTGAATTTCCAGCATCCACTGTTTTTTGCTTTTATATCAGGACCTTCTTCATCTTCAATGGTATTCAGAAGGAGAGAAAGAGACACACAAAGAAGGAAATGTCCCAGCTCCAGAGAAGTATGTCGATTCTGTTCCTGTTGCAATCGGTAGGGGTCGATGTCAAGGAGAATCACTAGGAGATGAAGAGCCTCCAGGCATATTCTTTGCCTCAGACACATCCAAGAGCATCTTCCACTCCTCAGTGAAGTGGGATGAGACATTCCTGCATATTTTCCTCCAAAAGGTACTCAGAGCTCTGCAGTCAGCAGCCTGAAGAAAGAAGACAGTTCAGTAACGTCATTGCAACCTGACACACTGATGATCAGCAAATGCTTTTAAGCCAGGTTGCATGACATGAGGCCCACAGATTGCACAGTTTGCCAATCCTTCCTATCCTCTGTTAAGGTCTTGGACGACAGCATGCAGGAGAGTTTGAACAAACTGTCAGCTCTGCGAGAGCTAATGAAGGCTGTCACATGCTTCAAGATGAGGAAAACTCCCAGAAGTGATGGTTTACCGGCAGAGTGTATTCAGCTCTCTGGGACTGGAGCATGCATCCGGCCAGCAGCATGTCAGAACCCACAAGGAAAGGCGTCATCAGTCTCAGCAACAAGGGGAAGGGGGAGAGGGAGGAAATCAGAAATTGATGGCTCGTTACACTGCTTAACATGGATTACAAAATTCCATCCAAGATCATGGCCAATCGAGTGAAGTGTGCTCTGGAGTTGGTGATCCACCCTGATCAGACTTGAGCTGTATCCAGCAGTGAGATCTCTGCTAGCCCAGCGTTACTCAGGGATATGATTGGCAGCAGACTCGAGTCCTCCAAGCCACTCACCTTCCTGACTTGGAAATATATCACTGCTCTTTCACTGTCACTGGGTCAAAATCCTGGAACTCCCCTTCCTAACAGCACTGTGGCTGTGCCTACACCACATGGACTGCAGCAGTTCAAGGAGGCGGCTCACCACCACAATTCGCAATTCGGGGTGAGTAATAAATGCTGGCCCACATCCCATGAATATACAAAAAAAATACTGTGTTGTACCATTTGCCCCTCATTGAAAAATTTGTAGAGGAAGACAACTTTGATCAAAAGGTCCATCAGGCAGTGGTGGACTCTTCACATGAGGTCCTTGCGTCGCTGGGGAAAACGATGATGGTAGATCCTGTCAGATGGTTCTTTGAGCAGACTGTCAAAGTCATTCGGCAGAACTTTCAAACAAGAACCAAGATATTGCTTGCCTGTTGGTTTGGAATGCCATCCCCATCAGATCCTTTTGGGTGTCTCAGCACCAGTGTACACTGACCTGGTGTCAACTGCACAGAGGAGGAAACTATCACCCACCTCCACCTGGAATGTACATTTGTCAAAAGGGTCTGGAGAGAGATGGAATGGTTTTTGTCAAGCTTCATCCTGAGCAATTCTGTAACACGGGCTCTGTGCTTTATAGAGTGTTCCCAGGGACAGGCACCCAGACAAACTTCAACTGTTCCAGGAAAGCGAAACTCGGTGAAAGATGCCCTTTAGTCCACTGGAAACTTGTTGACCTTCTAGTGCAGGTACCGAGCGTTGCAGATTGACACATTCCAAGGTCTCGGGTAGGGACAAATGTAAGTTTGCTGCAGTGACTCCAAAGGCTCATTGGGGAAAGGCCACTCTTTAGGGCCATCTCACCTCAGCAAACTGAGCGGCTGGAACCAGTGGAGAAACCCCTGGGGTTTGAGACAATGTAACTTGTAACTTTACTAATTGTATCTTTACAAAATTAATGAATAAAATGTATCTATTTTTGAAACAGGGAAGGTGCAGAATTCACCAACAGGGAGGGGGGAGCAGACACAATGTATCCGGTAAAGTGATAATCTTTTAAATGAAAACAATTAAACCAAATCAACAAAATTGGGATAAATCAGGCACAGCCCGGTAAAGTGATGGTGAGATTGGTTATCATGGTTATAATTGGTTATCATGAGGCTGCAGATTGTGAATTATTTGGATTCCAGCAGCCGTTTAAGGGCTGGTATTGGGATAAAGTATTTAACAGGTTAAAATCTCGATTACCTGTTCCCTTCTCCATTGCTTCACCGTCACTTCCATCGGACCCGGACCCCCCAATCTCCCTGTTCCGCTGCCTCAGGCTCGACTATTGCAGCTCGGGCCCCGCAATCGGAATAATATTCGCCCAATAACACGGCCAAATCTCAATCTCATGGGGTTTATTAATGATCCAAAAACACCAAAAGAAAAGAATAATTTCCAAATCCCATCAGACTGAACAAATTAACATTGAGTTGGAGCCGCGTACAGCGACACCCTGCGGCCGGGAGGAGGGGACACAGCGACACCCTGCGGCTGGGAGGAGGGGACACAGCGACACCCTGCGGCTGGGAGGAGGGGACACAGCGACACCCTGCGGCCGGGAGGAGGGGACACAGCGACACCCTGCGGCCGGGAGGAGGGGACACAGCGACACCCTGCGGCTGGGAGGAGGGGACACAGCGACACCCTGCGGCTGGGAGGAGGGGACACAGCGACACCCTGCGGCTGGGAGGAGGGGACACAGCGACACCCTGCGGCCGGGAGGAGGGGACACAGCGACACCCTGCGGCTGGGAGGAGGGGACACAGCGACACCCTGCGGCTGGGAGGAGGGGACACAGCGACATCCTGCGGCTGGGAGGAGGGGATACAGCGACACCCTGCGGCTGGGAGGAGGGGACACAGCGACATCCTGCGGCTGGGAGGAGGGGCTACAGCGACACCCTGCGGCCGGGAGGAGGGGACACGGCGACACCCTGCGGCCGGGAGGAGGGTTACAGCGACACCGTGAGGCTGGGAGGAGGGGACACAGCGACACCTTGCGGCCGGGAGGAGGGTTACAGCGACACCCTGCGGCCGGGAGGAGGGGACACGGCGACACCCTGCGGCCGGGAGGAGGGTTACAGCGACACCGTGAGGCTGGGAGGAGGGGACACAGCGACACCTTGCGGCCGGGAGGAGGGTTACAGCGACACCTTGCGGCCGGGAGGAGGGTTACAGCGACACCCTGCGGCCGGGAGGAGGGTTACAGCGACACCCTGCGGCCGGGATGAGAGGTCTCGGGTCCGCCTCCTCCATGCGGCCCGGAGTGTCCGCCGCTGTGACTGTCAGTTCCGGTGAGGTGAGGCCGGCCGGCGGATGGGGTCCGGATGAAGCGTCGGTCGGTGCCGGGTGAAGGTGGCGCGTTTGGCGGGAGCGGAGTCGGGGCCGAGACCATCATGATGGCCTGAGGAGGGTGAGTGGGAAGTGCGGCCTCTTCGGTGGCGGAGATCGGCGGGCGGGAGGAGGGGGAGAGGAGGGGGAGAGGAGGAGGAGGGAGAGAGGGGGGGGGAGGGGAGGGGAGAGGGGAGGGGGGGGAGGAGGAGGGGAGGGGGAGAGAGGAGGAGGGGGGGAGGAGGAGGGGGAGGAGGAGGGGGAGAGAGGAGGGGGGGGAGGAGGAGGAGGGAGAGGAGGGGGGGAGGAGGAGGAGGGGGAGAGAGGAGGAGGGAGAGAGGAGGGGGGGGGAGGGGAGGGGAGAGGGGAGGGGGGGGGAGGAGGAGGGGAGGGGGAGAGAGGAGGAGGGGGGGAGGAGGAGGGGGGGGGAGGGGAGGGGAGAGGGGAGGGGGGGGGAGGAGGAGGGGGAGAGGGGAGGGGGGGAGAGGGGAGGGGGGGAGAGGGGAGGGGGGGAGGGGAGGGGGGGAGGAGGAGGAGGGGAGAGAGGAGGAGGAGGAGGAGGAGGGGGAGAGGGGAGGGGGGGGAGGAGGAGGGGGAGAGGGGAGGGGGGGGAGAGGGGAGGGGGGGAGAGGGGAGGGGGGGAGGGGAGGGGGGGAGGAGGAGGAGGGGAGAGAGGAGGAGGAGGAGGAGGAGGGGGAGAGGGGAGGGGGGGGAGGAGGAGGGGGAGAGGGGAGGGGGGGAGAGGGGAGGGGGGGAGAGGGGAGGGGGGGAGGGGAGGGGGGGAGGAGGAGGAGGGAGAGAGGAGGAGGAGGAGGAGGAGGGGAGAGGGAGGGGGGAGGGGGGAGAGGGGAGGGGGGGAGGAGGGGGGGAGAGGAGGAGGAGGAGGGGGAGGGGAGGGGGGAGGGGGAGGAGGAGGGGGAGGAGGAGGGGGGGAGGAGGAGGAGGGGGAGAGAGGAGGAGGGAGAGAGGAGGGGGGGGAGGGGAGGGGAGAGGGGAGGGGGGGGAGGAGGAGGGGAGGGGGAGAGAGGAGGAGGGGGGGAGGAGGAGGGGAGAGGGGAGGGGGGGGAGGGGGGGAGGAGGAGGGGGAGGAGGAGGGGGAGAGAGGAGGGGGGGAGGAGGAGGAGGGAGAGGAGGGGGGGAGGAGGGGGAGAGAGGAGGAGGGAGAGAGGAGGGGGGGGAGGGGAGGGGAGAGGGGAGGGGGGGGAGGAGGAGGGGAGGGGGAGAGAGGAGGAGGGGGGGAGGAGGAGGGGGGGGAGGGGAGGGGGGGAGAGGGGAGGAGGAGGAGGAGGAGGGGGAGAGGGGAGGGGGGGGAGGAGGAGGGGGAGAGGGGAGGGGGGGGGAGGGGAGGGGGGGAGAGGGGAGGGGGGGAGGGGAGGGGGGGAGGAGGAGGAGGGGAGAGAGGAGGAGGAGGAGGAGGAGGGGGAGAGGGGAGGGGGGGGAGGAGGAGGGGGAGAGGGGAGGGGGGGAGGGGGGGAGAGGGGAGGGGGGGAGGGGAGGGGGGGAGGGGAGGGGAGAGGGGAGGGGGGGAGGAGGAGGGGGAGGAGGAGGGGGGGAGGAGGAGGAGGGGGAGAGAGGAGGGGGGGGAGGGGAGGGGAGAGGGGAGGGGGGGGAGGAGGAGGGGAGGGGGAGAGAGGAGGAGGGGGGGAGGAGGAGGGGAGAGGGGAGGGGGGGGAGGGGGGGAGGAGGAGGGGGAGGAGGAGGGGGAGAGAGGAGGGGGGGAGGAGGAGGAGGGAGAGGAGGGGGGGAGGAGGAGGAGGGGGAGAGAGGAGGAGGGAGAGAGGAGGGGGGGGAGGGGAGGGGAGAGGGGAGGGGGGGGAGGAGGAGGGGGAGAGGGGAGGGGGGGAGAGGGGAGGGGGGGAGGGGAGGGGGGGAGGAGGAGGAGGGGAGAGAGGAGGAGGAGGAGGAGGAGGGGAGAGGGGAGGGGGGGGAGGGGAGAGGGGGGGGAGGAGGAGGGGGAGGAGGAGGAGGGGGAGAGGGGAGGGGGGGGAGGAGGAGGGGGAGAGGGGAGGGGGGGAGAGGGGAGGGGGGGGAGGGGAGGGGGGGAGGAGGAGGAGGGGAGAGAGGAGGGGGGGAGAGAGGAGGGGGAGAGAGGAGGAGGGAGGAGGAGGAGGAGGGGAGAGAGGAGGGGAGAGAGGAGGGGGGGAGGGAGGAGGGGGGAGAGGAGGAGGGGGAGGAGGAGGGGAGAGGAGGGGAGAGAGGAGGAGGGGGAGAGAGGAGGAGGGGGGAGAGGAGGAGGGGGAGGAGGAGGGGAGAGAGGAGGGGAGAGAGGAGGAGGGGAGAGAGGAGGAGGGGGAGAGAGGAGGGAGAGAGAGGAGGGGGAGAGAGGAGGAGGGGAGAGAGGAGGGGAGAGAGGAGGGGGGAGAGGAGGGGAGGGAGGAGGGGGGGAGAGAGAGGAGGAGGGGAGAGAGGAGGGGAGAGAGGAGGGGAGAGAGGAGGGGGGAGAGGAGGGGAGGGAGGAGGGGGGGAGAGAGGAGGGGGGGAGAGAGAGGAGGAGGGGAGAGGGGAGGGGAGAGAGGAGGAGGGGAGAGGGGAGGAGGGGGAGAGAGGAGGGGGAGAGAGGAGGGGGGGAGGAGAGAGGAGGAGGGGAGGGGGAGGAGGAGGGAGGAGGAGGAGGAGGGGGAGAGAGGAGGAGGGAGAGAGGAGGGGGGGAGGGGAGGGGAGAGGGGAGGGGGGGGAGGAGGAGGGGGAGAGAGGAGGGGGGGAGGAGGAGGAGGGGGAGGAGGAGGAGGGAGAGAGGAGGAGGGAGAGAGGGGGGGGGGAGGGGAGGGGAGAGGGGAGAGAGGAGGAGGGGGGGAGGAGGAGGAGGGGGAGGAGGAGGGGGAGAGAGGAGGGGAGAGAGGAGAGGGAGGAGAGAGGAGGGGGGGGAGGGGAGGAGGAGGGGGAGGAGGAGGGGGAGAGAGGAGGGGAGAGAGGAGAGGGAGGAGAGAGGAGGGGAGAGGGGAGGGGGGGGAGGAGGAGGGGAGAGAGGAGGAGGAGGGGAGAGGAGGAGGGGGAGAGGAGGAGGGAGAGAGGAGGGGGGGAGGGGAGGAGGAGGGGAGGGGGAGAGAGGAGGAGGGGGGGAGGAGGAGGGGGAGAGAGGAGGGGGGGAGAGGAGGAGGGAGGAGGAGGAGGAGGGGAGAGAGGAGGAGGAGGGGAGAGAGGAAGAGGGGAGAGAGGAGAAGGAGGGGAGAGAGGAGGAGGGGAGAGAGGAGGAGGAGGGGAGAGAGGAGGAGGAGGGGAGAGAGGAGGAGGGGGGGGAGGAGGAGGGGGAGAGGGGAGGGGGGGAGGAGGAGGAGGGGAGAGAGGAGGAGGAGGAGGAGGAGGGGGAGAGGGGAGGGGGGGGAGGAGGAGGGGGAGAGGGGAGGGGGGGGGAGGGGAGGGGGGGAGAGGGGAGGGGGGGAGGGGAGGGGGGGAGGAGGAGGAGGGGAGAGAGGAGGAGGAGGAGGAGGAGGGGGAGAGGGGAGGGGGGGGAGGAGGAGGGGGAGAGGGGAGGGGGGGAGGGGGGGAGAGGGGAGGGGGGGAGGGGAGGGGGGGAGGGGAGGGGAGAGGGGAGGGGGGGAGGAGGAGGGGGAGGAGGAGGGGGGGAGGAGGAGGAGGGGGAGAGAGGAGGAGGGAGAGAGGAGGGGGGGGAGGGGAGGGGAGAGGGGAGGGGGGGGAGGAGGAGGGGAGGGGGAGAGAGGAGGAGGGGGGGAGGAGGAGGGGAGAGGGGAGGGGGGGGAGGGGGGGAGGAGGAGGGGGAGGAGGAGGGGGAGAGAGGAGGGGGGGAGGAGGAGGAGGGAGAGGAGGGGGGGAGGAGGAGGAGGGGGAGAGAGGAGGAGGGAGAGAGGAGGGGGGGGAGGGGAGGGGAGAGGGGAGGGGGGGGAGGAGGAGGGGGAGAGGGGAGGGGGGGAGAGGGGAGGGGGGGAGGGGAGGGGGGGAGGAGGAGGAGGGGAGAGAGGAGGAGGAGGAGGAGGAGGGGGAGAGGGGAGGGGGGGGAGGAGGAGGGGGAGAGGGGAGGGGGGGAGAGGGGAGGGGGGGAGGGGAGGGGGGGAGGAGGAGGAGGGGAGAGAGGAGGAGGAGGAGGAGGAGGGGAGAGGGGAGGGGGGGGAGGGGAGAGGGGGGGGAGGAGGAGGGGGAGGAGGAGGAGGGGGAGAGGGGAGGGGGGGGAGGAGGAGGGGGAGAGGGGAGGGGGGGAGAGGGGAGGGGGGGGAGGAGGAGGAGGGGAGAGAGGAGGGGGGAGAGAGGAGGGGGAGAGAGGAGGAGGGAGGAGGAGGAGGAGGGGAGAGAGGAGGGGAGAGAGGAGGGGGGGAGGGAGGAGGGGGGAGAGGAGGAGGAGGAGGAGGAGGTGTGCAGGTGAGGAGGGGAGAGAGGAGGAGGGGAGAGAGGAGGAGGGGAGAGAGGAGGAGGAGGAGGAGGAGGTGTGCGCGTGAGGAGGGGAGAGAGGAGGAGGGGAGAGAGGAGGAGGAGGAGGAGGAGGTGTGCGGGTGAGGAGGGGAGAGAGGAGGAGGGGAGAGAGGAGGAGGGGAGAGAGGAGGAGGGGAGAGAGGAGGGGGGAGAGGAGGGGAGGGAGGAGGGGGGGAGAGAGGAGGGGGGGAGAGAGAGGAGGAGGGGAGAGAGGAGGGGAGAGAGGAGGGGGGAGAGGAGGGGAGGGAGGAGGGGGGGAGAGAGGAGGGGGGGAGAGAGAGGAGGAGGGGAGAGGGGAGGGGAGAGAGGAGGAGGGGAGAGGGGAGGAGGGGGAGAGAGGAGGGGGAGAGAGGAGGGGGGGAGGAGAGAGGAGGAGGGGAGGGGGAGGAGGAGGGAGGAGGAGGAGGAGGGGGAGAGAGGAGGAGGGAGAGAGGAGGGGGGGAGGGGAGGGGAGAGGGGAGGGGGGGGAGGAGGAGGGGGAGAGAGGAGGGGGGGAGGAGGAGGAGGGGGAGGAGGAGGAGGGAGAGAGGAGGAGGGAGAGAGGGGGGGGGGAGGGGAGGGGAGAGGGGAGAGAGGAGGAGGGGGGGAGGAGGAGGAGGGGGAGGAGGAGGGGGAGAGAGGAGGGGAGAGAGGAGAGGGAGGAGAGAGGAGGGGGGGGAGGGGAGGAGGAGGGGGAGGAGGAGGGGGAGAGAGGAGGGGAGAGAGGAGAGGGAGGAGAGAGGAGGGGAGAGGGGAGGGGGGGGAGGAGGAGGGGAGAGAGGAGGAGGAGGGGAGAGGAGGAGGGGGAGAGGAGGAGGGAGAGAGGAGGGGGGGAGGGGAGGAGGAGGGGAGGGGGAGAGAGGAGGAGGGGGGGAGGAGGAGGGGGAGAGAGGAGGGGGGGAGAGGAGGAGGGAGGAGGAGGAGGAGGGGAGAGAGGACGGGGAGAGAGGAGGAGGGAGGAGGAGGAGGAGGGGAGAGAGGAGGGGAGAGAGGAGGAGGAGGGGAGAGGAGGGGAGAGAGGAGGGGGGGAGGGAGGAGGGGGAGAGAGGAGGAGGAGGGGAGAGGAGGGGGAGAGAGGAGGAGGAGAGAGGAGGAGGGGAGGAGGAGGAGGGGGAGAGAGGAGGGGGAGAGAGGAGGGGGGGAGGAGGAGGAGGGGGAGAGAGGAGGGGGAGAGAGGAGGGGGGGAGGAGGAGGAGGGGGAGAGAGGAGGGGGAGAGAGGAGGGGGGGAGGAGGAGGAGGGGGAGAGAGGAGGGGGAGAGAGGAGGGGCGAGAGGAGGAGGAGGGGAGAGGAGGAGGAGGGAGAGAGGAGGAGGGGAGAGAGGAGGAGGGGAGAGAGGAGGAGGGGAGAGAGGAGGAGGAGGGGAGAGGAGGAGGAGGGAGAGAGGAGGAGGTGAGAGAGGAGGAGGAGGTGGAGGAGGAGGAGGTGGAGGAGGAGGAAGAGGGGAGAGAGGAGGAGGGGAGAGAGGAGGAGGAGGAGGGGAGAGAGGAGGAGGAGGAGGGGAGAGAGGAGGAGGAGGGGAGAGGAGGAGGAGGGGAGAGAAGAGGAGGGGAGAGAGGAGGAGGGGGGAGAGGAGGGGAGAGAGGAGGGGGGGAGGGAGGAGGGAGAGAGGAGGAGGGGGAGGGAGGAGGGGGGGAGAGAGGAGGGGGGGAGGAGAGAGGGGGGGAGAGAGAGGAGGAGGGGGGAGAGGAGGGGGGGAGGGAGGAGGGGGGGAGAGAGGAGGGGGGGAGGAGAGAGGAGGGGGGGAGAGAGGAGGGGAGAGAGGAGGGGGGGAGAGAGGAGGGGAGAGAGGAGGAGGGAGAGAGGAGGAGGGGAGAGGGGAGGAGGGGGAGAGAGGAGGGGGGGAGGAGAGAGGAGGAGGGGGAGAGAGGAGGAGGGAGAGAGGAGGGGGGAGAGGAGGGGGGGAGGAGAGAGGAGGAGGGAGGAGGGGGAGAGAGGAGAAGGAGGGGAGAGAGGAGGAGGAGGGGAGAGAGGAGGAGGGGAGAGAGGAGGAGGAGGGGAGAGAGGAGGAGAGAGAGGAGGAGGGGAGAGAGGAGGAGGGGGAGAGAGGAGGGGGAGGGAGAGAGGAGGGGGAGGGAGAGAGGAGGGGGGGAGGAGAGAGGGGGGGAGGAGAGAGGGGGGGAGAGAGAGGAGGAGGGGAGAGAGGAGGGGGGAGAGGAGGGGGGGAGGGAGGAGGGGGGGAGGGAGGAGGGGGGGAGAGAGGAGGGGAGAGAGGAGGGGGAGAGAGGAGGAGGGGAGAGGGGAGGGGAGAGGGGAGGGGAGAGAGGAGGAGGGGGAGAGAGGAGGGGAGAGAGGAGGAGGGGGAGAGAGGAGGGGGGGCAGGAGGGACAATGACACGTACACACACACACACACGTGCCTCTTTTTCTACCACTGAGAAGGACAAGGGCAGCAGACACACGGGAACACCATCACCTGCAGGTTCCCCTCCAAACCATGCACCACCCTGGCTTGGAACTATATCGCCGTTCCTTCAGTGTCGCTGGGTCAGCATCGTGGAACTCCCTTCCTACCAGCACTGTTGGTGTACTAGGAGGAAGTCTGAGTTGTGAGGGGGATACAAAGAAGCTTCAAGGGGATTTGGAGAGGCTAAGCTAATGGGCAAAAGTTTAGCAGATGGAATACAATGTGGAGAAATGTTAGGTTATCCATTTTGGTAGGAAAAACATAAGTATGGAATATTTCTTAAATAGTGAGAGTTTGGCAAGTGTTGAACTTCATAGAGATTTGGGTGTCCTTGTTCATGAGTCACTGAAAGCTAACTTGCAGGTACAGCAAGCAATTAAAGCAAATTATATGTTGGCCTTTATTACAAGAGGATTTGAGGGCAGGAGTAAAGATGTCTTACTGCAATTATATAAAGCCGTGGTGTATTGTGCATTGTGCGCAGTTTTGTTCTCCTTCCTTAAGGAAAGATATACTTGCCATAGAGGGAGTGCAACACCAGACTCATCCTTGGGATACAGGGATTGTCCTATGAGGAAAGATAAAATAGACTGGGCCTTTATTATCTGGAGTTTAGCAGAACGAGAGGTGGTCTCATTGAAGCATATAAAATTCTTATGGGACTCGACAGGGTAGATGCAGGAAGGAAGATTCCCTTGGATGGGAATCTAGAACCAGAGGGGACAGTCTCTGAATAGGAGGTAAGCCAACTGAGATGAGGAATTTCTTCATTCAGCGGGTGGTGAATCTTTGGAATTCTCTGCCCCAGAGGGTTGTGGGGGCTTAGTCGTTGAGCTTGTTCAAAACTGAGATCGATAGATTAAAAACATCAGGGGATATGGGGATGGTGCAGGAAAATGGTATTGAAGTAGATCAGCCATGAATGGCGGAGCAGACTCGAAGAGCTGGATGGCCTCCTCCTATTTCTTATGCTCTTATACCACATTGACTGCAGTGGTTTAAGAAGGTGGCTCACCATAACCTTCTTGAGGGCAATTGGGGATGGGCAGCAAATGTTGGCCTGGGCAACAAGGCTGCCATCCTGTGAAACTCAATTGACAGCTTTCTCTCAGATCTGGAAAAAGTATGTGGTATAAGAGCATAAGAAATAGGAGTAGGCCATCCAGCTCTTCGAGCCTGCTCCACCATTCAATGAGATGATAGCTGATCTACTTCAACACCATTTTCCTGCACCATCCCCATATCCCCTGAGTTGTAACAAGTTTTAAGCATGTACAGAGGCTGGGATTGGTGAGAAGGGCAAGAGGGAAGACCTGTGATAGGGTGGAATGTGGGAGTGGTTAAATGTCAAAAGGGATGATGGTGCAAGGAAAAAGGAAATGGTAATGGGACAAGTAAAGAAGCAAAAGATGTGTCTAGATTCGGTGTAAATGGGAATAATGGAATCATCATCAACAGCTGAAAAATGGGGGCAGAGGTTATTTATACCAGCAGGTCTGGCAGCATCTGTGGAGAGAGAAAAACACAGTGAATGTTTTGAGTCATGTATGACTCTTCAGCTCTGATGGAGTCATATTCAACTTGAAACATTTACTTTATTTCTCTCCCTGCAGATGCTGCCAGACCTGGTGAGCATTTCCAGCTCTTTGTGTTTATTACAGATTTCCAGCATCTGCAGTAATTTGCTATTGTTTATGTCTGTTTCTTTTGAAAAGGATGGTAAGGTTTTCTGAATGCTGTCCCTTTATCTCATCTGCCCCATGGAAAAGAACTTGACTCACCCTGACAGTGGAAATCTGTATGAGCAATCTATAAACTGGCGCAGAGAATGAGATCCGTTCAGCAGTCAACCTGCAGCCTGTTTGCATTCTAAATAGAAAAGACTGTCGTATCTAATTAAGCTGGTGCGTGTCTGTGCTGACGCATGTTTTGTGTCAGTGATCCCTTCAGTTGGCTCAGATGTTTGCTGTGAATGTTGGGAATCTGACCCACTCTAAATGTGCTCATTTGCAGTTTTAAAATACATCTATACATAAATAAAAAAGAGCTTTGTCTTACCATGATGACCTTACGTTCGCTGTAGCTGCATGTGGTTGTATTGTAGCCTGACTGAAGTGTAAATACCGGGGAAAACGAAAATACGACTCTGAGATTTCCAGGGGACTGGATAGCAAGAAGGATTTGAAAGAAGAGTTTAAGTAAGTGAGCAAAGCACTGTTTGAAGATGCAAGTTTGTAAGACGCTTTTGAATATGGGGAAAGTTGTACGGGTTAAGGAGAGAGTTCCAGATTATAAGAACGTGCTGGTTAAAGGCTGTTCCATTGATAGTGAGCTGGTGACGGTGGAGGTGGTGCATTATTAAGTCTTACACTCCTTTGTGGAGCTTAGAAGCAAGACCTTTTGAGATAATTCATTGGAATGTGAATTTCTCTGGCATGATTTAGTTCATATCAATCAACATTTTGATTTAATTAAAGAGGTAGAGCAAGTCCAGTTTAAGCTACAGTAAAACTGTAATGCTCCCTGACCCAATTCTTAGCATCATTGGAGTTGCTGTGACAGTTAATTTATTTATAGCTGAAAGGTTAACTTAAAATATAAAAGCACAAGAGTTAACAAGAAGTTTTGTAATGAATTTACGCTGACAGATCTTTTACTTATAAATGCATTAGTTTCCCATTGCAAATAATCTACTTATTCAGTTATTCCGAAAGGTTTTTGAGCCCCAAGCAGTTTGATCTGGATTTCCTGTTCCAGTATTTCCACAATGGCTGCTTTGATTAAACTACATTAAATAAAACTCTAAGTAACTGGTTTGCAATGTGTTCCCCCTGCAAGCTTAGCGTTGGTATGAAGCTGTTGCAGCTGCATGTTGGCGCTAAACCTGTGTAATCTAAATCATTCAGAGTCCAGAACACAGGACTGGAATGCTTCCAGAGTGTCTGAGTGAGTTTACCTAACGAGGGGCTGAGCCTTGAGACCAAGGTCATGCCGGGTTTGAGTCTCTTTCTATTATGTTGTTAGTTGGTCTCTTGCAGGGTTGAGGGTGTGGACCAGCGACCCTGACTCGAGTAGGGACAAGAGATTGGGCCCTTTGTTCCCGATTGTTTTCCAGCAACCTCTGCTGGGAATGTGTATGTTTCTGATGATGAGTGGGAGGGGTGGTGGTGGTCAGCCTTGCTGCCCCCAGTGATATGGTGGCCTGCGGACTCATACTCCATCATGCCACACACATGAATGTCAAACACTGAGATATCGGGGAGCACCTGTGGAACTGCGCTCCAGCAGTGAGTGGGCACCCTCAGAAGATGAGAACAAAATGGGACTGAAGGTTATAAGTATAATAATCGAATGATAGTGGGCCCAATAATCCACAGAACCAGTTCCAGCCTATGGAACTGTGATTTGTGGAATTTGGATAGTTGTGTTAAATCCTGGAGTTTCATTTGATATGGTATTGGAAGATTATTCCAAATTTTCTCATAAAACTCAACGGTGAATGTCACTTTACTCAAGAGATTAAGTAATGGGGAAAGTATTGTCAAGCCTACTAAATAAGTCATAAATCTGCTTCCAAATAGCATTTCATATGCCTCCAATTTCTGATTAGCAAATAAAAGGAGCACCAAATCGCAGCATGGTCAGCATGACATAGCCAGGGAGCCTGCGAATGGAGACCCAGGGATCCATGCAGCAATGAGATTGCAAAAGACCACAGCTGATGGGGTACAAATGGGTATTAGATAGGACCATGAGGTTCACATTTGCACATGCTCAATTTGAAGGGGTGGGCTTGTTCTCATTTGAAACCATTTTTATTTTACAATAAGAAGTTCTCTTGCTGCATTAAAAGCAAAAAATCTTTGCCATAGGTTCCTTAGAGGAAGGGTCCTGGCGGTGAAGGAAGTGATTACCTGAGTTGCTCAGGCCGGGAGATTTAGGTTTCATCATGCTCCATGCGGGGTCAGATGGTCACAAGGAGAATGATGATGGGGGGGTGGGGGGTGTATTTGGTCTTGTGATTTTTTTTCTGGTTGTTTATTAAATCTCTCCACATGGAAGAAATATCAAAATTAAATCTACACAAGCATCAGCATATGGTGGCTATTCAATTTTTTTTACTTTTCCCATTTTTTTTAATGCTCCTTTTCTGTATCTTAAAGGGAGATGACAGGTAAAGTAAATGCTTTGAAAATTGTATAGAGTAAAACACGGGTTAGTCATTTTCTTCCCCCGTTTGTGTCGTTTATGGCACAAAATGGGCCATTCAGCATATCGGTGAAATGGCCCTGTGATACAATCAGATTATTTGCAGGAGCAGGAAGAAGAAACTTCAAATAGAAATTGTGATTGAAACAGTGCAGCACTACTTGTAATGTGGTTACACACCCCTCCCCATCCCTTTCCCCTCTCACATACTCTTGTGCAAGTTTGCTGTACCACATTTCTAACAGCCTGCATTCAGAGTTCCTAGTTTGGAAAATGTTTATGTATGTGTGAATTGGGTACGAGCGAAGAAGTTGTATAGATGTGTGAGAGTGGCACTAGTCAAGTCTAACTTCATGGTTGTGACCTTCAGTTAAATGTTACTGAATATCTCTGGTACACTGGATAAAGCTGATATTGTTTGAACTGACAATATGAGCTTTGTGTTGTGCACCAATGCCAGTTATCAACACACATTAATAAATGAGGTATAAATAATGTAATGTCATTAGGAAACCTGATGAAGTAAGCTTGTGGTCAGCTAACCTAGGCCAGTCTGTGCTAAGCTAGTCTTGGTTCTTGGATGTATCTCCTTCACCTCCAAAATAAGTTATGCACACCTTCTTAATCACTGTTGCCCTGAAAGAGCTAAAAGGTCTGGCAATTCAAAGATCCACTTCTTTTTGGTGTATCAAGTGTTATTGAATTTGTTTATAGTACACGTATTGAGTAATCAGAACTTGCTTCACCAGTAATTGAAAGGCAGTGGTCCAAAGTCACTTTAGTTTTGCTGGTCAAAATGTAGATCAAGGGCTGATTTTCATATGCCTTGAAGTTATCTGCATTGATTGGGAGGCTGGATGTCTTAAAATTATTCATGAGACAGCCACTTCTGAACAAGTACTTAGAGTACAGTCGTTGCAGGGCTCAGCGTGAGCTCTTCCTTTATAAGTGGTCTCTTTGAACTCCCCAGGTGGTTAAATCAGCCAATGTGGATTGGTATGGATCAGGAAAGTTTCAGGTTGGTGAGACCATCTCAACCAAATTGGTGGTAGGGGATACAGCAATAAACCTACATGGGGAGTGAGAATGTTCCCAACCCTTCCCTGTATTATAATTAGATTTTCTTTGTGAATGCTGGCAAAGATGGGGTGTAGCTTAGCTGCATTTAGCTCCATGGTTGAACAGTACTGACACAGTATCTCGGTTAATAAATAGCAATGCATTTGAGCAACCAGAGGGCTCTGGTCTCCTTGAAAGTGTACCTCAACAAAGCCAAGTGACATCTGAAAAGAAGGTTCAAAAATTAGAACATAATGAGACAGTGATCTTTTCAAATTAACCTAGATTTGAAGTATCACTGTTAATTGTAGTTTGCCCATTGTGAGAAATTATGATTTGTCCTTGTTCAATTTTGCATCCATTCATAATTCTGTGTTGAAAATCCAGTCTTCCAGTGACATTGCACTAGGTAGTACTGCCTCTGTCCATTCAGCAAAGCCAAGATCCTGCAGCAGTGTCTGCAGCAAACTCTTTGTGAACTACCTGGTCAGCAAAAGAAGGTTGAATGCTGCATGAAGGACAGCTAGCTGCACTGTCTGCTGCTCAACTTGCCTTTTTGGGTTAAATCACTGAGAAGAGAAGATGATTCATTTGTGTATAGTTCATGTTTTAAAAGAATGTTTCTCAGCTTCCTTTGCCTGCAGGTGCTGAATCATACTGGAGGGGTTGCAGCTGGCCTCCAGCAATTCACTCAGTTGGTAGTTCTTTGTGCATGGGTATAGACAGCGAGGTTATTGAATTGCCAGGGGCACTACAGCCTAGCTCAATCCTGCCCTCGCCTCACATCCTTAAATACTTACGATCCAGCAAGTGGATTGGGATCAGGATTAGGAGGTGTTCCTAACCTAATGTTCCCTCTCTCCAGCCCGAGTGCTGATGCCAATTGCAGTGCTTAAACTGCAATCTCAAACCAACAAACTCGGCGTGGAACAGGAGTCAAAACTGAAACTGTGATCCAAATGCCTCAGTATCCCATGTAACACTGCAATAGCTTGCTTTTATATTGCAAAGGTAAGGTGAGCAATTTTGAAAGAGGGATTTGAAGATTAGGGTTTTAAATTGAATGCATTTTGGACAGGATGGAATTCATTGAACACAAACAAGAAGGCCAGGAAGGATTGTATTGGAATAATTGAATCTGGAGGCGGGAAAAGCCGACACAAGCTGAGGCAGGCATTGTTGCGAATGTGGAAATTTGTGATTTTGGTGATGGGAAGGATGTGGGATTGGAAACACAGTTTAGAGTCAAAATGCTGC
Source organism: Carcharodon carcharias (assembly GCF_017639515.1). NCBI lineage: Eukaryota > Metazoa > Chordata > Chondrichthyes > Lamniformes > Lamnidae > Carcharodon > Carcharodon carcharias. The sequence continues at coordinate 120,925,119 of NC_054483.1, read as the reverse complement.
ACAATCAGCTGAGTTATTGGGGGTGGATAAATGCTGAAGTGTGTTCATCATTTATGGGTCCTGGCAATGTGCATTGTTCCACTGAAAGCATTGAGATGTACTGGGAACAGAGATAAACCTAAAATACATCCTTATTCTGTGTCTAATCTTAGGCATACTGAAAAGCTGTCATGCTGATCAGCGAGGCAGACAGCCTTTTTTCAGGAAAATGGTGATTTTTCAGGGAAGAAAGATTCAGAAGTTTGTCACTCACCTGCCTGAATTCAGGCATACATTTAGGATTCAGCCAGACTATGCGCACATCTTTTATTCTAGTTATCCTGCATTGTTCATCATGGTTTCCCACATGCTGACATCTTTGCAGTAATCCAGAAGTAAATTTGAGTTAAATTGGACAATATCATTATTTAAAAGGGGAATTAAAGCTGTGCTATTCCTACTGCTCCCAGCATTGTTCCCTGAGGGTCTCTGCCTATGGGCAGGTTAATAAATGTGTAGGGCAAAGCTGGTGTAACAGCCCTCTATGTTAAGGAGTTGTATGATGTGAGCTTACAGGCACTTTTCCGTTTGGCTCTTCTGTAATTTGGAGCACAGGACATCAACGCTGGGCAACAGCTCCCTGCATCCATATTACTAAACCAGTGTTCTGCAGCAATAGCTCAGTTTTCAACTCATATTTTTGCCTAATAGGTGAGCCAGTTTTGTTAGCATGGGTGTCCCTCCAATGTCTTCATAGGGTCACGCAAGATAACTACCATTGTAATCCTGGTCACATGTTGGCACTCCTCTGCACCCTTCCCCTGGCCATTTGATCTGAAAGAAGGTGGGGAGTGGCATGCCTGGTTTAAATTGGTCACGGGGTAGCAGGCAGGGGAGGGTGGGGGGGGGTTGTGGCTAGGAGGCAGGTCAGTTAGCAACAGTGCCAAACGTAGTAGATATTTATAAACCATCATATGTAAAGTGACCAGATTAGAGCATTTTTTTGAGGCAGTGGTTTAGTGGCATAGCCACTGGACTAGTAACCCAGAGACCCAGGGTAATGCCTTTAGGACCCGGGTTCGAATCGCATCGTAGCAGGTGGTGAAATTTGAATTTTTAAAAAACCTTGAATTAAAAGTCTAATAGTGAAGCGATTGTCGTAAAAACCCATCTGGTTCACTAATGTCCTTTAGGGAAGGAAATCTGCCGTCCTTACCTGGTTTGGCCTACATGTGACTCCAGACCCACAGCAATGTGGTTGATTCTTAAATGCCCTCTGATATGGCCTAGCAAGCCACTCAGTTCTTAGGGGTAATTAGTGATGGGCAATAAATGCTGGCATGCATAGTCAGTGATGCCCCCATCCCATGAACGAATAATAAAAAAAATTTGCTAATGCCAAATTCATTAATTGATGCTTTGTGCTTCAACTTTCGTCTTTCCTCAAAACATTCAGAAGAAAACCAGAAATCCCGATTATCGGCCCCACCTTGTACTGTCTGGGGATCAAATGTTATTCAAAGAGGGTTGTGAAATGGAGAATCAAAGGTTCAGTTCAAACTCTATCCTTCAGCTTCACTTGTGGCAGAATTTGTTTGTCATTTTTTGTCTTGTAGAACTTTCATAACAGAATTAAAGGATTTTGTTAATATATTAACAAACAAGTACTCCACAGAACAGAGAGCTTGAGAGGTGGTCAGTAGAAAATTAGAAGGAATATTGTTAAAATAGATTTTAAAATCAATGGCTGGAGAAGGAGTTTGGGGGGTGGGGGTGTCGGGCGATGTCATCATGTTTCATTGTCTTAACTCAAAAACTTGATAACCAGATTATATGTGTATGTATAAACTCTGAATTCAACATGCAAAAATTAACAAAACAAATAGAATATTACACCAAATAGCCGGGTTAGTGGAGTATTAATCGGAGGCAGTCATGGTTGGAACATATCTTGCGAGCTGTGTCTCGTTCTGCTCAACAAGATTAAAAGGAAACTTCAGGCCAAGGACGTGATAATAGAGAAGGCTGACTCTTTATTTCAGGGCTGAGCTATAAGGAAGAAGTGGAGGAACCTGGGCATTTTCACTCATGAAAGGAGGGAAAGCAGAGGAATTTAAGGTATAGAATGCAGCTACAAATCAAACCACTGAGATCCGGCCGAAGGAGCATAGGTTTGGACTAAAGAGAAGTATAAGATTAAAGTCTGGAAATTCTTGACAAATAATTATTAGTATTTATTATCCTCATAATTCATCCTCAACTTTAGTATCATCTGCCTGGTTTTCATATCTCTCCAAGACCTCACCTCTCTCTGTCTCTGTAACCTCCTTTACTCTACAAGCTTTCACCTCTGATTCTGGCCTCTTGTGCTATCCAATTTTCATCACTCCACCACTGGTGACCGTGTCTTCAGCTGCTTTGACCCTAAGCTTTGGAATTCCCCCTCTACCTCTCTTTGTTTCACTAAAACACTTGTCAAAACTTATCATGCTGACCAAGGCTCAGTGACAGAAAGGTTTATTTTATATATTGCTCTTCTAACTGTCTTGGACGTTTTACTACAATAGAGGTGTTATATGAAAGTGAGTTGTTGATATTTGGGTAAATCAGCAGAGGATGAAACCTTGCAATCATTTAACAAACATTTGGATTGGTGATTTCTGGATGAACTCAGTTGGGCCGTATTGCCTTTCAAATCTCTCTATACTGTTTTTTTAATTTGCTCATGGGATGTGGATGTCGCTGGTTGGCCAGCATTTATCGTTCAACCCTAATGGGTTTCCCCTGAATTTCACTCATTGGTACTTAACCACGTTTTTCCTCAGATGACAGTAGTCAGCACTTTAATCCATTACAAGTAGGCTCTTTGTCTGTGTCCTAACCAAAGTTTGATAAAGATTTGTTTCACCAAGTTTTCTATTTCAAAATTGACTCGCAATCTTTAATTGTGTGCGATCAAGGAGTGGGAACGGCTGAAACCAAAAAGCTTCAAATTATTTTAGACTTATCAGCTTCATAGCTTGTCAAATGCAATTATGGTTTTTTAGTTGAATTTTTCAAAAGTACTGTGCAAAATTGGCAGTTATTTCATGTTATATATCATTGTAGCTAATTGAGAGAGATCCATTTATCCTCTTTCTCAGCACTCTGATCGGTTCTAGAATATAGACATTAGATTCCATTGGGCTGGTACGATACGATTTAAAATATTTTGAGCAACATCTCCTCGTTCACAGAGTAAGTTCTCTTGATTGTGTTTATACTGCACAAGATCATCATCCAATTCAAACAACTGATCTTTTAGTTCAAGCGGGGCACAAATTATAATAAAAAGAACCTGGCAAAAGGAGGTTTGTGTGTAGTTTTGTCCTTGTTTACAGTAATGACACTGTGTGCTTTTGATGTATATTAGGCCATTGAATCATATAATCTTACAGCACAGACGTCCTTTTGGCTCATTGTGTCTGTGCAAGCCTTTTGAAAGAGCTATTCAATTAGTCCCAGTGTCCTCCCCTTTCCCAATGCACTGCGAAATTTAGCTATTCAGGTATATATCCCATTCAATTTTGAAAGTTACTCTTGAATCTGCTTGCACTATCTTTCTACTGTAGTCAGTTCATTCGGAAGTTAAGTTGATCTAGTTTGTAGAATGTTTACATGTTATAATGACCTGCATAGAAATTAGTCCTGGTTCCAGAAATTCAAAGCAATCCAGTTAATTCTTGAGAACTGACTTTAAAATATTCACATTCTGGTAACTTGAAGTAAAACAAAATGGTACAGGTAAAGTAATTGAAGCCATTTGCTCAGTTTTACCAGTTCTGTTTACAGTTACATTTTTATTTATTATCTGAAAGTATGTTGACTTTAAAATTTGTGTTTGGTGATAAGCCAGGTAATTTGTGGGATGGATAAGCTGAGCTGAAAAAGAAGCCAATGGCAAATCGGTCAGCAAGGGCTGGTACAGTCCAGTTAAAAATGCCAACAAAGGTTATTGTACTTTAATTCTTCACCAGCACTGTTCCTGAAGCTGAAGTAATTAAAATATACCATGGGCTCATAATTTTAACATATAAAGCTGTGTTATTGGAACCCTAACTCATTTCTCAAAATAAATGAGGATTTATCTTGTTTAAGGATGTTACTCTGTTGAACTTTATTAAAACTTCATTCTTTACCTAGAGGCAAGTCTGTGGTGCTTTCTTTGATACTTCTGGAACATTAAGTAATCCTTTTTAGCTCCAGTAGTCCTGTAATCTTGTATGGAACATTGATAAAGACAGTGGGTGTGTAAAGACTGTGAAGTTAATTAACACTGATAACAAAAGCTGTCACTTAATGTACATCTTAGGATGTTTTATAAAGTGGGGGATCGGACATGACGTAGGAATTGGGAAGAGGAGGTTTTGAGAAGGGATTTGAAGGTGCTTTGTGATGCAGCAAGGCAAGGGATTTCGGAAGAGAATTCCAGAGTGCAGGCTTGTGATGGCTAAAAGCTTTGCCAACAATGGTAGAGGAAAGGGAGGAGGATACATGGTAGTCCAGACTCAGAAGAGAGCAAGGTACATGTTGTGATGGAGGGCAGACGGAGGACGCAGAATCAAGTTAGATTGAGACCATGAAAAGATCTGTAATGGCTGAGGCATTGAGAGCCATTGGAAACTAGTCAGGAAGGATTTGCCAATATTAAAATGACAAAATTAAAAAGAAAGCACCAGTAATGAAATTGACCATTAATTGTGATTTCATGTCACTCTATAAATCATGTCATCACTGTCAGCCAGTCAGATATCAACTTGAGGCAGGTGGGGCAGCCTTTTGTCACTGAACATACGACTTTTCAAAAAAATAGTTGGACAGAAGACTTGGAAAATGTGCCAACTGTGATGAAATAATGATTGCTTGTACTGAGAGCATCAGCTAGTCAAAGAGTCAGGGACAGATGTCATTTCATGTTGGGTAACTTAAAAGTTGAAACTCAGTTACCTATCTTCCCAATTCGCTGCCCGGATTTGGATAAACAACAGAGCCGGCATTATCTGCTAAACGGGGTGATAAAGGGACTTTGGTGAGGGTGGGAATTCACTGGTAAGTCATACCAATAGTATGATATCAGATTGAAATAAATAGGACTAAGGGTGTACTAAACTAAAATCTCATATTAAGTATATTTAGATAGACTATTAAGCAAAATGATGGGTCAGCTGTGACCCATTGCCTACAATTTCTGCACCATGTGGGAACTCCAGGGCGTTTTGTATGTGTCAGATCTTTTTCTTCTTAAGTTCTCTGCCTAAAGGCAGATCGGACCCACAGCACCATGACCTGCACCACAGGTAGGACAAGGAGGCAGGTCCCGAATCCACCCCAGCCAGAATGGGGATCAAACTCCTGTTCCATTTCCTTTTTTCATGGGGACTGAGCAGGGGAGCACAGTCGAAATAAGGTGGTCATAGGGGATTTGATATTCGAAGGATAGTTAGTCTTTTCTGCATCCATTGGTTTGAATCCTGCGTGGTGTGTTGGGTCCCAGGTGCCAAGGTGAAGGGTGTTATTGAGACAGTTGGAAGGATTTTGAGGTTGAGGAAACAGGAGAACAGCCATAATGGGATCCACATGGGAACCAATGATATAGGAAGGGAAAGGGTTGAGGCCTGCAATCAGAGTTTCAGGATCTCAGGAAGAAATTAGATACCAGTGATTGGCAAAAGAATCAGAAGCAATATGAGCACATTGTTTTTACACAATGAGCCATTGTGACCTAGAATATGCTGGAAACAGATTTGGTTGTAGTCTTCCAAAAAGAATTGGATAAATTGGAGGGGAAAAACAATTACAGGGCTAAAGGGAAACAAGGGAATGGAACCAATTGATGAGCTCTTCCAAAGACCTGACAAAGGCTCAATGGGCTGAATGGCTTCCTACAGTGCTGTATCATTCCTAATGCTAACATTTTATGCAAGGTGTGGCTCCACTGCAAAACTTGTTGATACCAATCATCTCCTATCAGATTTAAATTGTTGTCACACCCTAGGAAGATTACTGCCACTTCGTTTTTATTTTGCATTCCTCACTCCTGTGAATAAAATATTGCTGTGCTAATTGTGTGAGACTGTTATGGCAGATAAGAGGTTCTATTGTTCTAATCTTCTGGATTTTCCATTTTCTCTTTTCAGCTCCCACTGCCCCTTATCTTGAAAGTGCTAATTTATGCTGCAGTGCAGTCCTACAGTCACCAGCATCCCTCTGGCACTTATTTGTTTTAGTGGCCATATTTTATGCATGAGCCTGGATTTGTAAATGCTGGAAGATTAACAGCTTTTCCTGCACACCTTACAGCATGCTTCAGTAGTTAGCAGGGAGTGGAGCCCTGACTGGTGTTTTTTATTCTCTCTCATCAGGCTGTGCCAGTGTCTACTACAGAGTCTCCACTGCTGCTCTGGCTGAGATCAGTTAACACAGCACAGACTTGGGATGGACATTGGAGTGCAGTGCCAAACCAGTATGTGCATATACCTGCTGAGTCTGTAATTTTGTATTTTGATTATCCTTTGTATGAGATACTAAAACTGATGCCTGTTTTAGTGCTTTTGATATTGCACTATTCAGAGAAGAGCTGGGGATTCACCCCATGCCCTGACAGGTATTTAACCTTCAACAATCACCAGCAAAAGTTAGTTAAACCAGTCATTTGTCTCTTTCTTGTTGTGGGAGTTGATGTACCCAAAATGGTTGCTGTGATTCCCCACCTAGCAACTGCACTTTATCATAGTTCAGTAAATAAGGTATTTGTAAAGTATAAGTAAAGCTGTGTGCCAGCTGTGACTCAGTTGGCAGCACTTTCACTTTTGTTCATGTCCTGCTTCAGTACTTGAGCACAAAAATTAAAGCTAACACTCCAGTACAGTACTGAGGGAGTGCTGCACTGCCAAAGGGGTACCTGTCTACCCTCTAAGTTACATGTAAAAGATCCCGTAGCACTATTTTGAAGACAACCAGGAGAGTTATCCCCAGTTCTGATGAAGAGTCAAATGGACTCGAAACGTTAATTCTGTCTTCCTCTTCACAGATGCTGTCAGACCTGCTGAGTTTTTCCAGCTATTTTTGTTTTTGTTTTTGTTTGAGTTATCCCCAGTGTGCTGGCCAGTATACATCTCTAAATTACCCATGACAGAAACAGATTATGTGGTCATTGTCACATTCCTGTTTGTGGGAGCTTGCTGTGCACAAACTGGCTGCCACATTTCCTACATTACAACAATGATTAAACTTCAGAAATGCTTAATTTGCACTTTGAGATGTCAGTGGTTGTGTAAGGTGCTTTATAAATGCAACTTATTTCTTTTATTGCATGTGAAGTGCTTGAAGATACTTCTGAGATGTAATGAAATGCAATGTAAATGTATACAATTTTTGTGAAGCAGAAAAACAGGGATTTCTTTTTCAAAAGTGTGAGTTTTACATTAAACATGATTTGAGCCCCATTTCACCGATCACCAGTTGAGTTGCACAAGACAAGGTGCAGTTATATTTGAACTGAGTCCACAGGGCTAAGTGGGGTCTGATTGAGGTCGGCGACCAATTTTACATCCTCACAGCGCTGCAGCACTGTCTGTAGACCAGTTCCAATAAACTCAATGCAGTCCTCAATCCAACAATGGAATAATGCAAGCAATTTAAAAATAATCTCTCAGGCACTGTAAAGTAAGTGAAGTGTGAAATTAAGCCTGCCAAATGCTTGTCTGTGCACAGCCTCACTAGAAAAGTAAACCCGGCCATTCATATTTAGTGCCAGCTTAAGCATTTGTGGCTGTTCTGTGTTTAGGTTTGTATCATCTAAGGCACTGCTTTTCCCGCGCTCTCAAGCAGTTATATTCAGCAAGTCTTTAATTATTTACTTCAATTGCAGAATTACAATTCATATCTGTAATTAACTAGAATATTCTATAACTAATCCAAGTAACTGACCACACTTCAATAGAATAGCCATAAATATTCCCCTTAGTGTAATAAATGTCCCAGATACATGCATGTATAAAAATGCATTTAGATGCCAAGTAACATTTGTGAGCAGCTTAGTGCTGTCTCTCAAACTAATTGAAGAAACTACCATTATTCACTGCATATACTGTGCTTTAATCTAAGTCCAAAGAAAGATTTATGTAGTACTTTATCATATGTCTCAGGAATATTCCTAAGTGATCTCGTAGAATTCATTAATTCAAATTGCAGTGTCTGCAGTTATGGAGGCAAATATGGCAGATGTTATTTTTGCACAAGGCTCCAGAAACATATGGTAATTAACCATTTAATCTGTTTTTGGCAGCAGTTGTTGTGGAAGCTGCATTAGCCAGGATACTGGGAGAATGCCCTGCTTTCTATATGGTTCCTTGGGACCATAAGCATTCGCTTGAACCATCAGAATGGACAATGTGACCTGGGTTTAACCTCAGACAGTGCAGCCATTACTGTTCCAAGGCGCTAGATTAGATTGTGCTCACATGCCGAAATAGGACTTGAGAACCCACAACCTTCTGACTCCGATTGATTCCAAATGAGCCAAGGAAAACTCTTAGCGATGTTTTAGCAGTGATGACGGTGCAGATTAATTAATTTTTTCTGAGGCTGCTAGCAGGACAAAGAATTCCCGGCTTCCTGGATTAGCTGCTTTTAAAAAATTAAAATATTTTCCATTCACACACAAATGCTAAAATAAGACTTTAAATAAGAGAAATAAAACTTCTCAAATGTCAGGAATAGCTTTATTCTAATGATTTATTTACAATTAGAATATGCTGTCAGAAATATTGAAGATCATACTTCTTGCCTGACTGTCTCAACCATTCTCTTTATTACTAAGCTGTTCTAAATCATGAAGTCTTAGATTCTACCATCTACTTCAACTATGGTATATATTAACATTTGATGCAATTTTTATGTCAAGTCAAGCACCACCAGCATCAAATGGGGAGGCGGTGACGTAGTGATATTGTATTGGTAACCCAGAGACCCAGGGTAATGCCTGTGGAGACCCGGGTTTGAATCCCACCACAGCAGATGGTGGAATTTGAATTCAATAAAAACCTGGAATTAAAAGTCTGATGATTGCCTATTGTTCTTTACCTGGTCTGGCATGTGACTCCAGACCCACAGCAATGTGGTTGGCTGTTAAATACCGTCTGAACAAGGGCAATTAGGGTGGGCAATAAATACTGGTTTAGCCAGCGATGCCCACATCCCACCAACAAATAAAAAAATGGATTATCTTGTCTGTGAAGATCAATGATGCATGGCCAAGTTAACTTGTCCATTGTACTCGAAGTAAAGGTTAAAAGAAAAAAATTGAAGTAAATCACTTACTTATTGTATTCTGTGACTTCTCAGGCTATTGGGTCAGTGTTCTTTGTAATAAATCAAAGGACCTTGGGCGGTTAGATTTCTGAATTAGTATTTTACAGCTATGCTTTGGCATTGTAATCATGATATATACCATGTATATAATGGTTATAGGAACATAGTTACATATTGAGTGTGTTCTTAACCGTCTTATGCGCTCTTAACAGCATTAATACGTATTTAGGAAAGACAGTTTGATTACCTATAAGTAAGGGGTTGTGGCCGCGGTGGTTGGTTCAAGTGAACAGTTTTGAGGAGATTGGAAGCTAGATTTTTTTTAACTACTCTACACAAGAAGCATTCAAATTGTTTCTTTTGTTTCTTTGCAATTTGGCATACTGTATGTGTTGGCTGGAAAATGCCACTGGAATGTGCTTGCAATGTTAAAATGCCAAATGCTTATCAGATCTGAAATGAGTTACATTTGATGTGTTAAATTCAGCTTTAATGATTTTTATTTTCAAGCAAGGTTGGAACATAAGAGGATAGCTGGGGCAAATTTTGTATTCGCTATTTTGTGTCAGAAACCAAAATTGCTGAATGTTTTCTATTTACTCCAGTCTTCAGTTGGGAAGGGTGCTGTCATGCCATTGGGAAAGGAGAGGGGAAAGCTGCCCAGTTTGGACACCATCACAAACAGTTTTAAAGAATGCAGTGAGATTAGGAATAAACCACTAGTCAAAAAGGGAATGGAAAAATATTGTAAAGGTAGGAGAATTTGGTTTAGAAGTAGCTTGCCCCTCTAGTCTTTGAAATCCGAGTTCACCCAAGTAAATAACCCATCATCCAAACTTTAAATGTGTGTGTTTTTTTCAACTAAATCAGTAACCTATCATCCAAGTTTTAAATCAGAGGATGTATTTTCATGGTCAGTTGGGAAAAGGGTACCTGCAGCCGAATACTTAACTGGGTAAATTTTTGATATCGTATTTATCTCTCAGATTTCCTGCTGACACTCGCCCCGACTTCCATGACAACTGATGAGACTATGTTGTTGCCTACAGAAGTTCTGACCTATTTAACAGAGATGGCTTTCAGTGCTGTTTTCAGATGCTGCTATCTTTTCCAGCATCAGGATGGTGCTGTGTTTACCTCTTTTGTAGACGTGACGTGCACTTGATGGTTTGTACTAATCGTCCACAGCCATCAAGAAAGACTAGAAAAAGATGCAGGATAAATCAAGGTAAAAGGCAATGTACATAGAATCATAAATCTTATAGCACAGAAGGAGGCCATTTGGCCCAACATGCCTGTGCTGGCTCTTTGATAGAGCTGTCCAATTTAATCCCGTACCCTAGCTTTTTCCCCTTTGGCCTCCACATTAGTCCTCTTCTAATTACATGTCCAATTGTCTTTTAAAAGTTTCTGTAGAATTTGATTCTACCAATTCTACCATTGTTAAGGGTAGTGCATTCTAGATTATAACAACTTCCTGTGTGAAGAAGTTTTCATCTCATTTCTCCTCTAGTTCTTTTACCAATTATTTTAAATCCATGACCTCTGGTTACTGATCCACTTACCAGGGGAAATAGTTTGTCTCTACTTGCTCTGCCAAAACAATTTGTAGTTTTGATATCGTCAATTAGATCTCCCCTTAGCCTTCTTTACTCTAAGGAGAACAATTGTAGCATCTCCACTCTTGCCACATAACTGAATTCTCTCATCTCTGATATCATCCTGATAAATTTCCTCTGTACCCTCTCCAGAGTCATGGCGCCCTCCCTTAAGTGTGGTGCCCAGAATACTCCAGCTGAGGCATATATTGTAGGATATAACCAAGTGAGTAAACAAGAAGGGTGTGGGGCGGGGTAGGTTTGATGGCTGTCTGCAGAAACTTGCTCCAGAGGTTGGCACCAAGTATCAACCAGTTTGATGCCTTGGGTTAGCAATCGAGAGTTGAAATCTAGGCTGTGTTCTTTCCCTGCTTCTCAGCCCAGAGTTTTGGTCCAGTTGCTTTAACAGTTGAATTTGATAGCTCCATTAGAAAACATAATTCACAATGTATATGAATCAATGTAAAGATCAGTGCACTTTGTCCTTGCTTCTGGCTTAAGAATGTTAGTACTGGTTCCTGGTCAACCAATATGGGAATTGATTGTATTAAACTCTGTCAACCTACTTTGCATTATGTTTTTGCTATTTGTGCTCAAGCTTGCAGGTTGGCCCCATTCCAGGATTGAAGCACAAAATAGGTTGAAGCTGTCTTAAATGTTGCATAATTGGAGAGACCATCATTCAGATGAGAAATTAAGCTGAATCTGTGACAGTTTAATAGTCAATAATACTAATAAGTATTTAGATCTTCACTTGCGTTGCCATAGACTCCAGGACTATGGGCCAAGCGCTGGAAAATAGGAATAGTGTAGTCAGATTTTTGTTGATCAGCGTGGACATGATGGGCCGAATAGCCTCCTTCTGTAAACGTGCTGTAAACGTCTATGAGTCTAATAGTTCAGTAGCCCCATGGCACTATTTGAAGAGGATTAGGGAGTTCTCCTGTTGTGCCTTGAGCAACAGTTTTCAATCATCTATCTTCCCAGAACAAAATCAGATCAACAACCATTCACCTCCTTTTGTTATTCGTTGGACTTTGTTGTGCACAAATTGGCTGCAGTGACTGCATTTCAATAGTAGTTCATTGGCTGTGAACTACTTTGGGATATTTGAGGACACGATAAAATGCTAAGCAGTTCTTTGTTATTTCTCCTCTCGTCCTCACAGTGTGCTGACTTATGTTATGGCTCCATGGATTGGTACTAGTAGTCCTGTGGTACCTCATTTATATTGCCATTGTTCACAAGTAAGGCTAAACAGTAAGGCTATTTGACCAAAGACAGCATCATCTTGTGTATTTCCTCCCATCATCCAAACCCATACATTTTTCAGTATTGCGCTAAGGTGCCAGTCTCAGTTATGTGCTCCAGTCTCTGGAGTTGAGTTCAACTCTTCTGTCTCAGAGGTGAGAGTGCTACCACAGAGCCAAGGCTAACAGATTTTATCGATAACTAAGGAATCAGTTGTGTAAAATCTTTTATGTCAAGTAGACGTGGCTTCAATTTAATGCCTGATCCAAAAAACATCATCCCTGACAATGCAGCATTCCCTTGGGTAGTGCACTGAAGAATCAGCCTAACCTACTTGCTCCTCTGTATGATACTGAGCTGTACAGACCAGGATGATCTTGAATCTCACCTCAGCCAAAAATAAACTCCTAAGATACTGCTACCCCAGCTGAGATCAATGAGCATAGACCAGGAGTTGAACTGGGGACCTCCTGGCTTGTATTGTTTATAGCTTAGCGGTTAGAGCGCTGGTCTAGTAAGTCAGAGGTTACGAGTTTAATCCTCGTTGGAGCTGTTGACACCAAGTCTTTTGGAAAGATAAGCTGTTAAGAGATATAGGGAGCAGGCAGGAAAATGGAGTTGAAGCCCAAACTCAGTCATGATCTTATTGTTCATAAGTTCACTTTAAATTTTGTCTTTGTTTTTGCAGTTTCCCTTTAAGGGGCTGCCTATCACTTTATTCCAGATTTTATTAATTTAGTTTATTTGTTTGTGCTCAAAAGAGCTACAACTTGCATTAACCATTGGTGAAGCCCCCTTTTTTAAAAAAAAGGTTACACTTGTGTTCCAAGTAACGTTTAGTAAGTTCGTTACCATGAATTGTTGAAGCTGTCAGGCTCACAAACAAGACATTAGTTTAATTGCATTGGGCTGTAACAGGATGGGTAGTTCTCAGGTACTTTGGATAAATCTTTAGAACAGAGGGTGAGTTTATTGCATTTGTTGAATACTTTTGAAAATGTCCTCAATGCAACAAGAGAATTTGGTGTTTTATATTGGTGAAAAGTTATTTTTCCCCTCCCCAAAGGACCATAAGCTGAGATACCTTTAACTTCTACCTCACAAATTACTTTATATATTATCTGGAAATTGCCATCCCAGTATTGTGGACAAAGTTTACAAATTTTAAAGAGTCAAATCCTTAACAATGAAAATGAATTTTCAACTGGAACAGAAACCTCTGATTAAGTGAACCATGTTTAATGATTATACAGCACTCTGTAACAGCTACTTCAGTTCATAAAGTGCATGTAAGGTTGCAATCCTACACCACTCGTAAGTTTACAATGAAGCTTTAATTAAATAATGTACAGTTCTAACAGGAAAGGTCACAGAGCCTGTCCTTCACGCCTTCTATGTGGTCAGTCTATTTAAATTCATAAAATTGTGCCAAATCTCTGCTCAATATTTACATTGACCTCACGTCACTTGACCTATTGTAGACCATAAGACAGGAGCGGAAATTAGGCCATTCAGCCCATTGAGTCTGCTCCGCCATTCAATCATGGCTGATAAGTTTCTCAACCCTGTTCTCCCACCTTCTCCCCGTAACCTTTGATCCCCTTACCAATCAAGAACCCTATTGACCTATTGTAACTTCTAATCTTGCTATTATAACTCCGTCACTAACAGAGCTAGCAGGTAGAATACATTACTAATGCAGTCCTTGAGATGCCACACTTTGCACAGTACAGTACAATAGAAGGAATCTCCTCTATGCCCTTTTCCTTATGAAAGAAAAATAACTCCTTTATATAGCAGCAGCATCTACTTGCTCAGGATGTCTTAAATCGCATTGCAGCTAATTAACTGATTTTGAAATGCAGTTCCTATTGTAATATAGGAGACCTGGCAATCAATTTGCGCACAGCAAGGTCCTACAAACAGTTATGAGCCACGCGATTAAATAATCTATTTTAACATTGTTGGTTGAGGGGTAAATGTTGGCCAGGACATCATGGAGAACTTCCCCACCCCTGTTTGAAAAATGCCTTGGGATCTTAAACATTCAATTGAGAGAGCAGACAGGGCCTCAGTTCTGTTGAAGGGTCATGGGAACTCGAAACGTCAACTCTTTTCTTCTCTGCTGATGCTGCCGGACCTGCTGAGTTTTTCCAGGTAATTCTGTTTTTGTTTTGCCTCAGTTAAACCTTTCATCCTCTGCCAGTGCAGCACTCCCTCAATATTGCACTAAAGTACTAGCCTCAGTTATGTGCTTCAGCCTTGGGAGTGGAGCTCAAACCTTCTGTCTCAGAGGTGAGGGTGCTAGCACTGAGCCAAGGCTAACAGGTTTTATCACTAACTAAGGAATCAGTTATGTAAGATTGCGTGGACGTTAAATATTTCCCATACAATTTTTCATACCTTTTATGTTGAAGATATACCTTTTTTGAAATTTGTATTTTACTTCATTTGCAGTACTCGAGTGTGTAAGAGACATGGCTGAGTCGGTGCTGATTACCTCTGTGATAGACAATGCCTATTTGCCAAGCACAAGAGCACAGACTGGCAACAGGATGAAGAATTCCAATGATGAGCTAGTAAGCAAGCACCCAACTGTTCAATCAATTCAAAGGAAAAAATGCTTTTCAAATTACCTGTTTCTGCACTGATGTGTATAAGTTGTAAAATATGTTAGAATTTCAGTACAACACAAACTTCACTATAGGGCTCTCAGAAAGATAAGTATTACAAGTTTCACTGTAAAGTTTTATTTCCCCCTTTTCCCCAAAACAATTAAAATCTGGAATATATTTTCATTTCATAGTCAGAACTTCAGTAATGAACTGTAGCTTAAGAGCTCTTACATCCTCTCAAGTCTCAACCCTTGATCAATGATTTGACCCTTGGTTCTGTGTAAATGAGAAGAAAACCTGTTTTACAAGAATTTTACTTTTTATTTCAAGTGCTCTTCCAGAATTTACTTTAAAATTACAATTAAATAATACTCCTTGATATTGTTCAGAATTGTTGGTTTTCAGGTGGTCTTCCCTTCAGGCTACCTTGGTGGCTAAGCCCTCCATTTGCCCAGAAACCATTCTATTGATTACTTTAGGGGGCTACCAGCTGGGTATATTGCATATCTAACTAGTATGATTTCCCGGGACTAGGCAGGCCTAGCTGAGTTTCTTGGGCCATGTGGCCCCATTACAGAAGACTGCTGCAATGCATCATTAATACCAGTGCAGCAGCTTAGGGATAATCAGATTTGAACAAAATTTGTTTCAGCAGTTGTAAATTTTGGATCCTTTTTTCTAAAATATATGCATGCAAATGTTTTAAACAGCTGCTAGGGTAATAAGTTGAATAAAAACATACTTCCCTTGACTTTCTCTTTAAGCAAAGTTCAGAAGGTGTGTTCAGAAATGTTGGCATTCTTAAGCCCTAAAAGCTTTTTAATTTCAGCTGTATTGTTCATTCAAATTCCCCTTCATGCCCCTTCTATTCTGTTATATTTTACAGGTCGAGTACAGTCCTAGTTCTGCTGTGTTTCGATCTGCAGCTGCTACTGGAAAGGAGTTACTTCTGAACAGAAAGCGACCATTTGTTGGACGGTGCTGCCATGTGTGCTCTCCAATAAGCAGGGTAATTGTGCTGACATTAAACATGATGCATCGATAAAAGCAACTTTTAGCCATTATTCTCTCGTGTAAATTGTTTAACGCATGAATAGAGAATATAGAATATGTGTTTGTCCCTATCATTTAATAAAGGCATGCAAATGATGGAATAATGAGCCACCAGATTTAAGCGAGAAGGTTTTTCTATGATCACTGAAACAAAATTAATCCTTTAAATTTATTGACTTAATAGGCTTGCTTTTGTTATTGGGGAGCAGAATTCCAAAGGAAGAACATGAAAATTATAACACAATTAACCTGGTTCCTCTTATACATTTCTTAGAGGCTGGTTCCCAGTAGCCAAGGAAGAAGATTTCTCTGCCTTTTGAAAATAGTCTCTGAGACATAGAGAAGCAGAATGAGAAAGCTAAAAATTACATGGTAGTACAGGGTGAATTCTTTTACATAAAGCGTGTTTTTTTTTCATTAAGTTAGGAGAAGGCCATGGCCATTGGTTAGAACATAATCAAGGTTAAAAGAGTCAGAAAGAAGGGAAAATAAATTGAGAAATACCAATTAGAACATGTAGAGCAGACTGATGCGCAGTACAGTTAGTGCTGCAATGCTAGATTTTTATAGAATCATAGAGTGGTTACAACACAGAAAGAGGCCATATGAAACCTTGACTTCTTTCTGGTATGAGAAGTTATAAAGCAGTTTCGTTGGGAAGGTAGGGGAGAGGGAGAGAACATGAGCATGATCAAGAATGAGAGGAGACTGTAAGATATTCCATCCAATCTTTGGCAAATGGATGAGGTGAGATGAACAGCTTTTTCTTACTTTCCGCTTGTTGCTGTTTTATTTTAAGGTGGACAGGGCAGTTTTATGGGCAGTTGTATTCAGTTTAAAAGTTTATTCTTGATTTCTTTAAAATGTTGACATTCAAATAACTTTCAATGTGAAGTACAAAAGTTGGAAAGTGAAGCAGTAATCTTGTGTATTATAGCATTCTGTGGATTTTGTGCTTGTCAGCATAAGTAACATCTGAGTCAATGGTTGAAACACTTTCCACATTTTGCACCCTATGACAGTGTGGAGCCCTCAGAGTTCAGGTGCAGTCTGGGTTAAATGCAGAGTAAAGCGTTGCTTCAATTACCCATTTTCTTCCTTGTAGCTTTCTTTTCCCTTTTTCTCACCTGAAGGCATTTATTCCTCCTTGGTGTGGTGTGGATCCAAGGGCTTTGGGAACTCTGCCCAAATAACCATTATTCATATTTGAGCCATGATAGTTTTAGCAGGCTGGTCAGTCAGTATCATTGCTGAGCCCAATTCTCTCATTCCTCAATGTCCACACATGCACAATTGCAGCAGGTTTTGGTGAATGTCTGTGGGAACCCTGGCTGATTTTCACTTTACTCACCCAAGGGAACTGACACCATTATAGTGTCTCTAGCACCACCCTGACTGAAATCTGGTAATTTATCACAGACCAGAGATGAAACCTCCCTGGCTATGCCCTCTTTATTGTATACACCAACCATTTTTGTTGCTTTGTCTCTCTGATTGAGATTACTAATTTATTGCCAAATCATGGAAGGCTTGAGAATGGCTGAGCTCATTTTGCTTAGAATCCTTATAGCCAGCAGAGGAGGTGTTTGTCTGGATTCTATCCCACTTCAGAGGTTAAAGGCTAGTGTGCTTTAACCAATCTGATCATTGTGTTTTAAACCACTATTCGGAATCTTAATGCGACCATTACAATAAAAAGTTTGAAGGAGGCTACTTTTCTGTGACGGAACAATTTTTCTCCAAGTTGACCAAAGTGCAGGAATGTGACTTCAGTGTTTTGTTCTTTGCTACCCAGGATAAACTTTTCAATACCAGCATCCCTTCCCAGGGCTTACGGAATGTGATCTATATTAATGAAACTCACACCAGGTATGATCTGAATCTGTGATCTGGAAATTAACCAGGTTAATACTGGATGATTTTGTTTCTATTTAATAAATAGATATCTATATGATGTATTCATCCAATTTTACATAATCTGGAAGGAATCTGGACTGAAAGGACACTTTTGTATGATTCACTCATTTTGTTAAATTTTCCCAGGCTAATTTTAATGTGCCTCGTTCCATTTTCACACAATGGCTTCTGAGATTATGCTTCTTTTAAGGGTGTGTGAACATAGTTAGGTTCACCCCCATGTCCTTTTAGAGTGTGTCAAGATACTACATGTGACTTATGTATAAATTGTAGAGAATTGAGTTGAATAAAATAATACAACCTCCTATACAGTGAAACATCAAATGGCTGTGTTGAAGGAGATTTCATACTTTGTTGACAGTACAGAAAAAATGTACAGTGGGCCCATTAATAATTCAGAATAATGTTAAATGTTCAAATTACTTCAAGTTTGCAGTCTGTTGAAGTGACAACCAAATTGAACTGATTAACAAGCGTCGCATTAAACTTGCTTGAGTTGATCAGCAGGTCCTAACTTGTTTGTTGGAAAAATTAGATAAACTAGTTCTCTCTCCTACTGCTGAATCTTTCACTTGGGTGATTCAATTGCCTGAGTTTTTAAGAGAAATGCGAATTTCTTAGTAATGGTGGATATTTGTTTGGCAGAGATAAATTGTACCAAATTTGTACTGTTACAGATGAGTAATATGATGGGCTTGCACCTGTGATTTCCAAAATGGCAAGCTCTTGAACATCAGTACCAGTGAGGGTGGCATCAGTTGGGAGGCTAGGCAGCCAGGCACATCAGATGGAATGACAAGCCAGTCTGATTATTCTCAAGTATTTCCTAATAGTCAGTTGGGAATAACATTACCAGAGGTCTGAAAACAGGTTGTCTGCGCCCTCGCTTTCTTGATTGGGAAATGGTACATGGCGCTGTGGGAGCTAAAAGCAGACAAACAACTAATAATGGGGAAAAAAATAACCAGAGTTGCAAAAGTCAGCTGTCGTGTAAGCGTTGCCAATTGCTCTTAAAGGTTTAACAATGCGTAAGATGGAAAATATATTTTGTGTTTCAGCAGCATTTTCATTATTTTTACTTTTGTTAAAATCAGTTGTAAAGTTGAACCCTTAAGAGGCCAACAAGAAGAAAGGTTCAAGCACTAAGATAAAAGCAAAATACTGCGGATGTTGGAAACCTGAAACAAAAACAAAAATAGCTAGAAAAACTCAACAGGTCTGACAGCATCTGCGGAGAGGAACACAGTTAACGTTTCGAGTCCGGATGACTCCTCATACTGCTGCAATGTTCCAGTGAAGCTCAACGCAAGCTGGAGGAACAGCCCCACATCTTCCGACTAGGCACTTTACAGCCTTCCGGACTTAATTTTGAGTTCAACAACTTCAGATCATGAACTCTCTCCTCCATCCCCACCCCCTTTCCGATCCCCCTTTTTCCAATAATTTATAATTTTTAAAAAATATATTTTTCTTTTCCCACCTCTTTTTAATTTTATTTCGATCTATTGTTTTATCTCTACCTTTTAACCCATTTCGATCCCTTCCCCCCACCCCACCCCCACTAAGGCCATCTGCCACTAGCTTGTCCTGCTTGCTACCCTTAATGTCACCATTAGCACATTCCTTAGATAATATCACCACTGTTAACACCCCTTTGTCCTTTTGTCTATGACATCTTTGGCAATCTCTTCTTGGCTCTCTATCCAGCTCTACCTGTCCCACTCTGTCAGCTTATATTTCACCTCATTTTTCTATTTCCTTAGTTCTGACGAAGAGTCATACGGACTCGAAACGTCAACTGTGTTCCTCTCCGCCGATGCTGTTAGACCTGCTGAGTTTTTCCAGCTATTTTTGTTTTTTGTTGAAGAAGAAAGGTTCTATGTTGAAAGTAAATAGTGAGCAGACTGTAAGCTCTGGTATACTTACATTGGTCAGATGATGAAATTGTTCATATTTACCATGTCTTTGGTGATTTAGGTACCGAGGTTGGCTGGCACGTCGTCTCTGCTATGTCTTGTTTATTCAGGAAAGAGATGTGCATCGTGATATGTTTCCAAGGAATGTGATTGAGAACGTTTTAAATAGCAACAGGTATGGAAGGCTTAGCATTAGCATTAGAAAAAGTTACAAAAGGCATTGGACAACATTGCACATTGATTTACCAACTATTTAACCTAAATGGTTTTATTGGAGCTCAACAATATCGTAAAGAACTGCCGTTATTACCATTTAATAATGGGAGCAGTGATGATTTAAAAAATCCTCCGATTGTAAAGTTGCTGCTTTCTGACCCCCAACCTAGTAAACCACACTTCCAGCTAGGATATGGAATATCCAGCCACTACCATGTTTTGCCAAGGATGAACACATCAGTTTTCAGGCCAGTTCAAAGTTTTACGTCTATTGCTAAGGGATGCAGAAGTGCCCCATTAGGGCTAACGTGGAGCAGGGAGATAACGGGACATCACCTCAGATCTGATCACAATAGACATCTTGAACAAAATGACAAGGTTTGCAGCTCTTGCCATTTCATTTTATAAAATGGGGAGTTACTTGAAATAAAATATAATTGTATTTAGCTTTTAAACAACTTAAATAAGATAATAGATCCTTTTATGATTCTGTCAGTGCATTTAGATGATAACGCACTGATGTTTTCACAAAGCAATGAAGTAGGGATAGTCATTGGAATGACGCAATGATTATACTCTTAAACAGGCATGTAATCTTGAGTGAATTTCTGTGATGCAAAGATTCATAATCCGAAAAAGATTTACTGCTGTTAATTTTACCTGGGTAATGGGCGAATTCTACCACAGAGTCTGGCAACAAGTTCCAATTGAACTATTTGCCACAGTTCCTACAAATGTTTTATATTGAGGAATCCTGGTTTTCTGCCTGTCTGTATTGCGAGAGGTGATGTAAATTGGGCGAGTAGGTGCTGGAGAATTGAATGGGAAAACTTTAGACCCAATGTAGTCAAAAGCATTTCTCGTACAAAACGTTCAAGAACCTTGCTCAAGGCCACAAATAAGTCCTAATAAATACAAATGGCGAATAGGTGTGATTTCCTTTGTTCTTGTGCTCCAGTGCTGCTTTATGAACGAATACACTTGATCTTAATTCATGTAGCGAGAGAGAGATAACTAGATGGAGATTATGTGTGTACATGTAAAAACATATATCCTACATGAAATATATATGCACACATTTCCCATACATGGATATATGCATATATTTGGTAGGGAGGCAGATGCTGCGGTCTCACTGCATGCTAGATTGCACCAGTGAGAAGCCTGAACCACCTTGGTGATTGGGCCTTATTAACCTACAGCTGGTGAATTGTGAATACTAATCAGGTGCTCCAAGGCAGATGGTTGGCCAGGGAGGTGTGAAATCAGCCAGCAGCTCTACTTAGCTGACCACCAGTCCAGTCCTGGTGGGAAGGCGAACCCAGGGAGTGTGGTGCACAGATTCTGGTAGCAAGCCAGAATAAAGGGGAAAAGCAAATTGTGGTCCAATTGTGGAGCAGTCAGTGGTGGCCCTTTTAAGGAAGTCTGGTTTGGCTACTCCACACCAGGGACCAATTGATAGGACAGCTGCAGTTCACAATGGATGTAGGACCCCAATTTCATATATCAAAATAAGTGCTCATATGCCTGTTTCAGGCAGAGCACTAGTCATCTACTTTGAGACCCATGTGACGCTCCACATCATCGTCATCATCAAGATCCCAGACCTGAACCAAATGGATGCCTGCAACCTGCTTACGTCACTCAAGTTCTCATTTTCTCAGGTGAGCCTTGACAGTGTGGGGTTTTCAATAATGAGGCTAACAAAGCTCAATCCTCAGTCAACCTATGCACATTTTCAAGCAGAGTTCTCTGGATAGCAATCAAAAGGGGAAGCCCTGGCTGATTCCAAAGTTCTATGACCCGATATCACTGTGGCCCACTGTAGTAGCTCTGCTGCCACTCCAGGTGTGATTAGGTAAGCTAATAGAATCTGGAACTCTGAGACCCTCTGATCATGCTGATCTGGAGGCCTAGAAGGCAATATAGCACCAGAATGGTTCACGAATGATACCATGGCATAAAGGGTTAAATTATGACGACGGGTTGCATGAACTTGGATTGTATTTCCATGCGTTTAGCAGGCTGAGGGATGTTCCAATCAAGATATTTAAAATGATAAAGGGATTTTATTACAAGGTTAGTTTGGAAGAACTGGGCTTGTTCCCTTTAGAGCAGAGGAGATTCAAGGGAGATTTAGTAGAGATGGAAAAAGTTATGACCGGTTTGAATAAGATGGGCAAGGAAAACCTGACCCCATTAGCTGATGGTACAAGGGTTATGGGGCAGGGGTTTAAGGAGATGCAGGGGCAATGTGAGCTTTTTTACGCAGTGAGTGGGAACCCCAGAATGTTTCTCATATCCTGGCTAACTGTTTGTGCAGCTCGAAATCAAATTTTAGCAGCAGCTGATGTCACTGACGCATCTGTGAGGTTGAGAGCTTCACAGGTAGCATGCTTATAGATGTGATCGTCAACAACCAGAACCATCTTTTGTGCTAGGCATGACTGCGATCAGTGGCGAATTTACTCCATGCTTCTTCTTGACTTCGATTTTGCTCGGACTCCTTGATGCCACAACTGGTCAAATGTTAACTTGATGTCAAGGGCAGCCACTCTCACCTCACCTCTAGAATTCAGCCCTTATGTCCATATTTGGACCAAGGCTGTAATGAGGTCTGGAGCAGAGCAGCTTTACTGGACCTAAACTGAGCATTAGTGAGCAGGTTATTGCTGAGTAAGTGTCGCTTGATAGCACTGTCGATAACACCTTCCAGCACTTTACTGATGACCGAGAGTAGACTGGTGGGGCAGTAATTGGCCTGATTGAATTTGTCCTGCTTTTTGTAGACAAGACATACATGGGCAACTTTCCATTTTGGCAGGTAGATGCCAATGTTGTAGCTGTACCAGAGCAGCTTGGCTAGGGGTTCAGCTAATTATGGAGCACAAGTCTTCAATGCTATAGCTGGGATGTCATAAGGGCCCATAGTCTTTTCAGTGTGTCCAGTGTCTTTAGTCTTTTTGTAAAATCGTGTGGAGTGAATGGAATTGTCTGAAGGCTGACATCTAGGATGCTGGGGACCTCGGGAGCAGGTCGAGATGTATCATCCACTCAGCACTTGATTGCAAATGCTTCAGCTTTGTCTTTTGCACTGATGTGCTGGGCTCCCCTATCATTGAGGATAGGATGTTTTTTGAGCCTCCTTCCCTGGGTAGCTGTTTAATTGTCTACCACCATCCAAAACTGGATGTGACAGCACTGCAGAACTTTGATCTGATCCAAAGTAAAAACAAAAATGCTGAAATACTTAGCAGCTCAGGCAATACCTATAGAGAGAGAAGCAGCACTAACATTTCAGGCCAATGATCTTTCATCAGTACTGGGAAAAGTTAGAGACATAATAGATTTTAAGCGAGTGAATTGGGGAAAGGTGGATAAAGAACAAAAGGGAAAGTCTGTGATGGGATAGAAGGCAGGAGAGATTAAATGACAAAAGAGTTGGTGATACAACAAATGGAGTGGTAATGGGACAAGTAAAGGAACAAAAGATGTGTCCAGAGATGTAAATGGCAGAGTGATGAACAGTTGCTCTCCAAAAACAAAAAGGAGAAGAACCAAGTAAGACGGAAACATGCAAAGAAAAGGGAACAAAATGGGAGAGAGATTATGGCCTGAAATTGTTTTATCTAGTGTTGAGTCTGGAAGGCTGTAAAGTACCTAACCAAAAGATGAGGTGCTATTCCTTGAGCTTACTTGGGATTTATTGAAACACTGCAGTAAACTGCAGATCTCAACGTGAGAATAAGGTGGAGAATTAAAATTGCAGGTGACCAGAAGCTTGTGGTCACATTTGCAGACTGAATGGAGTGTTCTGCAAAGCAGTTTTATCTCTCCAATGTTCCTCAGGGTAGTGTCCTCGGTCCAACCATCTTCAGCTGCTTCATCAATGACCTTCCTTCTATCATAAGGTCAGAAGTAGGGATGTTTGCTGATGATTACACAATGTTCACCATTCGCAACTCCTCAGATATTGAAGCAGTCCATGTCCAAATGCAGCAAGACCTGAACAATATCCAGTCTTGGGCTGACAAGTAACATTTGCGCCACACAGGTGTTAGGCAATGACCATCTCCAACAAGAGGGAATCATATCATCGCTTCTTGATGTTCATTGGCATTACCATCACTGAATCCTCCACTATCAACATCCTGGGGGTTACCATTGACCAGAAACTGAACTGGACTAGCCATATAAATACTGTGGCTACAAGAGCAGGTCAGAGGTTAGGAATCCTGCGACGAGTATCTCAGCTCCTGACTCCCCAAAGCCCATCCACCATCTACAAGGCACAATTCAGGAGTGTGATGGAATACTCCCCACTTGATTGGCACCCCATCCACAAACATTCACTCCCTCCACCACCGACACACAGAAGCAGCAGTGTGTACCATCTGCAAGATGCACTGCAGGAATTCACCAAGGCTCTTTGGACAGCACCTTCCAAACCCACCACCACTACCTTCTAGAAGGACAAGGGCAGCAGATAGATGGGAACACCACCACCTGGAAGTTCCCCTCCAAGTCAATCACCATCCTGACTTGGAAATATATCGCCGTTCCTTCACTGTCGCTGGGTCAAAATCCTGGAACTCCCTCCCTAACAACACTGTGGGTGTACCTACACCACATGGACTACAGCGGTTCAAGAAGGCAGCTCACCACCACCTTCTCAGGGGCAACTAGGGGTGGGCAATAAATGCTGGTCCAACCAGCGAAGCCCACATCCCATGAATGAATAAAAAAAACGTAGAGGAAACTGAATTGTGAGTAATGAATACAGCATACTAAATTGAAAGCAGTACAAATAAATCACTGTTTCACCTGGAAGAGTTTTATTGGACCTTGGAAGGTAAGGAGAGAGGACATAAAAGGGCGGGTGTTGCATCTCTTGCACTTGCATAGAAATGTCAGAAGGGTGGTGTGGTTGTGGAGTGGAACTGGATTGGAACTGTTGGATTGCAACAATTCAAGAAGGCACTCACCACCACCTTCTCGAGGGCAATTAGGGATGGGCAATAAATGCTGGCCTAGCCAGTGATGCCTACATCCTATGAATGAATTTTAAAAAAAGAACAGTCCCTTTTAAAATGCTTAAAGGAGAGGCAAGGGGAAGATGTGTTTGTTGATGAAATCACGCTGGAGGTGACAGAAACGGCAGAGGATGATCTGTTGAATATGGAGGCTGACGGATGGAAGGCGATAGCAAGGCGAACCCTATCATGGACCTGGGAGGGACGGGAAGCGGTGAGAGCAAAAATGCAAGAAATAAAACAGATAGGATGGAGACCCCTGTCAACTACAGTGTGGAGAATCCTCGCTTGAGGAAAACAGAAGAGATATCAGAAGTGCTGGTATGGAAGGTTGCATCATTGGAACATAAATGATGGAGATGTGGGAAATGGAGAATGGAATGGTGTGCTTACAGGAAGCAGGGTGTGAGAGGAAGGAAGTGTTATTGAAGTAGCTGTGGGAGTCAGTGACTGATAATGAGTATTTATTGATAGCCTATCATCAGAAATGGAGACAGAGGAGTCAAGGCAGGGAAAAGAAGAGTTGCAGAAAGGACATGTGAAGGTGAGATAAGGATGGAAATTGGAAGCAAAATTGGTGATGTTTTCCAATTCAGGATAAGAGGAGGAAATAGGACCGATACACTCATCACTGTATTGGAAAAAGAGGTGAGGGAGGTGGCCCGAGGAGAACTAGAAGAAAGATGTTCCACATATCCAATAAAGAGACAGACAGTCAGGGCCCATGAGGGTATCCGTAGAACCACCTTTTATTTGGGAGTGGTGAGCAGAGTTAAGGGAGAAGTTATTCAATGCAAGAACAAGAACAGCCAGATAGAGGAGGAGGATGGTGATGGATGGAGATTGATTAAGCCTCCATTCAAGGAAGATATGGAGAGCCCTCAGATTGTTCTGATGAGGGATGGAAGTGTAGAGGGATTCCATGGTGAAGAGGAGACAGTTCGGGCCAGGAAATCGCAAACTGTTCAACTGAGAGAAGGCATCGGAAAAGTCAAGGATGTAGATGGGAAGAGACTGGACAAGGGGAGGAAACAATCAGTTCAGTGAAGCAGGAACAGATCAAAACAATAGGTCTACCTGGACAGTCCAGTGTATGGGTCTTAGGTGGGGAGGTAGAAGAGCTGTATGTGGTTTGGGTTCATGAGATGGGAAAGTGTGGAGGGAAGATCTCCAGGAAAGATGAGGTCAGTGATAGTCCTGGAAATAATGGCTTGATGTTCACTGGTGGGATCATGGCCTGAGGGAGGTAGGAGGAAGAGTGGAGGAGTTGCAGATAGATAGAGGTCAGTACACCAGACAACAACAGTACCACCATTGTCAGCAGGTTTAATGGCAATGGCGGGTTGGACCTGAGGGAATGGAGTGCAGCAAGTTCAGAGGAAGACAGGTTAGAGTGAGTTAGGGGAGCAGAGGAATTGAGAAGGCTGATGTTTTGCCAGCATTTCACATTGAGAAGATCAAGGGAGGGTGAGAGGCCGTAGGGAGGGGTCCAGCCAGACGGAGAATACAGCAGACAAATAAAAGGGTCTACTGTGCAGAGGGAGGACCTCTGACAAGAAGTGCATGTGGTAACAAAGGCGATGGAAAAAGAGCTCAGTGTTGTTGCTTCGATCTGATCTGTTGGATGTGGGATCTCTTAGCTCTGTTATTGCATGCTGCTTTCACTGTCTAGCATGCATGTGGCCCTGTGTTGTAACTCCACCAGGTTTGCACTTCATTTTTAGGTATTCCTCATGCTGCTCGGGCACGCTCTCTTGCACCCCTCACTGAGCCAAGATTGGCCCCTGGCTTGATAGTAATGGTAGAGTTAAAGATAAGCTGGGCCATGAGGTTGCAAATTCTGCTGGTAACCCACAGTGCCTCGTGTATGCTCACTTTTGAGTTGCTGGATCTGTTCTGAGTCTATCCCATTTAACACAATGGTTGTACCATACAACATGATGGAAGGTACTTGCTGTGCAAGATGGGACTTTGTCTCCACATGGACTGTGCAGTGGTCACTCCTAGCAATACTGTCATGGATGATGCATCTGCGACTGGTAGATTACTGTGAACAAGGTCAAGTAGGGGGTTTTTTCCCTTGTGCTGGTTCACGCAACCTGCTGTAGTCTGGTTTGGCAGATATGTTCTTCAGGACTCGGCCAGATTGGCTGGCAATGGTGCTGACGAGCCACTCTTGGTGATTGACATTGAAGTCCCCACTTAGCAAGATCTGCACCCTTGCTAGCCTCAGTGCTTCTTCTAAGTGATGTTCAACATGGGGTAGCACTGATTCATCAGCTGAGGCCGGGTGGTAGGGGAGTAATCAGCAGGAGGTTTCCTTGCCCATTTTGACCTAATGCCATGAGACTTCATGGGGTCCAGAGTCAATGTTTAGGGCTGCCAGAAGTCACTCCTTCTTGACTGTATACCACTGTGCTGCCACCTCTGAAGGGTCTGCCGTGTTGATGATGGGGGAGTCTGGGACATTGGCTGTAAGGTATAATTTGATGAATATGATTTTGTCAGGTTGTTGCTTGACTAGTCTATGGGGACAGCTCTCCCAATTTTGGCAAAAGTTCCCACATGTTAGTGAAGTTAACAGGGTGGGGTGTGCCCTTTTCATTTCTGGTTCCTAACTCGATGCTAGGTGGTCTATTTGGTTTTATTATTCAAATTTTCTGTAACAATTTGATACACTTGAGTGGCTTGCTAGGCTATTTCAGAGGGCAGTTAAGAGTCAACCACGTTTACGTGGGTCTGGAATCGCATGTAGACTAGACTATGTAAGGGCAGCAGATTTCCTTCCCTGAAGGACTTTAGTAAACCAGACAGGTTTTTACAAGGCAAAATACTGCGGATGCTGGAAATCTGAAACAAAAACAAAAAATGCTGGAAAAACTCAGCAGGTCTGACAGCATCTGTGGAGGGAAAGACAGAATTAACGCTTCAAGTCTGTATGACTTTTCTTCAGATACTCATATGGGCTCAAACGTTAACTCTGTCTTTCTCTCCACAGATGCTGTCAGACCTGCTGAGTTTTTCCAGGTTTTTACGACAATCTGATAGTTTCCTGATCATTATTAATGAGACTAGCATTTAATTCCAGATTTATCAATTAAATTTAAATACCCCCAGTTGCCCTGGTGGGATTCGAACTTATATCTTGAGCATTAGGGCTGGGCCTATGGTTTACTAGTCCAGTAACATTACCACTATGCTACCATCTCCACAATATATATTACATATAGACAACATTGATGATATTAATAAAAAGAGTATTTATAATTTTTTTCAAAACAGAAGAAATTTAAATGTAGTTTTAGGCACTTTTATATTTCTCATAAGCATTAAAATTTATTTTGTCGGACTCAGTTGTGTGTTGTCAATGCCATATTAAAGACAACAGGATAGAACATGGTTATTTTGAAATATACTTTTTTAAAAAAATATATTTTTATTCCTGTGACTGTTAACTAGAGTTCAGATGGCCATTATGGAGACGGTAACTGAAAAGATACCAGTGGAGACTCTTGCTCAGCCAGATCCCAAAGCTGTGGGTAAAGTAAAGCGAAAAGCTAGAGGAATCCTTCAGCAAATGGTAGCCAATATCTCACCTGTTGTGATCAGGTAATTGATGAGATTGTACCAAAAGCAGTGCTTGCTCTCTCCAATTTTATCCATAGTAATTAACATAAGTTTTAAAAAATGTTCAAAACTGCCTGCATTAAATTTCCCACATCCTCTCATATTTCATTGAAAATGCCTATTTAGGTGGACATCTGATCTAAAAGACTGAACCTCTGACAATGCAGGACTTTCTCAGTACTGCACTGAAGTGCCAGCCTACATCGTGCTAAGATCTTTGAAAGTGAGCTAAATCAACAAATAAGCTTTGCAATTCTAAGCTCCGAACTTTGGTAGAGTTAGTGGAAGTTACTTTTCGTTTTGGAAGAGTATGTGGGAAATAATTTCTGGGGACAAACCGAAGGTAAAATGGATGCGGCACAGTGCTCGTTAGCAGTGCAGTTCAATTGTTTATTGTAATCTTGTACTCCAGTATTTTACTTGGCAAGCTTTTTACAGGAATGGAATTCAAGGACATGAGCTCATCAGAAAGGCTTGTTCTACCATGCTTATCATAAATTCCTGCCATTGTTTCATTATATTTTATTTCTTTTAGACTTTTCCTCCTCTTGTGTTTCTTCTCTTCTCCCCTCCCCCCCCACCCCCCTCCGCCCCACCCTGCCCGCCCCGCTGTATCAATTGATACTTGGAAAGGTCATTGTGATAATAATTACAGTCATTGCACAATATTGCCAACACAAACAGAAAAGAATGGAGCAGCTGACCTTAATCATGCCAGATTGTATACTCTTCTCATCTGTTCCCTCAGAGAAAGCAAACAGATTGATAATCAGTAACTAGCTGAGAGCTTCTTATAATTTATCAGCAGTCTGCTCAGATCTCTTTTGCTGGCTCATTGCGCAAATACATTGGAACTGGATCATAAGGTGGCCCATTTATGATCTTTGCTAAGTTAGTTGATCTCAAAGAGAACAGTAGTAAAGGATCTTAGCTCTCCTGGGATATGGAGGGTTCCCATTTCACATTGCTAATTAGTGACCCCTCTTTGAAAAGAATGATTGAAAAATGAGGGAGAATATACAATTACAATTCCCTTCACTGTTGAACAGACCCCTGGAACTTCCTCTTGGGCCCATGTGGAAAGAATGGCCAAAATACTGGAGGATATCTGGCACCATGAAACCCAGCATGAGTCGTACATTATAGTTGTGGAAGGGGGAAGTTAGTGTGAGTGGGTTGGAAGAAATGTTTATTGTCACTGGGGCAAAACCCTGGAACTTCCTACCTAGCAGCTCTGGGGGAAGAACCTTCAACTCAAAGGAGGCTCAAAGCAGTTCAAGAAGGCGGCTCACCACATCTTCTCGAGGGCAGTTAAGGATGGGCAATACCACAACTGCCGATGCACAGTGGCAGCAGTATGTACCATCTATGAGATGTACTGCAGCAAATCACTAAGGCTCCTTTGACAACACCTTCCAAGCCCACAACCTCTACCACCCAGAAGGGCAAAAGCAGCAGATGCATAGGAGCACCACCATCTTCAAGTTGCCCTCCAAGCCACATATCATCCTAACTTGGAACTATATCGCCATTCCTTCACTGTTACTGGGTCAAAAACCTGGAACTCCCTCCCTAACAGCACTGTGGGTGTACTTACACCACCCATGGACTGCAGTGGTTCAAGAGGGCAGCTCACCACCACCTTCTAAAGGGCAATTAGGGTTGGGCAATAAATGCTGGCTGAGCCAGCAATGCCCACATCCCATGAGCAAATAATAAATGCTGGCCTTGCTAGCGATGCTTTTATCTCGAGAATGAATTTTTAAAAATACTCGAGCCATGGTGAGTTGACTCTCTTTGTTCTGTTTCATTTTCACAATAAAGTGTTTCCCACACCCAAACCCTTTAACAGTCACATTTTCTGTCTGTCGTCACACTGAACTGTCACTGATATCCACAAGATTTTTGGCTTCAAGTTCTATATGGAAACAGAGGGGAAATGTAAAGGATAGCTTCCATCCAATAAAGTTTGCTTAAATAACCTACGTTTTGTTTTCTTAGATTGACAGGTTGGGTGTTGCTAAAGCTGTTCAATGGCTTCTTTTGGAGCATTCAGATTCACAAGGGGCAGCTTGAAATGGTTAAGAAAGCTGCAGCAGAGGTAAGCGATTGCATGTTAGCAGAAACTTAATGAAGTGCAGTATACTTGAGTAGGGCATGATATCTGCTTTCCTTATATATAAAAACAAAAAACTGCCGATGCTGGAAATCCAAAATCTGCTTTCCTTGTTTGTTGCTAAGAGGAGAGTGAGAGTGCTAAGAGTGACAAACCTGTTGTGTTGGGAAACACCTGGATCCTGCACGGTGCCTCCTGATGAATTGTTTGCTTTTGCTTACTTGCTCTGTGGGGAATCGAGAGACATTTAGCATGTTGTTGTTCAGATATCCAGTTGGTATGAGTTGCTGACAGTTCTGCAACACTCCACAGCTACTTATTGCTTGCTGAGGGTTAACATCCCCAGAGATAAGCAGTTCAGAGGCCTCACACCAGTCATTGAGAGTGTTTTCTTTGGCATTTTCATAGGTTCTGAATCCAATCTTTCAGCGCACTTCAAATTAGCTCAGCTTTTTCTCACCTGGTACTTTTCCAATGGGACTTACCAAGTCCATAACACTGCCATAATAAAATATCACTCACTAGTTGTTAATAACAAGGTTCATTTTTCAACAGTGTAAAGTTTTAATTCTGCTACACAAATGATTGCCCTTAGGTATTGATTTTGATTATAATTGGAAGTGGTTTGCAAACGTGGCAGAGTTATAGACACTAGATTGAAAGTGAGCTGACTAGGCATACAGGTGACCCAAATACTTTTTATCTGATGCTAATCTGAGAGAAGCCAGTGCTGTAAAGGAGCGATCTTAAGTAACTTGGGGAAATAAGAGGCTTTCTTAGAGCTGAGGAGGAGAGAATTGCTTCAGTTTCTTTTGTGACCTTTTTATTTAAAACTTGCCCTTTTCTCTTAGTTAGGTACTCTAGAGCCTTTTATAATGTTAGGCTTTCTGATTAGCGAAAAGTAGGTATGCTGAGTGAACTTACCTCGTCTCAGCTGCCAATGCTGCTAAGTTAAGGTCATCTGATAGGAGACATACTGTACAACATCGATCCTTTGTCTTCTCCACTGTACAATACTTCCATCTAATGGTCCAGATGGAAATAGAAAATCTCTGAGGATGGAGAAGCTGGAAAGTCGGTTGATAATGAGGTTTCAAATTCTGTTATGGCACGGCATTGTAAATGCCAAGCTGCCCAAATCCCAAAGGGAAACTTGAAATAGCTGCCAAAACAGCTTTTGCAATTTTTATAGTATGAGGAGAGGCTCTGAAATCAGGAAATGTTGCCCCCCGACTACTTGTGATGATTTTATAGTAAACGTTTATTAAAAGAATGCACAATTATACCTAAACACAAGGTTGGCTTCACACAATTGACAGTATTTTAAAACAGTTCCACAAGATCTTAACTACCCTCAGAGCTAACCTTTCCCTTTTCTGTTCAACTATCCTTGTAGATTTTAAAATCTATGGAATTCCAATAATTTTTATCTCACAGTGCATTTTTCCTTGGGGTGTCTTCTGAGGCTGACGGCAACTGGCCCTCTCAGCCTGGCCTTGTTCACACTGTCTTCTGGGAGATCTGACCAGCTATCCTGCTGTCTTCTGGGAGATCTAAGCAGCTATACCCATCTAGGCTTCAGCATTGCCTTAAATGCGTTCCTTCCCTTTGATCTCTCTTGTATCAACCAGTCTCTTCAAAAATGCTTTCTTCGAGACTTGATCAGACTCTAGCTCTTAAAGCTTTTTAAAAAAAACTAAACTTACCCTATCTTTACCATACTTACTTACACCTTTTTACAACCTGCATATATCCCCCTTTGAACTAAAACAATTCAATTTAAAACTACGTCTGTTATTGCTTTATGTAAAACTGATTTAAGTTCTTCTTGGTTCATAACCACTTCTTATTGTTGGCTTTAGCTCTTGCAGTCACTCTGGCTCTTACTCCGTTAGCATATTTACACCCCGTCTTCCAGTCTGTAAGAAATATGCCAGGATTATTAACAGAAGAAAAATATTACAATTTCTTGTTTTTTTGACACTGTCCATCCAACCCCAATCCGGCCACCAGCAGAGTCTTGCTTTATCAATGTAAAGCTGTTTGATTTCCCAGGCCTGCTATGTCCTGTTTAAAGTTGCATCTTGGCACGGCATCAAAGCGTTAGCTCCATTATTTTCCTTTGTTCACTTGAAATGCTTTTGAGAAGTTTGTCAGCGAAATGCAGTTTCATTGTTGCCAAGGACAGATCTCTACCATCCAAGAGCGAACTGTGAATGAGGATATGCCAGCAGTTAAAATTAGTTGAGCTACATTTTTTCATGGTTGGAGGGGCGGCTGTTGTGAGGCGACGGTCTGGGGCAGAAGAGGAAAGAGAAGCCAAGAAGTACAATAAGACTGAGCAGTTTAAATTTTTATAAAGCAGTTCTACTAAAGCGAACTCTTGGCAGCTCAGTAGCATTGCCTGAATTTGTAAGACTTTATTGTCTAACCTAATACATTGAGTTGCCATGCAGTAAAAGAAAGTGTCTAACATTGAACTGCAAGGAACAAAATCTAGCTGATTATATGTAACTTGTTTATATTTGGGCATCGCAAATATTTGAACCTAAGGTAAAATCATAGTCCTCCACTTTGGGGCTTCTGGCACAGAACACTGTTTGATGGGAGCCAGAGATTTTGTTCCAAATCTGATTCACCTATTAAATAAATTTTGCATTCATTTGTGTAAAAGTAATTTGGGAGTTGCCAGTTTAATTAAAGGTAGTTAATACCCTTGATTGATGCCTGTTAATTGTAGAAAATTGGACACTGGGAGCAGTTTAACATTCTAATCTAATTGAGGTTTTTAATAATATTCTCAATTGAGAACAATGCTTAAATGTCTTTTAACCATTAAATTAGTCTTAATCTCTCTCTTTTAAATCATGCTTATTTCATTTGCTTTTTGATATACTGTTTTACTACTGACCATAGATCAGCAGTATTGAGTGTCTAATTATATTCAGTTGACGGCCATTAACTGGGGATTCACTTCTGCCCCTATATATAGGAACAAACTTGAAGCTATAGTTGTTGGGTTTGGAGTTGTATGTTTGTAATGTGTATCTCTAAATAAAAGCTTATAAGCGTGTGTAAACATTGGGCTCCAGCTCTGTGCTTCACACCTGACTATCTGAAATAGAGCAACACAGACCTTACGCTTCTACTCAATTGATCACGCTGACAAATTTCCATTTGAAGCTAATTAGTAGGATTTAGCATTTCCGTGTTAGATTGCATAATGATTCCGTTGTAAGTATTTTTTAAAAAGTTACATGGAGAATAATTGACATTTAGAAATGAGTGTAGGGTGGTAATATTCAATCTGCAGTCTGAGGTGAGATTCTAAGACCTTGAAATCATTCACATATGTACTTTGTTTAATATATCTGCTGCAGTGGTCATCTATGTGACCTTAAGTTTGTTTTAATCTAGATGGTAGTGCATGTGTTTCAGATCTTCATGCAGTTTGTGAGATGATATGGTCATTGAACAAATGGTAATTGTGATATTGCTGCACGCTTATGCTCAAGACAATTATAGGAAAATAAGTTGTACCGCTGATTTCTATAGTTATAATTTAATATTAGCGTGCATAATGCAAAGAAATAATGAATATATTGCATGAACTAGTTTTGTTTAGCTTTCATTTGACCAGGTTTTGGCCTGTTATTGAAGGTGTCTCACATATTCCCCAGGTAGTAGTTTATATTCCATTGATCTTATGTTTTCTGCCCTCTCTACAGCAGAATGCCCCATTGATCTTTCTGCCAGTTCACAAATCTCACATTGACTACCTGCTGCTCACTTTCATTCTGTTCTGTCATAATATCAAAGCACCACACATTGCTGCTGGGAATAATCTGAATATCCCTATTTTCAGGTGAGTTCAATGAATTTAAAGGCATTTCTTCATCTTTGCAGTTCCTGCTGAACACAGACGTGCCAGACAGCACATTGTGTGTCTCTGAATTTTGAAAAATATTTTCAGAAACCCGATGAGACACTTCTGTGAAATTTTGCTGACAAACACGATTTCTGTTTTTGTTTTGAACTACTTTATTGACTGCTCCAGAAAAAAGAATCTTCACCCAGAAGAATTCGAAAATGTGAAACCCCCTGCTTTAGAAGGTCTTAGAATCAGAATCAGTTGATATTTAAGAGGACGATAAATACTTAATTGGAAAGTAAGAGTATTAAGGGATATGGAAAAAGTGCAAGAAATTGGAATTAAAAGGACAAAGCTGCCTCAGTTAACAAAATAGAGCAGACCGAAAGGGGTAAAAGGTCTATTTTTATTTATTCATAAGTTTGGGCATGCTTATTTTTTTAAGTTTTCCTTGGTGAGCAAAATTTTGAGGATTACAGCTGTATTTTAATTACACCAATATAGTTAAATATTGTACATGAGGTTTAAAACAAAATTTTTAAAGCAGAAACAGTAAAGTGCAATGGATTGATACATTTTGAACTCTAATATCTGATTCGATTGATGGGATTAAATTCTCTTTTCACTGTAGGCTGTAAGGATTCTTTGAAACAAATTTGAACATTTCACTCCAGATTTTAGTGAAAATGGTCCAACATCCTTAAACTACCTATAATTTGGTATTCTTGCAAAACAAGCTCAGAATGGTGTTTGCTGTGACAAATGGAAATGTCACAAGGCAGTAGTGTGTGCACCAGAGGTTAAGGTTAAAGTACATTGCTGAGACGTAGCTTTAGTCTGCATCTGGTTCATGCTGTCTTAACCTGGTTCCTAGCAGTGATTATATACCAAATCTGTTGTGTGATTCTGCATTGAATAGAAGGTGATTCACTGCTCTAGTCTGCTGACTAGTTTAAAAATGTAAAGCTTTAAATTAACAGGCAAATACAGTTTATTATAATAGTCAATAGCAGTTAAGAAAATGCCTTTGCTGATATGGCAAACTAGAAAGGATGCTGCTTTAAATTGAAGTTGAAAAGTTCTTCTCCCTTTCAGGAGTGTTTAGTTGCCTGAAACATGGCCCAGTTACTGGGTCTGTTCTCTGTTAATCACAGAAACTAGTGTGTTGTAATCATTCCAAGTAAGGTATTTTAAGATGGTTTGTATGGATTTTACAGCACTCTTATAAGAAAATTAGGTGGCTTCTTCATCCGTCGGAAGTTGGATATTGGTGCAGATGGACGGAAGGATATTCTATATCGAGCTGTCCTACGTGTGGTAAGTTTTGATGTGAATAGTTGAAAGGTTTGAAGCAAATCCTTGGAAGAATTAGCAACGCATACAGTGCTATACACGGTCCACAGGACCAGTATCTTAAGACTGTGTTATAACTGGGCCTGAGTGTTTGGTCTGGCTGGGGATAAAAGAATAGGTGTGCGTGTATTTTTGTTTCCTAGATCAGTCAAAGCCTTTCCTCCCGGGCTAGGAAGATGTGTGTATGCATTGGGCCCAATGTGTCTTTTTTTGGTACCTAGGGCCCAGGCTTACATATATATACACCACCCAGCAGGGGTTACTGGACAACCAGCAGGTTTGCCTCTTTCCAAATGCAGAGCTGCTGAGGTCAACTGGAATGCTGCCTCAGCAGAGCTCAGTTACTAAGCTGGAAGCCTTTCTGACTTGTATGGTTTAATACTGCACTGGGTAAATCCTAAATTTTGGGGTGCAAGATGGACCCACATTATTCTGAGTTGCATACTATTAGTAGACCACATTATGGAAGGATCCCAATGTATTTTCTACAATTATGCAGCTATACTGCTGACCTGATGTATTTGGATATCGCAAGCTGATCTTAAGTTTCACTCAGTGGAAAAGATCTGAATTGATTTTTCTTTTACTGTGTTGTGGAATTTAATTTCTTTTCAATCCAAAGTGGTTTCCAATGCCTATCAGCATGCAGCCTCCTGGAGGAAGCTTTGTTATTGCATTAATGTGTGTTTTTGTCCTTCCCACAGGTTGCGGTGTAGCTTCAGTCCAGTGGTAAATTGAATTTAAGATGTTGCCTGGTGTCCATTGGGTCAACGAGCACTTTCTAAACTTAAATTTCAACATTTTTAGTGTTGGAGAGAATCTGTTCTTTTAAGATGGCATCTTATTATCTAGGGTTTCATGGGTGTGTATTTAGCCAGCGACACCCACTAGCCATGAAAGGATAAAAAAAATTCCATTGGTCTATGTCTGAATACCCAGTATATCAGTATCATTCATTTAATTTTGAACATTAAAATAAATGTTCAAAAATGAATGATGCAAGGTGTTGGTGGACAGCCATTCAGTGGTGTATAAGTAAGCAATGGTGTGACTGATTTATTTTTAAATGAGTGTTATCTATTCCATTTCGTAGTACATTGCGGAACTTCTCCGTCAGCGGCAGTTTATGGAAATATTCGTGGAAGGCACACGGTCTCGGAGTGGTAAACCATACATGGCCATGACAGGCCTTCTTTCTATCGTGGTTGATAGCCTCTATGAAAACACTGTTACCGACGTTATGATTATTCCAGTGGGAATCTCATATGACCGGATCATTGAAGGCAATTACAATAGTGAACAGCTGGTGGGTAACGTTAATGCTTATATGCTTAATGCTTTGATTATAGTCAAGAGTGCTTGCGCAGAGCTGCTTTTTTTGCTATAGTGTAAACTGGAAGTGAAAACATTTATCATAGGTTGCTTAATATAAATGGTGCAGTATTGCATCAGGGCACAAAGAAACATCTGTTACAATTGTACCACATTCATGAGTAAATTTTAACCATTAACCTTATAGAAAGGGGACACCAAGAGAAAAACCATAAAACATAGGTAGCGATTTCAATATTTGCTGTTAAATGTATGTTTTAGTCCACACTGTATAGGTCTGGCTACTGTTAAGTGTTCCCTGCCTGTGCAGTTGTCCTACTTTTATAAATTGAACATTGGGAAGTCCTGCTTAATTTCAGGAACCAATGAGAGCCAAATTCACAAGCTTTGACTTAACATACAGTTTAATGTCGAAAGATAGAAAGCTGTTCAGTGGACTTAGCAGCGTTCATCAGTTTGGTTTTGTGGCAAGCATCCTACAGCATTATTTTAAATTAAAATGGTTTAATAGCTGGTTCAACCCTGAATTAACTATAGGTGCTATTTTCTAGGGAAAACCCAAAAAGAAAGAGAGTCTGTGGGGTGTTGCACAAGGAGTGTTCAGAATGCTTCGTAAAAACTTTGGCTGTGTCCGAGTAGACTTTGGACAGCCATTCTCTGTTAAGGTGAGTGACAAAATTGAAAAACTTCTTGAATTTAGCACTTAAAAATGTGACCTATTCAACATTGTTAAACCAATCATTCCACACACTGATTTATTACCCCTATTAACTGAAATGTATACATTGTGATTCTCTTTAGATTAAGGAATACCAAAACAGTGCAGTTCAAATATGGGGTTCACAATACAAAAGAGAAATGGGTTATGTGATATGAAAGAACATACTTTGAGTTCTGAGAACATCAACTAAGACAAATAAAAATACTGTTTTATTTTCCCTGCATGGACCATTAAGTCTTCTTAATTGTTGCATATAGTAGGCCCTCTGAATACCTAGAGGGAACCTCAGTATCTCCTGCACCTCAATATTGCTCCCTGTGTCTTTATCAACTGGTTTGTTTTTCCTTGAGAAGATTTCACATGATGCTTTAAGAGTTAAGCCTTTGTTTATTGTCAGACAAAAGCAGGACTTAACATTGTAATCATGGCATCTCTTGACCATTGGTCTTGAAATTATGCTTTTCAAATATTAATGTTCACTTAAATTCCTTTGCCTGCTATTTTAATTGAGAAATTAACTCGTTTAAAAGCTAAGATGGTGACTAGTCAAAGTAAAAACAAAAATATAATTTTTGCTTCTGCAGGAATACATTGATGCTCAAAGAAACCGTCCATTACCTGCAGCCCTCTCTCTTGAGGAAATCCTTCTTCCGTCTATTATCACTGATAGGTAAGACTTGCAGTACTTGGTTTGTTGAAGTGAAAAGAATTACGCACTTACATAGATTGTTGCAGATGACACTCTGTACTCAACAACAAAAGAGAAATCCATTGTGAAACACCAAAAGACGTGATTACAACCCACATCTTGAACTGCAACCCTGCCTCCTACTGCAGCAAACTGGCTTGCCTATGGAGACCAATGGCCATTTTTTTTTGACTGCAAGCAATTGAAGCAGGTTAAAATGCTCAAGTCTGGCCCATAACAGATCAGCAAGCATAATTACCCCTGCACAGACTTTCTTCAACAGCAGGAGTCCTGTTAGGAAATGGTAACTTTGCAAAGAAATTTAAAAGCTTCATGCATTCAATTTAGCATAGTTTCAGTGTAGATTTTGACTGTTGTAGGAACTGTTTTTGAGGAGTGTCAGGATAGGATTCAGTAATGTAAATGCTAGTTTGTGATAGCTGTTGCCTCTGACATTGGTAGTAGGTGATACCAATTGGTATTGTTTCAACCAGCGACATAATCCAGAAAGGTTTTTCATCCAGGATTTGTTGCCTCTTCAATTTTTTAAATGTTGGATGGTAACATATAGTGTTATTTCATCTCTCTTTATCTTTGCAACTTATTTTCATTTCATTTCTTTCCTTTCCACTCAAACAAATGCCATATACTGACCATGAAAGCAGAGAAGGGGGCCTGTTAACAGGCCTTTACTATTGTTGATCTGTAGCTCTGCCACAAGGAGATTTGACTTCTGTTTACTATGTCTTTATGATGGTTTGATCCAGATTGGGAATTCAGTCTGTGTGGAATTAGATATGTGAACCTGTGAATTAACTATGTTGTGTCACAGTACATGGGAACTCTGTTATATACCATCACATGGTCCCTTGCTGCATGAATTAACATATACCATCACATGGTCCCATGCTGCATCAATTAACAATCTCTGGAGGGTTTTTCAGAAACTTCCATTGTTTTTGAATATTGCTGTGTTCAATCTGGCTAGAAATGATTGTGCTGTTAAAACTTTATGTCATCATTGAGTTTTTAGAAGAAATTGTTCACTAATGAACTGATGCTTACAAGGAGCTAAAAGACAAAGTTTATGCAGAGGGAACTTTTCCATTTAATCTAGATTCCTTTAGGTTCCATTTTTACCATTGGTAAATTTATGCATATCAGTTGCAGACTTGTCCACTGCACAATATCTTCATAATTTTCTGTTTTGACCTGTGTGACTGCCTTATATAATGAAATGACAATTATTTTATTCCTTTATTAATGCACTGTGTTCTTGTTTTGTTCATGTAGACCAGGCCTTGACTTCGCTGAACCTGATCAGGTTCCAATTATAAATTCCAGAGATTTTTCAGATGAACAATACAGGCGCCAGCTGATTTCCAATGTAGCCAAGCATGCGTTGTTCAGTAAGTGTTGATGTTAATCATTTGAGCATTGACGTTTTGTTTACAATTTTCAAATTATACACAGCCTATTTTATCTGAAACAAAAAAAGGTGCTATTTTATGAATCAGCAAGGCAAATAAAAAATGTAAATAAATGTATGGTTAAAACTGCAGAACATGTTTTAGTTGACAGTCCCAAATTCAAATTGAATGTGATGCTTGCTATCATAGTTGAGTTAAGTAGCATAAATGCATATAAGGGGAAACTAGATAAGTACACAGGATGAAATAAATAGTAGGATATGCTGATAAGGTTAGATGTTATGGCTGGAAAAGGCTTGTGTGCAGCACCAACAACGGCATAAACCAGTTGGGCTGAGTGGTCTATTTCTGTGCTGTAACTTTTATGTGACTCTGACTTCTGTTTCGTTAGCCAAACTCAGCAGGTATTCTTTAATTGATTCTGTTGGACAAGTGAGTGATGAAGTTGTTCAGAGTTTCTTTCTGATTGCAGTTTAGTATCTCCTACTGAAAAATATGTTGGGTAGGAAAGGATCATGTTTACTCAGGATGCACATTACACCCCACAATTGACAGCCTGCTGCTGTATACTGTCTCAGTTCAGGCCTAGACAGCTGACTATGGTATTTGTGGGATATTAATGGCTGTTACATTACAGCATGAGTCATTGCCTGCATGAGAGGAAGATAAAAGCTTGCATATTTAACTCAATTTCTTTCCAAATGATTTGAGGGGTAATATTTTACCATCTCCCTTATTATTCTAGCACGCCTTAAAAATTACCCTCTACAGATCTTTTGGTCATTATTCATTCTGGTTTCTTTTAGAAAGAAAATTGTAGCAAATACTTATAGAAAAGTTAGACACCATCAATCAAAAGTTTACTGAATAATGTGTGAATCATCTGCAGATTGTCTTGTTGTATTTATGTCTCATTGTTTGATTTATAAATTCCAGCTGCCAGTAGATGCTCTGCTGTGATGTCCACTCACATTGTTGCCTGTTTGCTGCTTTACAGGCACAGGAAGGTGAGATCTTTTCATTTATGAGCAATGTATTGAGCTGGCACGTGATACCATGGGCAAAGTTTGCAAGGTTTCTTAAACATGTTACTTCAGAGCACTTTGGTACAGCTGCTGAGAAAAGTTTGTGGAGATGGATGACTTAAAAATTATTGATCACATTTTGTCTTTAAATGACTTGACTAAATCTTTGTCGTCTCCATGCTTGAAGCATTGCACGAGGGGGCCTAAACTGAAGGTGGCAACAA
Source organism: Carcharodon carcharias (assembly GCF_017639515.1). Lineage (NCBI taxonomy): Eukaryota > Metazoa > Chordata > Chondrichthyes > Lamniformes > Lamnidae > Carcharodon > Carcharodon carcharias. Next base: position 120,883,803 of record NC_054483.1, on the reverse strand, counting down.
TTTACAACAAATGTGTGCACATCTTCACGTTCCCTGCTTGCCACAAGCAGCCTGCAATACAGAATGTTGCGATTGCAGGAAGGAATCAGGAGGCCACACAAAAGGCTTATCCAAGCATGGAATCTGATTATTTTCCATACATTAACACTTCAAAAAGTAAAAATGCAACCACAATGAAGGGATTTATTTTCTTAAAATTGATATTTACAAGTAAGTTAAAGTGCATCAGGTAATTCTAATATATGTTCCCATTTATAATAAGATTCACTGCTGTTTGCATGCTGTATTCCTGCACTCAGTAAAGTGATTGTAAGGTGCTTTATGCATGCTATTTTGCTGCTTCTACAGGCATTCCCTATCACAATCTGGTCACAAATTAATAATTAATCCTACAATAGCAAAAATCTTGCATTAGGTACCTGAAAGACATAATATATCTATAGTGTGAAGTTGGGTGAATTTTTTATTCCACAAGCATGATGAGCCAAACAGCGTGTCCATCCACTCTCTGTTGAATGGCCTTCTCCTGTTTCTGTGTGATTCGGTGATTCTAAGTGACACTGAGCCTGTGAACAATAGACCTGCTTCAGCCTTGGAATAAAAGATTGAGGGGAGGCGATGGCGTAGTGGGTATTGTCGCTGGACCAATAATCCAGAGACCCAGGGTAATGCTCTGGGGTTCGAATCCTGCCACAGCAGGAGGTGTCAACCTGGTGAATCTATAAAACAGGACTGCTTGCATGCCAAACAACATAAGCAGCAAGTGATAGACAAGGCAAAGCAATCCTAAAACCAACGATCAGACCTAAGCTCTGCAGCCCTGCCACATCCAGTCATGAATGGTGGTGGACAATTAAACAGCTCACTGGGAGAGGAGTCTCCACTAATATCCCCATCCTCAATGATGGGGGAGCCCAACACATTAGTGCCAGAAGTGCCGAGTGAATGATCCTTCTCAGCCTCCTCTGAAGGTCCACAGCATCACAGACACCAGTCTTCAGTCAATTCAATTGACTCCATGTGATATCAAGAAATGGCAGAAGGCACTGGATAGTGCAAAGGCTACGGGCCCTGGCAATATTCTGGCAATAGTACTGAAAACCTATGCTCCAGAGCTTGCCGCATCCCTAACCAAGCTATTTCAGTCTAGCTACAACCCTGGCACCTAACTGGCTAAATGGAAAATCGCCCAGCCATGTCCTGTACACAAAAAGCAAGACAAATCCAACCCAGCCCCATCAGCCAACTTTGATCATCAGTAAAGTAATGGAAGGGGTCATCAACAGTGCTATTAAATGGCACTTGCTTAGCAATAACCTGCTCACTGATGCCCAGTTCGGGTTCCACCAGGATCACTCAGCTCCTGACCTCATTACAGCCTTGGTTCAAACATGGACAAAAGAGCTGAACTCCCGAGGTGAGGTGAGAGTGACTGCCTTTGACATCAAGGCCACATTTGACCAGGTGTGGCATCAAGGAGCCCCAGCAAAACTGAGGTCAATGGGAATCAGGGGGAAAAATCTCCACTGGTTGGAGTCATACCCAGCACAAAGGAAGGTGGTTGTTGGAGGTCAGTAATCTCAGCTCCAGAGCATCACTGCAGGAGTTCCCCAGGGTAGTGTCCTTGGCCCAATTACCTTCAGCTGCTTCATCAATGACCTTCCTTCCTTTATAAGGTCAGAAGTGGGGATTTCGCTGATGATTGCACAATGTTCAGCACCATTTGCGACTCCTCAGATTCTGAAGCTGTCCATGTCCAAATGCAGCAAGACCTGGACAATATCCAGGCTTGGGCTGACAATTGGAAGTAACATTCACGTGACACAAGTGCCAGGCAATGACCATCTCCAACAAGAGAGAATCTAACCATCTCCTCTTGACATTCACTGGCGTTACTGCTGCTGAATCCCCCACTATCAACATCCTGGGCGGGGGTCACCATTGACCAGAAACTGAACTGGACTAGCCATATAAATACTCTGGCTGCAAAAGCAGGTCAAAAGGGTAGGAATCCTGCGACAAGTAACTCACCACCTGACTCCCCAAAGTCTGTCCACCATTTACAAGACGCAAGTCAGGAGTGTGATAGAATACTCTCCACTTGCCTGGATGAGTGCAGCTCCAACAACACTCAGAAGCTTGACACTGTCCAGGACAAAGCAGCCTACTTGATTGGCACCACATCCACAAACATTCATTTCCTCCACCACCGGCGCACAGTAGCAGCAGTGTGTGTACCATCTACAAGATGCACTGCAGGAATTCACAAGGCTCCTTAGACAGCACCTTCCAAACCCATGAATACTACCATCTAGAAGGACAAGGGCAGCAGGTAGATGGGAACACCACCACCTGGAAGTTCCCCTCCAAGCCACTCACCATCCTGACTTGGAATTATATCACCGTTCCTTCACTGTCGCTGGGTCAAAATCCTGGAACTCCCTTCCTGACAGCACTGTGGGTGTACCTACACCACATGGACTGCAGCAGTTCAAGAAGGCAGCTCACCACCACCTTCTCAAGGGCAACTAGGGATAGGCAATAAATGTTGGCCCAGCCAGCGAAGCCCACATCCCATGAATAAATATTTTTTAAAAATCTGGTCCATGTCCAGTATCCTCCGCTCTATCGTTGATTGCTTTTTAGAAACTCAGAAGGAGTTCAAAGTAGAAATTGAAGAATTCTGTTTTGACTCCTGAGTGGATTAAATCTGCATAATTAACATAATGGGTCTTTGGGACTGATAAATGTGAATCCCTTAGATTTTGGCTTCTCAGCATTTGCTATGTAGAATAGCTTTACTGCACAGTTATAGTGCTCCCCATTAAAAGGGAAAAAATCATCAGAATCAGTAATGATGCTGCCCCTTCCTAATTTCAGTGTATGATTTTTGACATGGGATGAATGCTCCCCTGAAATAAACTGTGTACACTTCTTACCTGACATAGTAAGGATCATGGGCTCCATACAGTGACTGTTTTTTTACAGGTACATTGTATATAACCATACTCAGAGGTATGAGCAACATACTTTGTTCTTAGTTCTTGTAATTTCTCAAATTGGTAACAATGGTTGTATATGTGATCATACCTAATGTATTTGGCAAGGTTTTGACTTAATTGGAGATTTATTTTACCCTGAATTGCTTCTTTTAGGGTGTCCACTTATCAAAGTTGGTAGAAGATTTCTTCTCTATGAAGGAGGTGGTATTAGCTCGGGATTTTGACCTGGGCTTTTCTGGAAATTCAGAAGATGTTGTTATGCATGCACTGCATTTACTAGGTGATTGTGTCAATGTCAGAAGCTCCCGGCGCAACAGTGAGTTCTTTATTGCTCCAACCACGACAATTCCAGCCCTATTCGAGCTGAATTTCTACAGCAATGGTATTTTCCAAGTTTTTCTCACAGAAGCAATACTTGGTAAGTGCTAAGTGTCACGGTGTTAGCACTGGATAGTAGTTCGCCTCTTGTCATGCCCATTGATTACTTCAACTTAATTTCCAGCTAAGCCACTTAGATAAATAGAATGTTCTAGCCTTGTACAAGCTACCCAACAAATGATGTACTTGGAGAATCTAGGGGAGTCTTGGTAATGGTGCATGTGTTTGAAATATGAACAGTTCTGAATTTGGTGGAGCATTATTGGGGGTTGAACTTTCATTCTGCCATTCTGTACCTCCAACATTAAAGCATTGACAATGAAGAGTGTTAACTATCTATCTTGCCAATTCCCTTCCATTGCTTTAAACACTATAATCAATTCACCCTTTAAGGAAAGGTTTCTAGGGCTATGTGGAAAGAACGAAGGAGTCTGACTAATTGGATAGCTCTTTCAAAGCATGGCACAAAAATGATTGGCCGAATGGCTTCCTATGCTTTCAGATTTGTTGATTAACTTCTATAGCCTTAGGTTATACAAACTAAGTTTACCCAATCTCTCGTGTAGCTCATCCCATTCATCGCAGGTATCATCATGATGAAATGTCACTCCGAGACCAAAAGGTTGTGGAGCCTTGAAACCCTTTAACCCAGAGGCTGTTGATGTTCAGTTTGTTAAATATGTTCACAGCAGAGATTGATAGATTTTTGGGTACTCAAGGAATCAAAGGATATGATATAATGCAGGAAGGTGGAATTGGGGTCGAAATCAACCATGATTGTATTGAATGGCAGAGGAGGCTGAAAGGTAGAAAGGCTGACTCCCCCTATTATGTTCTTATCCTCCCTAAACTGAGCACAGTATTCCAAATGAGGCCTGGCCAGTATGTATTCAGGATAAATAGAAAGGAAATAGATTTTTTTCACTAGACTTTGGAACTTAGTTGCTAATAAACTTAAACATTTACCATTTTTACTTGGAGCAACATTATATAAAAGCAGCATTGATAGGATTAGCATCAGTCCTTTCAGCACAAAGTTTCAGTGAGTTCAATCTCATGAATCTTTCATATTTTGTAGGTTTGTTTGATGTAAATGAAAAGTAAAATTGGCAAAGGAAAATTAATTTAAAAAAGTGATTTGTACTTTACTTTCTGTTTCATAATTGTGGACCGTTTCCAAGGCAATCTAAGAGGTGTCTTTTGGTGTATGCTTTATTGGAGCTGAATATCTCTTTCCCTTCACTCGGTAGTCCCATTTTGTTTCCAGTTAGCTGTCATTCTTTCTTTGTATTTCAGCCTGTTCCCTCTGCGCTATTCTAAAGGAGAAAATTACAGAACCAGAGCAAATGGATCTAACAGTCAGCCAAGAAAGACTTATTCGCACAGCTGCTAGTCTGTGCCATCTCCTTTCCAATGAAGTAATGGTAGCATTGGTAAGTGCAAAATGAGTTGCACGAACTTACCTATATAATCAATATCTACAGATTTCAATAATTTTGGCTTAATGGAAGAATTGTGATGAGCCAGAAATAATTGGAATAAGGTGGCAGACATGGCATTTTTAATAAGATCTGTGGATTTTGGTAGCAATGTGAATCATTTATCATGCATTACATGCTAATTTATCTGATCCTTTCCATTTCTGTTGTAGCCCTGTCAGGCAGTGTACCAGGTTTGCCATGACGCTGTAGGAAAGTTTATTCAGTATGGCATTCTGATGGTGGCAGAGGTGAGCAAACAATCTATTGGACTCTTAAATACAGTAACGAATGCACCATTTGTGAATTCAGCCATAGGTTATGAAGTGAAATGAGTGTTGTATAATACTGCATCCACCCAAATTTTTTTCTCTGCCGGTGGTAAATCGCTAGGAAGCAATGAGGTTACATTTACAGGAACCCATGTTGAACCACAAAAGAAAACATTGAACATGAAAACATGCTCATGGTTTCCCTTGACCTTTTGTATAACTTTAATTCTTTAGGCAAGTTTCTTAAAGATTTTGGCTATGGTTTTCAACTGGAACCTGTAAATTATTACTTTTTATTATCCAGAATTGATTAGAAGACTGTTCTCACTTCCTTAAAATGTTGCTGAGTAAACTCCACACTTAGAACAAACTGCTCAAAAGGTTAACTCCCACTATGCTGTATTGGTGGTCTTTTAGTTCCAGCCTTCTGCATCATAACAGTTTTATCTTTTTGTATTTTGCCATTTTAATTTATGACACCTTAAAAGGCATCTTGTCAGTCATTCTTTTACAATTCAATTTTTTTTCATAGACATTAGATACTGTCACAAAGAAAGCTTTACATGTCTATGAAGTCATGATACAATATATAGCTTTTGTGCAATGTAGAAGGTTACAGCTAGTGGGATGACTTGTCAACGATCCCTATTATAGCTTTCTTGAGGCTCGACCTCTCTATATCACTTGTCACCTTGTCTTATTAAAATGAGGATCGTTCCACTATCTGGAGGACGGGGACAGCTCTCTCAATCTTTCTATCTCTCACTCACACTCACACACACACTCTCTCTCACACACCAACACACATACTAGATCTTACATCATTGGACATGGTAACATTTGGGACCTTCAATTGCGTTTCAGTTCTTGAGATGATCATACTGTTCCCTGACAGTTTTCTGCATTCACAGATGGATATGCACTTCCCATCCAACTGTCTGTGTCATAGTTATAATGCAGCGCAATCTTAACTATACACAACACATGTTTTTCAAATCATAACCAGGACTTTGTTTATTAAATGATCAGGAGGATCTGAGCCCCAGTCCTACAGAAGAGACATGGGCTAATAAATATCCAGATGGTCTATCATGGAGGAGTGATGAAGAGGATGACAGTGATTATGGGGAAGAGCAGCGAGATCGTTATCTAAAGGTATTATATCACAAAATCAATTAGTTAGATTTAGTTGTCAGATTCTAAAATTTCAACAGTTTCATTCTCAGTTGCAGTATAGTGTGGTTTGGTACTCAAAAGCTAATATGTGTTTACACACACTCACATACTCATTGGTTGCTATTGAAAAGTAAGCAATACTTTCTTGGACGTGCCATTTGGAGCTGGAGATATTAAAGAAAAAATGTTACTTCTTTACCTATGTGACATTTGTTGATCAAAGTTTAGTGCAACTGTTTGAACTCCCCTAACCACATTGCTTAACTTTGTATCCTTGTATGTAGAGTTTTCAGGCAGGATGGGGATAAAAATGGTGGGGGATGTAGCATTATTGATTAAAGAATCAATTACAGCTGTGAGGAGGAATTATATACTAAATGAAGCATCAAATGAGGCTGTATGGGTTGAGCTCAGAAATAAAAAAAGGGGCAGCCACATGGCTAGGAGTGCACTACAGACCCCCAAATAATGGAAAGGAGTTAGGAGAGCAAATATGTAGACAGATTTCTGAGTGCAAAAACAATAGGGCAGTAATCATTGGGGACTTCAACTACCCTAATATAAATTGGGATACGAACAGTGTGAAGGGCACAGAGGGTGCAAAATTCTTGAACTGCATTCAAGAGAACTTTTTAGCCAGCACAACAAGACGGGCACAATTCTAGATTTAGCCGTAGGAAATGAAACTGGGCAAGTGGATGAAGTAGCAATGGGTGACCATTTTGGAGATAGTGACTGTAATGTAGTCAGATTTAGCATCATTATAGAAAAAGACAGATAGAACAGGAGTAAAGGTTAAATTGCAGGAAGACAAATTTTACAAATTTGAGAGGTGAGCTGGAAAGAGTGGACAGGATACAGGTATTAGAAGGAAAAACTGTGTCAAATCAGTGAGAGGCATTCAAAGGTGAGATTCTACGGGCACTGCGTAGACATGTCCCCACAAAGAAAAAGGGTGGTACTGCCAAATCTAGAGCCCCCTGATTATCCAGAAGCATACAGGCCAAGATAAAGCAGAAAAAGAAAGCTTATGACAGTCACAAAAGACTTAATACTGTAGAAAGCCTAGAGGAGTATATTAAACACAGGGGTGAAATAGAAACGGAAATTTGGAAAGCAAAGAGAGGATACAAAAAAATATTGGCCAGTAAAATCAAGAAAATCCTAAGATGTTTTACCAGTACATTAAGAGCAAGAGAATAACTAAGGAAAAGGTCGGGCCTATCAGAGATTTACATGCTAACTTGTGGGTTGATGCAGCAAATGTGGGCAGGGTTCTCGATGAGTACTTTGTCTCTGTCTTCACTGAGGAGAGGGATGATTCAGACATTCTAGTTAAGAGGTGGAGTGTGAAATATTAGATACAATAAGCATTGTGAGAGAGAAAGTACTGGAGGGACTGGCATCCTTGAAGGTGATAAATAACCAGGGCCGGATGGATTGTATCCCAGACTGTTGAAGAAAGCCCAGGGAGGAAGTAGTGGATGCTCTGAGGATCATTTTCCATTCCTCACTAGATGCAGGCGAGGTCCCAGAGGATTGGAGGTCTGTGAACGTTGTTCCACAGGGCTCAGTGTTGGGACCCTTGCTGTTGTACATATTAATGATTTAGACTTAAATGTGGGAGGTATGATTAGGAAATATGCAGGTGACACAAAAATTGGCTGTGTAGTTGATTATGAAGAGGATGGCTGTTGACTCCAGAATTATATCAGTGATTTGGTTGAGTGGGCGGCAATCCGGAAAAGTGTGAGGTAATGCATTTGGGGAGGGTAAACAAAGCAAGGGAATATTCAATAAATGGGAAGTTATTGGGAGGGGTTGAGGAAGTGAGAGACCTTGGAGTGCATGTCCACAGGTCCTTGTTGGTGGCAGGTGGTCAGAAAAGTATATAGAATTATTTCCTTTATTGGACGAGATATTGAATACAGAAGCAAGGATGTAATGATGGAACTGTATATAACACTGGTTAGGCCACAGCTGGAATTGTGTACAGTTCTGGTCATCACATTACAAGAAGGGCATAATTGCTGTGGAGCGAGTGCAGAGGAGATTTACAAGAATGTTGTAAGGGCTTGAAAATTGCAGCTATGAGAAGAGATTAGATAGGCTAAGGTTGTTTTCCTTAGGACTGAGGAGGCTAAGGGGTGACCTAATTGAGGTGTACAAAATAATGAGGGGCCTCGATAAGGTAAACAGGGAAGACTTGTTCCCCCTACCTGAGGGGTCATTTACTAAGGAGCATAGATTTAAGGTGATTGGTAGAAGGATTAGAGGGGGCATGAGGAAAAAAAGTCTGGAATTCACTGCCTACGTTGGTGGTTGAGGCTGAAACGCTCAAGGTACCTGGATCTGCATCTGAAGTGCTGTAACCTACAAGGCTACGGACCAAGTGGTGGAAAGTAGGATTAAAATGAACGGCTGGTTTCTTTTTTTTCTCGGCCGATGCAGACTTGATGGGCTGAATGGCCTCTTTCTGCACCGTAACTTTTCTATGGTTCTTAACTCTCCAATCTGCTTCGTCCATGCTAAACATATTAAATTGGTCCCTGTTAATCGCCTAGATTGATTTTTTATTTTGTGCTCTCTTTGTTTGGGGGCAACATCAGGGGGAAGCTGTTGTACGGATTGTGTACTATAAAGAGTTCGAGATCAATTCAAAAAATTGCCTGTGAGCAATACTACGCAAGATCACTAGTGCACTAAGACATTGTTTCTACAACTACAAATTATTCTAAAATTTAACTGTTCTAGGTGAGCCAATCTCAGGATCATCAGGAGTTCATCACTTTCCTACAGAGACTGTTGGGCCCTTTGTTGGAAGCTTACTTTGCAGCTGCTGTTTTTATTCAAAGCTTTAGAGTTCCAGTTGAAGGTAGGTTTGACTGAGGGCGTCAGCTGCTCACTTTAGTTGTGATTTTTAAAATATGTATTCATTCATGGCTTGTGAGTATTGTTGGCATGGTCAATGTTTATTTCCCTTCACTAATTCTTCATCATCATCATCATCAAAGGTTTATTTATTTAAAATCAACATTCATCATGGCCAAGAACCGAATTGAGCTAAGGTTTATGATCTATAATTCTTCAAGTAAAAAGCAAAAAAATGATAAAGCAGAGTAAAATGATATTTTGATTACTAGATTAAGGTCTCTGACATCAGGATTCAATGTTTTAAAATAATTGGAGTTTATTCATTGTGCCAATGAAATATGGCATTGGACTATTCTTAACTCTTGTTGTTTCACATCTTAATTTGGTTAGTTGTTTTGAGTTCTTTAGCTGATAGACACTGTGAGATCTGTCTGTGGGTAACAAGTAGTGAAGTTTGGAGTTTGGCGGCGATCTTACAAAAGAGTGGCAGAGTTGATTGCATCTGTTCTTGTGTGAGTCCAGACCACGATTGTAAAGCATCTGAGTAACAATAGTAGTTAGAATGACTCTACAATCCTTCCTCTGAACACTTTCAATGGCTTTGCTTTGTGATTCTGCTGGACAGCACAGGTGCCCCATTTTCCAATACAGGGCAAACAAAAGATGTGTAACTGTCCTAGAGAAGGTGGTGGTGAACTGCCTTTTTGAGCTGCTGAAGCCCATGTGGCGTTGGTGCATCCACAACGCTGTTAAGTAGAGAGTCTCAGCATTTTGACCCAGCAATGATGAAGGAATGGTGTTATATTTCCAAGTTAAGGTGGTGTGAGACTTGGAAGGAAACTTGGGAGGTGGTGTGTTCTTATGTGCCCCTGTCAATTTAGGTGGTGAATGTTACGGTGTGGGAGGTGCTGTTGAAGAAGCCTTGGTGGGTTGCTGCAGTGCAGCGTGTAGATGGTGTGCACTGCTGCCAAGGTGTGCTGGTGGTGGTGGGTTTAAATGGTTAAGGTGGTGGGAATAAATGGTTAAGGTGGTGGATGGTTGGCTGATCAAGTGGGCTACTTTGACCTGGATGATGTCCAAATCCTTGAGTATTGTGGCTGCACTGATCCAGGCATCTGGAAAGTACCCCATTACAGTGCTGTTTATGCCTTGTAGGTGGTGGAAAGGCTATGGGTAGACTGCAAGTGAGTTAACTTGCTGCAGAATTCCAGCCCCGACCTGCTCTTGTTGTCATAGTTATTACAACCAAGATGGGAGGAGTGCGCGGATGATGTAGCCTTACTACTCCACAGATTGTACCATTAATTTAAAAGTTTAATTTACTCACCAATGTGGCTAATTGTTTACCCTCATTATTGGTACCCAGAATAAAAAGACTTGAATTAGGTTTCTTTCAATAAGCCACAAACTTATTAGTTTAATTTAAAACCAGTCTTGCCAAATAGAATGGCAAAGCTTATCAACATACAGTGTGGAAAATGAAATTATACTAATTACTCATTCAAGATGCCCTAAGTCTGTCTGTCTCTCTCTCTCACACACACACACACACACACACACACACACACACAAGCACACGCACAAAAACAATGAAATAAAAGTAGAAATAGAGGAATTCTGCCAAAGGTTAAAAGTGAATGGTTCAAAAGCAAAGGATAGATGATGGGGCCCTTGAAATGGTGTATGGATTATACAATTGGTGTCTCAGCACTGTTCCATGAAACCGTCAATGACTCTGGCACTACTTTTCAGGTGGGCTCGAGGACCACTCGCAGGTTCTCTATCCAAGCACATATAGCAATTTAGGAGCAGCTTGTATTCACTTCTGGCTGTGGACTGGCTCTGGACTGCAAAAAGACTGCTGTCTTAAACTAAATAGGGCTTTAAGCTAAATAGGGTGGGGGGGTGGGGGAGGGTTCTGGAGAGGAGATATTTGGGCTTACAAAGGAAAAGGATATGGCCGCATTGCAGGGCAGCTATTTAGGTATTGATACCCAGAGTGTGACAGGAAGTGACAGAGTGTACACACGTTTAAAAAAACAGCAAATAGGGTCAAAGGAGAAAAAAATAATAAAAAGGCAAAATTAATGGCTCTTTACTTAAATGCACATAGTATTCGGAACGAAATAAATGAATTAACGGCACAAATAGAAGTTAATGGGTATGATCTTATATTCATTACGGAGACGTGGTTACAAGGAGATCAAAGCTGGGAACGAAATATTCAGGGGTATGTGACTTTTCAAAAGGACAGGTAGGAAGAAAAGGGTGGTAGGGTAGCCTTGTTAGTACGAGATGGAATAAGTACAATAGTAAGAAATGATCTTGGATAGGAAGATGTAGACTCCATATAGTTGGAAGTAAGAAATAACAAGGGGAAGACGACACCGGTGGGAGTAGCCTATAGGTCCCCTAACAGTAGCTATGCTGTAGGACAGAGAATAAATCATGAGATAATGAGGGCATGTAAAAAAGGCAGTCCATCAAGGATGACTTTAATCTCCATGTAGATTGGGAAAATCAAAATTGGCAGAGGTAGCCATGAGCAAGAATTCATAGAGTGTATTCGGAACAGTTTCCTATAACAATATGTTGTGGACCCAACCGGGGATCAGACTATTTTGGATCTGACAATGTGTAATGAGGCAGGTTTAATAAATGATCTTAGAGTAAAAGATCCCCCAGAAAACAGTGACCACAACATGGTGGAATTTAGCATTCGGTTTGAGAGTGAGAAACTTGGGTTGGAAACAACTGTGCTAAACTTAAATAAGGGTAATTACAATGGAATGAGGGCAGAGTTGGCTGGAGTGGACTGGGAAAGGGGTTTAGCAGAAAATACACTTGATGAACAATGGCAGACATTTAAAACAATAGTTCATGACTCACAACAAAGAAAAATCCCAGTGAGGAAGAAGGATTCTAGGAAGGGGATAAACCAACCATGGTTAACCAAGGAAGTTAAGGAGTGTATCAAATTGAAAGAAAAAACATATAATGTGGCAAAGATTAGAGGTAAGCCAGAGGATTGGGAAAGTTTTAAAAACCAACAAAAGATGACCAAAGAAATAATAAAGAGAGAAAAGCTAAACTTTGAAGGCAAAATAGCAAGTAATATAAAAATGGACAGTAGGAGCTTCTTTAAATGTATTAATAGGGAGAGGCCAAAGTGACCATTGGCGCCTTAGAGAATGAGGCTGGGGAAATAATGGAAAACCAAGAAACAGCAGAGGAGTTTAATAAATACATTGCATCAGTCTTCACAGTAGAAGACACTAATAGCATTCCAAAAATACTAAATAATCAAGGGGCAAAAGGGTGGGGAGGAAATAAAGACAATAACGATCACTAGAGAAAAAGTACTAGGGAAACTAATGGGGCTAAAGGCCGATAAGTCCCCTGGACCTGATGGGTTGCATCATAGGATATTAAAGAAAGTAGCTGCAGAGATAGTGGATGCACTGGTAGTAATCTTCCAAGAATCCTTATTGTGGAAAAGCCCCAGAGGATTGGAAAACCCCCAATGTAACACCCTTATTCAAAAAGGGAGGGAGACAAAAAACAGGTAACTATAGGCCAGTTAGCTCAACATCCTTCATTGGAAAATGTTGGAGTCTATTATAAAGGATGTAATAACAAAACATTTAGAAATGCATAATCTAATCAAGCAGAGTCAGTATGGATTCATGAAGGGGAAATCATGCCTGACAAATTTATTAGAATTCTTTGAGGAGGTAACAAGCAGGATGGATAAAGAGGAACCAGTAGATGTAATATATTACGATTTCCATTGGGCGTTCGATGCGGTATCGCACATAAGGCAACTTAATAATATTTAATATACTACCCATGATGTTGGGGGTAGTACATTAGCATGGATAGAGGATTGGCTAACTAATAGAAGACAGAGAGTTGGGATAAGGGGGGACATTTTCTATTGGAATGCCACAGGGATCAGTGCTGGGGCCACAATTATTTACAATATATATTAATGACTTGGATGAGGGAAATGAATGTACTTTCGCCAAGTTTGCGGATGACACAAAAAGGTGGGGAGGCAAGTGATGAGGATGACACAGAGTCTACAGAGGGATATAGACAGGGTAAGTGAGTGGGCAAAAACTTGGCAGATGGAATATAATGTGAGAAAATGTGAGGTTATGCACTTTGGCAGGAATAGAGGAGCTGAATATTATTTAAATGGAGAAAGACCACAGAAAGCTACAGCACAGAGGGTTTTAGGGGTCCTCATGCATGAATCCCAAAAAGCTAGCATACAAGTTCAGTAGGTAATAGGGAAGGCAAATGGAATGTTGGTCTTTATTTCAAAGGGAATGGGGTATAAAAAAGGGAAGTCTTGCTAAAACTATACAAGGCACTAGTTAGACCACCTAGAATACTGTGAACAGTTTTGGTCCCCTTATCTAAGGAAAGATGTACTGGCGTTGGAGGCAGTCCAGAGAAGGTTCACCACGTTAATCCCAGGTATGGAGGAATTTTCTTATGAGAAGTGCTGTTGAGTAAGTTGGGCCTGTACTCATTGGAGTTTAGAAGAATCAGAGGCAACCTTAGTAAAACATATAAGATTCTTAGGGGGCACGACAGGGTAGATGCTGAGAGGTTGTTTCCCCTTGTGGGAGAGTCTCGGACCACCGGGCATAATCTCAGAGTAAGAGGGTCGCTCATTTAAGACAGAGATGAGGAGGAATTTCTTCCCTCAGAGGTTAGCCAACCTGTGGAATTCTTTACTGCAGAGGGCTGTAGAAGCTGGGTCGTTAAGTATATTCACGACTGAGATAGCCAGGTTTTTAATCAGTGAGGGAATCAAAGGTTATGGGGAAAAGGCAGGAAAGTGGAGTTGAGGATTATCAGATCAGTCATGATCTCATTGAATGACGGAGCAGACTCGATGGGCCGAAAGGCCTACTTCTCCTAAGTCTTATGGTCCTATGGTCTTCCTCCTCGTACAGTTGGTCCCTTCTAAAGCATAAACAAAACCCGCTTTTTAAAACAGTTCCAGGCATGTTTTTTTTTCCAGAGCCATAAAACCCATGTTGACCCCCTTTGTACACAGTTCACTAGGGTCAAAAGGTTTACAGTTTTTTTTCAACTGCTTAATTACCCTTAGAGAAAAGCATTGTTTGAAATTTTAAAGGCAAGTCCCTGAGGAATGAACCAGTGAATGGCTATCACTTATTCTGTCTAGCTGAAACAGGTGCGATGTGTATACACATTCTTTCTGCCTGCAAAGAACAGGACCCTGTATATTAATATGCGTAGCAAATATGCCACACTGCGGGCCTAACTGACAATCTTAAATTGGTTGTCAGTGTAATTTTTAGTACACAGAGTTATTTAGCAAGTATTGTCCAATTGCGGAATCATATCTAATGTTGGACACTGTGTTTTTAGTTTTTCAGGCACAGGCTGGTTGAGTACAGTCTGTACCTTGCCCGTTGTGAACAGTGGAAGGGACGTGCTGTTTGAAACAATTTGCCAATCTTTGATATGTGAGGCCTACATACCTAGCATCATACTGCAACCGAAATTTATATACCACATTACTCATTTGTGTGATAGGCAGAATGTCTATTTATCTTGACGGCAGCATCCCGCTATGGTGAATGCCACTCTTGTTGCTACTGCATAGTAGCAGTGGCTAGCTTCACCTGTTGCTCAAATGTTTGAGATACCTTGCCCTTCCAGGGTAACCTGAGATAGACTGGGCACTTTTCAGGGCTGAAAATGACGGCCTTAGGCCCGTTCATAAGTTTGTGGGATATACAGCATAAGATAATCTGATCAGAGTAGTCATTATCCTGCACGATGTCTTTGATGTGCCCTATTTCAACATCAGGTTTGCATGGTGAGCAAACGGCTTGGGCCCTATTTATGAGGTTGCCGATAAGGCCAATCTTGTAGTGTGTGGAACTGTGAAAATCCCAATGCGTATATTGACCAGTGAAGTCGGCTTGCAGTAGACCGTGGTAGAGAACGCCCTGGCGGATTTCTCAAGTAGTATGTTAAGGGAATGGCAGTTCATTTGACCGCCCCATTTCAAAGGTGAATTTGAGTGCAGGATGGAGCCCGTTAAGAAATGCAAGGAAATTATTACATGCTGCCATAGATTTAAATATAGCAAACGTATCATCCACGTTTCAGAAATATGCACAGAGTTGGACGCTAAGATGTCATTCCATTGTAGACGTGTCTCTATGGAACCCAACAAAGATATTTACGAGAGCAGGGACTAGAGGGGATCTCATGGCAACACCATGTGTTTGGGCAAACGTATTGTCAAAACTGAAGTTAACTGTGCGAGTTGCCAAATTCATAAGCTCAATGAATAGTGATTCACGCAATGGTGGCAGGTCTAGGTCACCATGATATTGTGCTGCAGCACAAATATCTATGGCTTCCTTAAGTGGAACATTGGTGAATAGACTAGAAATATCAAATGAGCATATGGACGCAGCATTGACATTGCTATGCACCTATTGATAACAGACAGAAAGAACATGTTCACACATTGCATCTGTTTCAGCTAAACTAAATAAGTGATAGCCATTCACTGGTTCATTCCTCAGGGCAATGCCTTGACCAATCAGAGTCAAGCTGCCTGGTTTAAATTTTATGCAATGCTTGGCAGTTAACTGTCTCACCATTAACTAGTGCATTCTCCATGTCAGAGTCCACTTGCCAACCAGTCAGCACTCTCTTCTCACACAGTATAAAGTTGTTGCTTTCCTTGACGTTGGTATTCTTGTAATTGTCCTGATGAGTACAAGACAAAAAGCTTTAACAAAATGTCTTTTTTCAGCAATACTGAAGTTTTTTTTTGCAAAAATATACTTTATTCATAAATCTTCAAAAACATTTCGAACATTTTAAATCACCATTACAAAAATACAAACAGGTTCAACTTTTACAAACTGAAACACAAGGTGTATCAGAAAAAACAATGAATATTTCAAACATTGGCAGACATACATTTTAATCTGTACAGCCTGAGGGGCTCTTTACAGTTCCCAGCCCCCCAGTGCACTGTGGCAGAAAGGTCTTAGGCAGCGACCCTTCCCCATTGCGCCTTTGCGGCGGCTGCCCCAAGCTTAACTGTGGCCCTCAGCACGTAGTCCTGGACCTTGGAAAGTGCTAGTCTGCTACACTCGGTCGGGGACACCTCTTTGCGCTGGAAAACCAACAAGTTTCGGATAGACCAAAGAGCGTCTTTCACCGAGTTGATGATCCTCCAGCTGCAGTTGATGTTTGTCTCGGTGTGTGTCCTTGGGAACAGCCCGTAGAGCACAGAGTCCTCCGTCACAGAACTGCTCGGGATGAACCTCAACAGCAACCACTGCATCTCTCTCCAGACCTTCTTTGCAAAGACACAATCTACAAGGAGGTGAACAACGGTCTCTTCCCCACCACAGCCACCTCGAGGGCAACATGCAGAGGGGGTGAGACTCCTGGCGTGTAGGAAGGATCTTACAGGGAGGGCCTTTCTCACCACCAGCCAAGCTACATCTTGGTGTTTGTTGGAAAGTTCTGGTGATGAGGCATTCTGCCAAATTACTTTGTCAGTCTGCTCGGGGAACCATCCCACAGGATCCACCCTCTCCTTTTCCCTCAGGGCCTTTAAGATGTTACGTGCCGACCATTGCTTGACGGACTTGTGGTCGAAGGTGTTTCTCTGCATAAATTTTCCCACGAGGGACAGGTGGTACGGCATGGTCCAACTACTTTGAGCGTTCCGCGGCATCGTGGCCAGACCCATCCTTCGCAACACCGGGGACAGGTAGAACCTCAGCATGTAGTGACACTTGGTGTTTGCATACTGAGGGTCTACGCACCGCTTGATGCAACCGCACACAAAGGTGGCCATCAGTATGAGGGCGATGTTGGGCACGTTTTTTCCCCCTTTATCTAGAGGCTTGTACATCGTGTCCCTGCGGACACGATCCATTTTCGACCTCCAGATAAAGCGGAAGATGGCTCGGGTGATCGCCACCACACAGGAGTGTGGAATGGGCCAGACCTGCGCCACGTACAGCAACAGCGAGAGTGCCTCACACCTGATGACCAGGTTCTTACCCGCAATGGAGAGGGAGCATCGCTCCCACATGCCCAGTTTCCTTTTCACCATAGACACTCGCTCCTTCCAGTTTCTAACACATGCCCCGGTCCCTCCGAACCATATCCCCAGCACCTTCAGGCCATCAGCCCTGACAGTGAAGGGGACAAAGGATCGGTCAGCCCATTTCCCAAAGAACATGGCCTCGCTCTTCCCACGATTTACCTTGGCTCCCGAGGCCAGTTCGAACCGGTCGCAGATGTGGATAAGTCTGTGTACCGACAGCGGATCCGAGCAGAAGACGGCGACATCGTCCATGTACAGGGAGACTTTGACCTGAGTGCCTCCACTACCTGGGATCGTCACTGCTCTTATGCCCGGATCCTTCCTGATGGACTCAGCAAAGGGTTCTATGCAACACACGAAAAGAACAGGCGAGAGAGGGCAGCCCTGCCTGACTCCAGATTTCATAGGAAAGCTATCTGATTCCCACCCATTGATTGAGACTGCACTACTGATGTTAGTGTAGAGCAGATGGATCCAATTGCGAATTCCCTCCCCAAACCCCATTTTGGAGAGCACATCCACCATGTAGTTGTGCGATATTCTGTCAAAGGCCTTCTCCTGATCCAGGCTGATGAGGCAGGTATCCACACCCCTGTCCTGTACATAGGCAGTTGTATCCCTGAGCAGCACGAGGCTGTCAGAGATCTTCCTGCCCAGCACAGTGCAGGTCTGGTCAGGGTGGATCACCAATTCCAGAGTGGATTTGACCCGATTGGCGATGACCTTGGACAGAATTTTATAGTCCACATTCAACAGTGAAATGGGTCGCCAATTTCTAATTTCCTCCCTTTCCCCCTTGTGCTTGTAGATGAGGGTGATAATGCCTTTCCTCATGGATTCTGACATACTGCCGGCCAGGAGCATACTCTCGTACACTTCTAGCAGGTCTGGGCCGATCCAGTCCCACAGAGCCGAATACAACTCCGCCGGCAAGCCGTTGCTTCCGGGAGTTTTACTCTTCTCGAAGGACTCAAGGGCCTCAGTCAGTTCGTCAAGAGTTAGCGCTTTGTCCAGACTCTCCCGTGTACTGTCATCTAAGACCTCCGTGATAGAGGACAGGAAGGACTGGGAGGCCGTGCTGTCTGTGGGCTTTACGTCATACAATCCGGCATAAAAGGGTTTGCTAATCCTCAAAATGTCAGATTGCAATGACTTAACTGAGCCGTCTTCTTCCTTCAGGCTGCTGATCACAGAGCTCTCTCTGTGTACCAAACAAAAACAGAATTACCTGGAAAAACTCAGCAGGTCTGGCAGCATCGGCGGAGAAGAAAAGAGTTGACGTTTCGAGTCCTCATGACCCTTCGACAGAACTTGAGTTCGAGTCCAAGAAAGAGCTGAAATATAAGCTGGTTTAAGGTGTGTGTGGGGGGCGGAGAGATAGAGAGACAGAGAGGTGGGGGGGGGTGTGGTTGTAGGGACAAACAAGCAGTGATAGAAGCAGATCATCAAAAGATGTCAACGACAGTAGTACAATAGAACACATAGGTGTTAAAGTTAAAGTTGGTGATATTATCTAAACGAATGTGCTAATTAAGAATGGATGGTAGGGCACTCAAGGTATAGCTCTAGTGGGGTTTTTTTTATAATGGAAATAGGTGGGAAAAGGAAAATCTTTATAATTTATTGGAAAAAAAAGGAAGGGGGAAACAGAAAGGGGGTGGGGATGGGGGAGGGAGCTCACGACCTAAAGTTGTTGAATTCAATATTCAGTCCGGAAGGCTGTAAAGTCCCTAGTCGGAAGATGAGGTGTTGTTCCTCCAGTTTGCGTTGGGCTTCACTGGAACAATGCAGCAAGCCAAGGACAGACATGTGGGCAAGAGAGCAGGGTGGAGTGTTAAAATGGCAAGCGACAGGGAGGTTTGGGTCATTCTTGCGGACAGACCGCAGGTGTTCTGCAAAGCGGTCGCCCAGTTTATGTTTGGTCTCTCCAATGTAGAGGAGACCACATTGGGAGCAATGAATGCAGTAGACTGAGTTGGGGGAAATGCAAGTGAAATGCTGCTTCACTTGAAAGGAGTGTTTGGGTCCTTGGACGGTGAGGAGAGAGGAAGTGAAGGGGCAGGTGTTGCATCTTTTGCGTGGGCATGGGGTTGTGCCATAGGAGGGGGTTGAGGAGTAGGAGGTGATGGAAGAGTGGACCAGGGTGTCCCGGAGGGAGTGATCCCTACGGAATGCCGATAAGGGGGGTGAAGGGAAGATGTGTTTGGTGGTGGCAACATGCTGGAGTTGGCGGAAATGGCGGAGGATGATCCTTTGAATGCAGAGGCTGGTGGGGTGATAAGTGAGGACAAGGGGGACCCTATCAAGTTTCTGGGAGGGAGGAGAAGGCGTGAGGGCGGATGCGCGGGAGATGGGCCGGACACGGTTGAGGGCCCTGTCAACGACCGTGGGTGGAAAACCTCGGTTAAGGAAGAAGGAGGACATGTCAGAGGAACTGTTTTTGAATGTAGCATCACCGGAACAGATGCGACGGAGGCGAAGGAACTGAGAGAATGGCATGGAGTCCTTACAGGAAGCGGGGTGTGAGGAGCTGTAGTCGAGATAGCTGTGGGAGTCGGTGGGTTTGTAATGGATATTGGTGGACAGTCTATCACCAGAGATTGAGACAGAGAGGTCAAGGAAGGGAAGGGAAGTGTCAGAGATGGACCACGTGAAAATGATGGAGGGGTGGAGATTGGAAGCAAAATTAATAAATTTTTCCAAGTCCCGACGAGAGCATGAAGCGGCACCGAAGTAATCATCGATGTACCGGAGAAAGAGTTGTGGAAGGGGGCCGGAGTAGGACTGGAACAAGGAATGTTCCACATACCCCATAAAGAGACAGGCATAGCTGGGGCCCATGCGGGTACCCATAGCCACACCTTTTATTTGGAGGAAGTGAGAGGAGTTGAAGGAGAAATTGTTCAGCGTGAGAACAAGTTCAGCCAGACGGAGGAGAGTAGTGGTGGATGGGGATTGTTCGGGCCTCTGTTTGAGGAAGAAGCTAAGGGCCCTCAGACCATCCTGGTGGGGGATGGAGGTTTAGAGGGATTGGACGTCCATGGTGAAGAGTAAGCAGTAGGGGCCAGGGAACTGGAAATTGTTGATGTGACGTAAGGTGTCAGAGGAATCACGGATGTAGGTTGGAAGGGACTGGACAAGGGGAGAGAGAAGGGAGTCAAGATAACGAGAAATGAGTTCTGTGGGGCAGGAGCAAGCTGAGACGATCGGTCTACCGGGGCAGTTCTGTTTGTGGATTTTGGGTAGGAGATAGAAGCGGGCCGTCCGAGGTTGGGCGACTATCAGGTTGGAAGCTGTGGGAGGGAGATCCCCAGAGGAGATGAGGTCAGTGACAGTCCTGGAAACAGTGGCTTGATGTTCAGTGGTGGGGTCATGGTCCAGGGAGAGGTAAGAGGAAGTGTCTGCGAGTTGACGCTCAGCCTCCGCGAGGTACAGGTCAGTGCGCCAGACAACAACAGCACCACCCTTGTCAGCGGGTTTGATGACAATGTCAGGGTTGGACCTGAGAGAATGGAGTGCAGTAAGTTCAGAGAGAGACAGGTTAGAATGGGTGAGAGGAGCAGAGAAATTGAGACGACTAATGTCGCGCCGACAGTTCTCAATGAAAAGATCGAGAGAAGGTAAGAATCCAGAGGGAGGGGTCCAGGTGGAGGGAGAATATTGGAGATGGGTAAAAGGATCCGTTGAACTGGGAGAGGACTCCTGCCCAAAGAAGTGAGCCCGGAGACGAAGACGGCGGAAGAAGAGTTCAGTATCATGCCGAGCCCGAAATTCATTGAGGTGAGGGCGTAAGGGTATGAAACTAAGTCCTTTGCTGAGCACTGAACGTTCAGCATCGGAGAGGGGAAGGTCAGGGGGTATAGTGAATACACGGCTGGGGTTTGGATTTGAAGAAAGGGTGGGGACGGAGGGACAGGCAGGGGTGGAGGGTCCTAGATGGGTGTTGGTGTCGATGAGTTGTTGGAGCTTGCGTTCCTTAGCACTTGAGAGAAAGAGAAAAAGTTTCTTGTTGAGGCGTCGGATGAGCCGAAGGATAAAATGAAACTGGGGGCACGCGCAGCTTTGAAAAAGGGTACGGCAGTGCTGCTGGAGGGAGAGGTCGAGTGTGTTCATATGGCGGCGCATGGCACAGAGTGTGGATCTCAGAATGTGACGGGAACAGCAGTCCGAGAAACGTTTTATGTCCCGGAGATACCTGTAATCCTGGGTGTGTTCGAAACATGAGGGGTGGAATTTCAGTTGAAATCCACGTGGGGTAAGACGGAGACAGTCACTGAGAAAGGAGATATGGCTGTGAAAGCGGGTTTTAGTAAACACCTTGTCAAACACTAGGAGGGAAATGGAAAGCAATGAAGGTGAACAAGGCAACAGAGAGATACGGAAATATTGTCGCAGAGAGGAATATTGAATTCAACAACTTTAGGTCGTGAGCTCCCTCCCCCATCCCCACCCCCTTTCTGTTTCCCCCTTCCTTTTTTTTCCAATAAATTATTAAGATTTTCCTTTTCCCACCTATTTCCATTATAAAAAAAACCCCACTAGAGCTATACCTTGAGTGCCCTACCATCCATTCTTAATTAGCACATTCGTTTAGATAATATCACCAACTTTAACTTTAACACCTATGTGTTCTATTGTACTATTGTCGTTGACATCTTTTGATGATCTGCTTCTATCTGCTTGTTTGTCCCTACAACCACACCCCCCCCCCCACCTCTCTCTCTCTCTCTCTCCGCCCCCCACACACACACCTTAAACCAGCTTATATTTCAACTCTTTCTTGGACTCGAACTCAAGTTCTGTCGAAGGGTCATGAGGACTCGAAACGTCAACTCTTTTTTTCTCCGCCGATGCTGCCAGACCTGCTGAGTTTTTCCAGGTAATTCTGTTTTTGTTTTGGATTTCCAGCATCCGCAGTTTTTTTGTTTTTATCTCTCTGTGTACCTTTTGGAAGAAGAAACGTGAGCACGTCTCATCCTGCTCTACAGAGCGGACTCTGGAACGGAAGATGATCTTGGAGGCCTCCGAGGCAAAGAGCAAGGCTTGCTGGCTCTTCACCTCTTGGAGTTCCTCCTTGATATTGACCCCCATCGACCGCAGCCAGAGCAGATTCTGCATGTTTTTCTGGAGCCGGGACATGTTCCTCTGTTCCTTTCTAGCTTTCTGGGTGCCTTTGAGGACAAAAAACCTCTTGATGTTTCCCTTGATCGCTTCCCACCAGTGTGTCAGGGACTCAAAGTGGGGTTTCATGGTTCTCCAACCTTTGTAATCCCTCTTGAGCTCCTCAATGTTCTCTGGGGTCAGCAGTTGCACGTTTAGCTTTCATACCCCCCTGCCAACCTTCTGGTCCTTCTCTAAGTGGCAGTCAGCCAGTAGGAGGCAATGGTCAGAGAAGAACACCGGCTTGACGTCAGTGGATCTGACTGCAAATGCGCGGGACACAAACAGGAAGTCTATCCTGGAACGGACGGATCCGTCAGGCCGCAACCAGGTGTATCTACGCTGCGCTCCATCTGCAGGGTTGCTGAAGACGTCGTGCAGCTTGGCATCCTTTACTGTTTCCATCAGGGATCTGGACGTAGCGTCCAATCTGCTGTCGGCCCTACCGGATCGTCCAGCCGCATCGATGATGCAGTTGAAGTCACCGCCCAGAATGACCGGCCTGGAGGTTGCCAGCAGCTGTGGGAGCTGCTGAGAAACCTCCAGCCGCTCAGCCCCTTGTGACGGGGCGTAGACGTTAATTAAACGGAGTGGAGCATTCTTATACATTACGTCTGCTACGAGGAGGCGCCCGCCCACCACCTCCTTAACCTGGGAGACGGTGAAGCTGCCTCCCCGCAGCAGAATCCCCAGGCCGGAGGAACGAGAGTCGTTTCCTCCCGACCAGATCGATGGCCCATGGGACCACCATCGTGACCATTGCCTGTAGGAGCTGAGGTGCAGTATCGCACACTCCTGCAGAAACAACAGGTCAGCTTTGACCTTGGCAAGGTAGTCCAAGGTCGCAACACATCGCATAATAGATTTAATGCTACGCACATTTATGGATACAATCTTTACACCCATTTTAAAGCAGTTAGTCGCTTACCAAACCTGTTGTCTCTGAGAGTTCCTTCATGCCCGTGGTGTGCTCAAACTGCTTCACTTGGGATGGGCTGAGGAAAGCGTCCTGACCCTCCCCATTGGAGATGTTCTGCTCGGGTGGCATCTGGGGCTCCGTGCAGAGAGCAGCGTTTGAAATGTCCTCTGTTGGAGAAGCTTCTCCAATCCTCTCCCCCTCTGGGGCGTTGCTGCTCCCGGCTTCCCGGAGCTGGGGTGCGCTGAGCGCCTCACTGCTCCCAGATTCCTGGGGTTGTGGTGCACTGGCCTCTTTGGGTTGTGGGCCAAGTTGGGGTGCGCTGGTTTCCTCATTGTCTCCAATGTTCTGGAGCTTGGGTGTCTCGTCCTCAAACTCCCTAGCGTTTTGCCGCTTCTTCTGTTGGCGCCGCCCTGGCACTTCTTTGTCCGAAGAGCTGCTGCTCTTGTTATCCGTGTCAGATAGGAGACGCCTCTTGACTCTTGTCTGGGAAGTGGCTTGGTTTCTTTTTAGCCCCTTCTTCCTTTTGGCTCTCTTCACCAGCTGCCACTCCCCCTGCTGCTTTCCCACTGCTACCTCCTCCTCCTCCGTTGATTCGCTCTCCTGAGGAGTGGGAGGATCAGGGGGCAGTGCTGTTGACTGGCTGTCTGCTGCCTCAATTTTTTCCTCCACCTTGTCTCTCTCTGTGTCCTCCTTTGTCCCGATGTTTTCCCTGGGGGCCTTGGTGGTTGGTGTGACACGAGGCATTTCTTCTGCTTCCCCCTCGTTGGCTTTAGCTGCCTGTGCATAAGTACGGCAACGTTTGGGGCAGGTCTTGTAGAGGTGATTTACCTCGCCACACAGGTTGCAGCACTTAGCCTGTTTACAATCTTTTGTCTGGTGCCCTTCCTTTTTGCAGTTCTTGCAGAGGACAGCACTGCAATTGGCCGCCACATGACCAGACTTGCCGCATGAGCGACAAAGTTTGGGTTGCCCAGCGTAGACAAGGTAACCACGGCTTCCCCCGATAGCGAATCTGGAAGGGGGGTGGAAAACGGCTCCCTTACCGTCGGTCTTGAGCGTTACCTTAACCTGGCGTTTACATGTCCAGATCCCCAAATTATCTTTAACTTCAGTGCAGCTCCCAACCTTATCGAAGTACCTGGTAAGGAAGGTGAGCACGTCAGCGCCAGGGACGTAGGGGTTGTACAGATGCACCGTCGCAACCCGTTCACGATGCAACGGTAGAACAAAGAGTGGCTCCGCCGTCAGGATCTTCATTTCTGGCAGGTCTTTCTTTTCCTCAAACACCTTCAGGAGTTTGACACAAGCTGCCACATGCTTGAAGGTCACATCAAAGAAACCAGCGCTGGGGAAATCCTGTAGGCAGTAGATATCCGCAGCCTCAAAACCACAGCTTGAATAAGATCCTCTTCATGAAGAAGGTCCTATCCATTCCTGTTCCTTGCTCGCTACCCTTCACCATGACTCGGATGGTGTTAGGTACCCCATGGTAAGGGGTTTGACTGGTTATAGCCATTGCTCTTTCCCTGGCAGAAACGCGATGAAGGTCTCTCCCCTGCCAGGTAAGTATCAATACTGAAGTTCTGTGCTACGAAACGACTATTTAATCCCTTTTCTTGTAAAAGGAAACTTTTCCCAGGAACAGCAATCAGAGTCCTGCATTAACCCTTTCAGGGACAGTGTCTTTTAAAACACAAATTCTTCTGGAATATCCTTAGTCCTTGAAGATGAACCATTTTCTATGATTAAAGTGTTCATGATACAGTATTTATATGGCTGGTTTAGTTAAGTTTCTGTTCAATGGTCATTGGCAGCAAATAAGAATCTTCTAAATTTAATTAACTACTTTTGTATGTAAAGAAAGTGAGCTTTTGTGAAAAGCAGAATAACTTTCATTGATGTGGTCACCAGGGCACTCAAATGTATGGAGATTTTGGAAAAGCATTGGGAATGTTCTAAAATTTTGGAAATATAACAGAAATCTCCAAAGACCAGTCATAAAAATCATACCTTTTAACTGACAATGAATGCATATAGTGAAGAAAAGTTAGGTCAGTATTTTGTCAATATACTGTTGTAATAGCTTTTTTTCTCAGTCAGTGCTCAGCCTGGAAACCAGCTGTGTCACATAGGGCAGAATATTACGCTCAGCGTGCGGGTGCGCGCCCGACATGCCCAAGCCTAAAATGACACGCGATGGCGTGTGTCTCGATGTCATCGTGCAATCTCGCTATATTTCATTTGGCGGGCGCAAGCCGGAGTTGGCTGCATGCCTGCCGATGATTAAGAGGCCTATTAAGGCCATTAACAATCTAAATTCAAATTTACACCGCCCGTCCAACCCAACGGTTGGCGGGCAGGCGATAAGGCCAAGTGGCCTTTACATATTTTAGGAAACCTCATCCACAAGGTTTCCTAAAGCAAATAAAAATGAAATAAAAACTTTATTTTTGAACTAAAAACATGTCACAGGTCACATGCGGGGATAGGTTTTAGGAAATTTTTATTCTCTTCATTTCTTTTTTACGCAGTGCTTCAATCTCCCTGAGGCAGCTCCGTGCCTCGGGGAGATTAAAGCGCTCTTTCTTGCGCATGCACAAACTGCGCACGAGGATCGGCTCTCCCTCCTCCCCCCAGCCTTAACTGGCCCGCCCACGTGAAATCGCGGTGTGGAGCTGACCATGGGTGGCGGCCGGCTTCCCGAGCTCGCCCGCCAAGGGCAAAATCCTGCCCATAATTTCTGAAAATTCAACATTAATAAGACCAGCTACTAAGGTTGTATTAAGGAGCTTTTTTTCCCCATAATATAAGCAGGAAATAAAAGCGTTATTGTGCCTTTTTCTTTCTTTTCAAATAATGGTTTATCCATCTGTTTGTGGTGTTTGGTGGAATGTTACTCAAAAAGGAGAACACCAAAAGTATGCCATCTAACCTTCTGTAACAAATTATTTTCTTGGGTCAATGGCTATGTTAACAGTTTTTTAAAAATACTGTTGTTTTTCAGAAACTGAATACATCAGCAAGTTTCACAAATATCTATTATCCAGAACAGAAATGAAGATTGCAGTATTTGGTGAGTTCTGAATAAGTATATTATGTTACTGTCATTCTAACTTAATCTGTTTTCACATCTATCCACATCTATGAATTTGTGGAGTTATTGGTGACTTCTCCAAATTTTTCAGATCCCATTCTTTCCAATGATTTGTATTTGCCTGTCAAAGTAAAAATCCTATCAACAGTTTTTATACCAATTAAGTAGTTAATTAAGCTGTGGCTTAATGGCTAATCCATCTAACAATACATCATTCCCTCCGTACTGTTGTTAAAACATGTGACCCAGAATTTCTGTTCAAAACCTGGAGTTGAACTTGAACCCACAACTTTCTGACTCCCTAGTAAAAGTAATCTGATAATGTCTGCTACATAGATAAAAACAAAAAAACTGCAGATGCTGGAAATCCAAAACAAAAACAGAATTACCTGGAAAAACTCAGCAGGTCTGGCAGCATCGGCGGAGAAGAAAAGAGTTGACGTTTCGAGTCCTCATGACCCTTCGACAGAACTTGAGTTCGAGTCCAGGAAAGAGCTGAAATATAAGCTGGTTTAAGGTGTGTGTGTGGGGGGCGGAGAGATAGAGAGACAGAGAGGTGGAGGGGGTTGGTGTGGTTGTAGCGACAAACAAGCAGTGATAGAAGCAGATCATCAAAAGATGTCAACAACAATAGTACAATAGAACACATAGGTGTTAAAGATAAAGTTGGTGATATTATCTAAACGAATGTGCTAATTAAGAATGGATGGTAGGGCACTCAAGGTATAGCTCTAGTGGGTTTTTTTTTATATAATGGAAATAGGTGGGAAAAGGAAAATCTTTATAATTTATTGGGAAAAAAAAAAGAGAAGGGGGAAACAGAAAGGGGGTGGGGATGGGGGAGGGGACTCACGACCTAAAGTTGTTGAATTCAATATTCAGTCCGGAAGGCTGTAAAGTCCCTAGTCGGAAGATGAGGTGTTGTTCCTCCAGTTTGCGTTGGGCTTCACTGGAACAATGCAGCAAGCCAAGGACAGACATGTGGGCAAGAGAGCAGGGTGGAGTGTTAAAATGGCAAGCGACAGGGAGGTTTGGGTCATTCTTGCGGACAGACCGCAGGTGTTCTGCAAAGCGGTCGCCCAGTTTACGTTTGGTCTCTCCAATGTAGAGGAGACCACATTGGGAGCAACGAATGCAGTAGACTAAGTTGGGGGAAATGCAAGTGAAATGCTGCTTCACTTGAAAGGAGTGTTTGGGTCCTTGGACGGTGAGGAGAGAGGAAGTGAAGGGGCAGGTGTTGCATCTTTTGCGTGGGCAAGGGGTTGTGCCATAGGAGGGGGTTGAGGAGTAGGGGGTGATGGAGGAGTGGACCAGGGTGTCCCGGAGGGAGCGATCCCTACGGAATGCCGATAAGGGGGGTGAAGGGAAGATGTGTTTGGTAGTGGCATCATGCTGGAGTTGGCGGAAATGGCGGAGGATGATCCTTTGAATGCGGAGGCTGGTGGGGTGATAAGTGAGGACAAGGGGGACCCTATCATGTTTCTGGGAGGGAGGAGAAGGAGTGAGGGCGGATGCGCGGGAGATGGGCCGGACACGGTTGAGGGCCCTGTCAACGACCGTGGGTGGAAAACCTCGGTTAAGGAAGAAGGAGGACATGTCAGAGGAACTGTTTTTGAATTTTGCCCAACCTCGGACGGCCCGCTTCTATCTCCTACCCAAAATCCACAAACAGAACTGCCCCGGTAGACCGATCGTCTCAGCTTGCTCCTGCCCCACAGAACTCATTTCTCGTTATCTTGACTCCCTTCTCTCTCCCCTTGTCCAGTCCCTTCCCACCTACATCCGTGATTCCTCTGACACCTTACGTCACATCAACAATTTCCAGTTCCCTGGCCCCTACCGCTTCCTCTTCACCATGGACGTCCAATCCCTCTACACCTCCATCCCCCACCAGGATGGTCTGAGGGCCCTTAGCTTCTTCCTCGAACAGAGGCCCGAACAATCCCCATCCACCACTACTCTCCTCCGTCTGGCTGAACTTGTTCTCACGCTGAACAATTTCTCCTTCAACTCCTCTCACTTCCTCCAAATAAAAGGTGTGGCTATGGGTACCCGCATGGGCCCCAGCTATGCCTGTCTCTTTATGGGGTATGTGGAACATTCCTTGTTGCAGTCCTACTCCGGCCCCCTTCCACAACTCTTTCTCCGGTACATCGATGATTATTTCGGTGCTGCTTCATGCTCTCGTCAGGACTTGGAAAAATTTATTAATTTTGCTTCCAATCTCCACCCCTCCATCATTTTCACGTGGTCCATCTCTGACACTTCCCTTCCCTTCCTTGACCTCTCTGTCTCAATCTCTGGTGATAGACTGTCCACCAATATCCATTACAAACCCACCGACACCCACAGCTATCTCGACTACAGCTCCTCACACCCCACTTCCTGTAAGGACTCCATCCCATTCTCTCAGTTCCTTCGCCTCCGTCGCATCTGTTCCGATGATGCTACATTCAAAAACAGTTCCTCTGACATGTCCTCCTTCTTCCTTAACCGAGGTTTTCCACCCACGGTCGTTGACAGGGCCCTCAACCGTGTCCGGCCCATCTCCCGCGCATCCGCCCTCACTCCTTCTCCTCCCTCCCAGAAACATGATAGGGTCCCCCTTGTCCTCACTTATCACCCCACCAGCCTCCGCATTCAAAGGATCATCCTCCGCCATTTCCGCCAACTCCAGCATGATGCCACTACCAAACACATCTTCCCTTCACCCCCCTTATCGGCATTCCGTAGGGATCGCTCCCTCCGGGACACCCTGGTCCACTCCTCCATCACCCCCTACTCCTCAACCCCCTCCTATGGCACAACCCCTTGCCCACGCAAAAGATGCAACACCTGCCCCTTCACTTCCTCTCTCCTCACCGTCCAAGGACCCAAACACTCCTTTCAAGTGAAGCAGCATTTCACTTGCATTTCCCCCAACTTAGTCTACTGCATTCGTTGCTCCCAATGTGGTCTCCTCTACATTGGAGAGACCAAACGTAAACTGGGCGACCGCTTTGCAGAACACCTGCGGTCTGTCCGCAAGAATGACCCAAACCTCCCTGTCGCTTGCCATTTTAACACTCCACCCTGCTCTCTTGCCCACATGTCTGTCCTTGGCTTGCTGCATTGTTCCAGTGAAGCCCAACGCAAACTGGAGGAACAACACCTCATCTTCCGACTAGGGACTTTACAGCCTTCCGGACTGAATATTGAATTCAACAACTTTAGGTCGTGAGTCCCCTCCCCCATCCCCACCCCCTTTCTGTTTCCCCCTTCTCTTTTTTTTTTCCCAATAAATTATAAAGATTTTCCTTTTCCCACCTATTTCCATTATATAAAATAAAAAAAAAAACCCACTAGAGCTATACCTTGAGTGCCCTACCATCCATTCTTAATTAGCACATTCGTTTAGATAATATCACCAACTTTATCTTTAACACCTATGTGTTCTATTGTACTATTGTTGTTGACATCTTTTGATGATCTGCTTCTATCACTGCTTGTTTGTCGCTACAACCACACCAACCCCCTCCACCTCTCTGTCTCTCTATCTCTCCGCCCCCCACACACACACCTTAAACCAGCTTATATTTCAGCTCTTTCCTGGACTCGAACTCAAGTTCTGTCGAAGGGTCATGAGGACTCGAAACGTCAACTCTTTTCTTCTCCGCCGATGCTGCCAGACCTGCTGAGTTTTTCCAGGTAATTCTGTTTTTGTAATGTCTGCTACATGTCTGATAAATTCTGCACTACCCCACAAAAAAGGTCAAAATTATTTTGGACAAAAGAGTATAAAAGGCAGTCATCTCATGATTTGGAGCCAGAAATGTATAATCTCCCACCCATTTACAAGCCATCGCAGTTCACAAATTTCCCAACAATTTAACTGTTAATTAACCCCAGACAATAATTAGACTTTGTGGTCTTAACTGAGACAAGTTAGCATAAATTGCTTCGTCGTCTCAGCAGAATAATACATCCTGTGTCCCGTTGTGTAATGTGTCTAAATCTCCTAGAATATATTAAGAGGTTTGAAAGCTTGTGGCACATTTCAGGTGTAACACCTAATCCAAAATTGTGAAAATTCTAAAACACAGAGGGAGAGGCATCATTCATGGCTTTGTTTTCCCTGATTTGAAGCCGAAAATACAAAAGGACAATCCCTTCTGAAAATTTCTCTCACCAAATAGAAATTAAGCTCTGATTCTCTTCAGCCAGTGTTTTCTTGCAGCAATTAGACTTGTACAACTCCATCTTATTGCTAGTTTAACACATTGCACGTTTCATAGTGTATCACTCCTGTTATATAGTGCACCCTCCAACTTGCCACATGGAACACCAGAGGAGATCTGCTGGTTCAGTATGTTTTCTTTTGTCCTGTAGGCGAGAGTGCCACCTTCTGCCTTGCAAAAAGTGCAGTGAAGACTCTTAAAGACCTTGGGGTAGGTAATCCTTTCCACGAATACTTTCACCTGAATTCTGTGCTATTGTGTGACTGGTTTTTTTAACTGAATTAATTTATAATATTACCTGCTGAAAGTGTGAAATACAGTCAAAAACTGTAAAGTTATAATCCATTTAATTTAATGCAGTTAGTGAAGAAGAGATCCTAGAACGTCCAGAAGCAGTATGCACCACCAATAAGGTGGTGATAGTGTAGGGGTTCTGACAACAATAGAGGCATGTACATATTTTGGCAGTAGCAAGCTTAGTGCTTAAGCAGTTACAGTTTTAACTTATCAGGAAAATTATTTCCCCACTGCTGCCTGTACAGTACCTGTCCATGATCTTTTTTATAAAACCGTGGTTCCTGGAAATAAGCTTTCAAAACAGCTGTTGGTGTTCTAGGCCTTTCATAACATTATCAGAGCTGAAGCATTATAAGTTTGTGTTCAGATGTAATAGTGAGAAGAGAATATTATAGCTACTGCAAGCTGTGTGCCTGCATAAAAATTTCAAGCATTTCATATTTTGAAAAACTCTTGCCTCTTCAGGTTTTCAAAGTGCAGAAGAGCGGGAGCTCCATCTTGGAACTGAGCAACACTTTTCTACCTCTCATCAATCGACAAAAACTGCTGGAGTATATCCTTAATTTTACTGTAACATAGAAATTGCTGGGCAAGTTGGCAGGTGATTTATTGACATGGACTGATTAATCCATTTGAATTGGACAATTAACATTTAAAAACAGAAATGAATATTTTACTTGCCGCATTCTCTAATTTGTTTTAGTTTCACTGTTTTAGTGACGAGCATATGGCTGAATGTCTTTTCTCACTCACCATGCATTCTGACTTAACATACCATTCCATTCAGTGTCGCCTATCTGTGTCTTTTGATGCGGGTATATGAAAATGTAGTCCACTCAGGCGACTGCCATCATTGTTGCTGGCTCGTTGAATATACTGATATCTTATGATAGCCCTAGAAACTGAAAAAGTTTGTCTGACCTTTAGTGCTTATGTAATTTGTGCTTGTTATTTAATTTGAAGACATTTTACATTATTCCTGAGAAGTTGTGTAATAGGCCATTAAGTGTAGTGTCAAATTCAGCAATAATGAATGAGGTATCAAATTATCCTGGGTTCTTGGGACACTGGGGAGCATTGTTGCCATGCAAGAAAGCCATTTGCTAAAACATTCTGCTGTGCTAAAACCCAAGTGATCCGACACTGTGAGTTCTTTTGAGATTAGGCTGTGGACTTTCTGCACAAAGAACTTTTGGTCAGCATCCGCCATTCTCCAGACTTCATATCAGTACCTTTGATACAGTTCGATCGTTCTGTATTCAGGAGTGAACCTGTGTACTTGCTATGGGCTTTATGAGAGGTCTTCACCTAAACCTATCTTTAACACCAACCACTTTCTACTGAAAGATCAACTATTTGCAAAAATGACAGTCTTTGGAATAATACAATCATAAAATTTATGCTACCTAATGTACTTTCAATAGATATGTTATCTTTTAGGGAATCTCTTAAATGATTATATATGGCTCTGATTCTTCCCGTTGGCTGACATTGGTCATATTACATTTATCTTAATAAAGATATTTTCTTCCACCTGTAGCTGCAACCCTATCCCATGTATTGTAGCCATATAGGGGACAGCATCAGACTTGGTCTCTGCTTTCCAGCAGTGCTGCATGAAATAGCTATGCCAAGAAGCATATAATAAATTTGTGGGGTTAATGTGGCCTCAGCTGCAAGGAGATATAAAAGAGTAATCCAATTGATGTATGCCCCTTTTTACCCTTTCCCATATACCTTGTTCTCTTTTCCTTTTCTCTCTCTTTCTTAGCCACTGCAACTCCACGCCCTCCAACAAAACTCCTGACCAAATTGACACTGGGAACTTGCTACTTGAGGAGTCAAAATTGCTGATCCATGCTGTGCCACACTGTCCTGCATTAATGACTGATTGCATTGACAGTTATTTGATCTGTACTTTGTGTGTGCTGGATTACAGACTGCTTTAGGTTTACTGAAAAACATGCTCAGCATAAGTACTTTGATTAAATCTGAAGTATGTAGTGAACAAGAAAAAAGCCATATAACTTCAAAAAGGCCAAATGTTTACAGCAGACACTAATTATACCTCGGCAGAAACACAGTCCTTCCAGTAATTATATCTATTTTGTGGCAAGCAACATGCTGTAATAATACTGTGCATGGTTACTAACCTAAAGATTCTTAAGTTCAAATCCCAGCCTGATGGCTATTGTAACTAACCAGCCCTCACAATGTACCTCCCCCAACATTCAGATTGCCCACTGTATGGTAATAATGTATTTTGGCGGTGGGGGGGGGTGCAGTGGTGGTGTAATGGAGATAAAATAGCTTTTAGACCATCCCAGGTTTTTGAATGTGCATCTGTTGCTAGATGATTACAGATCAACCTTTGTATCTGTGGAGTCTGCAGCATTGTCACTGACAGTTTTCAAAATACTGGAAAAGATGGTGCCAGCGCATGGAACCACTTTGAACTTTGCATTATCTTATTGAAGCAACCACTCCCAACATAGAGTCCAACTCATTCCTCTGATGACACTCATCAACCTTAAATTTAAGAGTACTTACCACTATTGTGTGGGCATAAGATTCGTACCACCCACAATATTTTGTCTTATCCTCTAAAAGGAGAGATTTTCTAACTAGAAATTTTATGCTGAGAATACCATCAGTAAGAGAAGTTTATTTCTGTGAGCTGCATTTCCAATTTGAATCTCTAGAGAAACAATAGTAAATCTTATAATGGTGGACTATAGAAATATAAAGAAAGAAACACTTCAGTCTCATTTAGAAAGGCTGGGATTAGGAAACCAATTTGTTGCTGTGAAATGTGTAAATACTGTAATACATTAACATTTTGTACATGTTATTTTATTGTGTATCTATTTATTGAAAGTCTCAACTGTTCCCTCTTCATAAAGTTGACACAAACTCATGCTGGTTGAATCTTGGGAGAAAAGAAGTTAGGCCTTAATGGTTAATGTTCCACATTGTATAACTGAATAACTTCGCAAATCGCCCTTGTGGAAAACATCACCTTTGTGTTAGACCAAAGAGTTCCCACAACGTAGTTGCACTGTATTTTAGCACATTTTTGTTCCATTTCTTGTGTACATCCCATTTCTAATATATGCAATATGTTATATGTAAAAAGAGGACATGACATGCTGCATTATTTGATGTTTCAATTTTATGAGTGAGTGACTGCGGAACTCGAGTTGTTTTCCTGCCTTGTGCTTGGATGGTGGCAGAACTGTACCATATGCTCCTGGCATAGGAAGGGGTTTAAAAGAAAAAACACGTGCTGTAAATACACAATAAAAACAGAAACTTTAACCTGTATTTTCTCTTTCAGATGCTGACTGACCTGCTGGTGGATTTCCCAGCAGTTTTTGTTCAGACTTAGTTGTTTGTATCCTAAGTGTCTTTTTCTTTTGACTCTTTTTAGCTTTTTAAAATCAGTCTTGTGTTACAATACCAGGGTAAGAAAAGAGCAAAGGTTTCCTTCTAGGGGTAGGATATTCTGAAGGTACAGACAGCTTAAAGGTATTGGGAAATATAAGTTTTTGGTGTGTGTGTTGGTGAGAACAGAATTCTCACATTCTTTAAAACAGTGATATAAATTGAAAGATGTTTTATGTAATGAGGTGAACATATAGCAGGTTTTAACTAGCTGAAAAGCATTAGCTGGAAATAATTGCACTGATCTATTAGGCTCAGGACTGTGAAATAACCTAGATTACTAGAAGCCTTAATTATATGGTGCTTCCAAAAGCAAGAAAGAGCTTAAACCATTATCATAGCCATACAGGAAATAAATGTGTCAAGGATGCAAACACACAAAACATTCATAGCAGTACACTGTCTTTTCACCATATTTATCGTATTATCTGCATTTTGGTATGTTCTGTTCTTTAAAAAAAATCTGTAAAATCTGAATCTATTTCGAGATGATTTAGATTTTGTGGAAATCACTGTGGAAGATAAATGACCCTCTCACCATTTTAAATTGTTTCCTGCTTTCAACTTGGCTGTTGTCACAAATTCAGCTAACCCAAGGGCTATTTGTGTTTTAATACCAGTAAACAAGTCCCAAAATAAAGTAATTCCCCATCCCAGGACCTGCTTTCTTTTTACCTTCGCTTCCTGAAGGCTATGATTCGTTGGGATACAGTATCATGAATACAGTAACATCGGCCTCCCAGTACCCCAGAAAGTGGCCTCTTTTCATGAATGGGCCTGGTTATACAGCGTGTGCTGCATATCAATCACACAAGCTTTCGCAGCTTAGGCTGATCCCACCCTTGCTTGACAACGGCAACTGCATACACCCAAACAGATGGTCTTTGCAGTGGGGACGGGGAGTATCGCATTGAGATCAAGAACAGAAATCCCAGCCAATTTAATTCCCCCCAACCCTTGCCCAGAGACAGTGAGGCTGAGAAGATCAGAATCACAGACTACGAATTTAAACTTAGCACCTTTATAGTCTGGAACATTTGGTTAGCACATTATATATTTAGTGAACCACTGGGGGAATTCTATCAAATACATGTTGGATGTTTCACCTAATTATGTACTTCTAAGTTTCCAATGTATACTAATGACATTACTGCAACTTTAGCAACATCTGTTTTAATGTCATATGAAGTGAATAAACATAGGTAAAAGTACAAAACATGAAAAGGTATAACTCAGTCTTTAGGGTATTATATTAGTGACCTTATCCATGTTCTGGCGGATAATCTTGACCAAGTTGACAACTTCAAGGACTATATCCTTCCATTCGTATGAAACAAAGGCACATTTCACCTTCCCAGGTCAATCTCTTTCACACTGCTGTAACCATACACTTGTTCATCTCTGTTTTGGTGAGGGATAAGCTTATAATTGAGGAGGTTACTGTTTTCTTTATGACGCAAAGTGGTGACAGACTGGCAAAGTATGAAAATTTCAACATTCTATTTTTTTAAATTCAGCCCAAGGATGTTGCAAATTAGTAATGGATGGAAATTGAAATGTTAACATTAGACACTAAGATTGGGGTTGTAGTGTTCTTAGACCCAGAGGAGTTGAGCTGGACCTGTTTTGCTGCCAGCACTGGTAACTGCAGTACTCATATCAGTTCTGGTCTAAGCTACTGCATGGAATTAGTTTTTGACTATTGACTAATGCCTGCCAAAGGCTGAAACTATTAATAAGGGGATACTCTTTCAGATTTGCACCTTTTTGGTTCTACCTATTATATAAGCATAGTTATTTTACCCTTTTTAGATGAGCATATATTGTACCACAAAACTATTTTAGGGCAGTGCAATGCATTTTGAAGATTATTAACCACTAAAGCTCAGTTGTACAAAACAAAGCTGCTTTTGCCCTTGATAGGTAGGAGTCTTGAGAATGTTTGGAAATATGACAGAAAAACTTAGTTCTTGCTCAGGATATAATCATTACCGCAGAACCAAAAAAGGGCTGTGACATTGTTCCTGTACAGTTTTGGGCTGTTGTCTATATGTATGTAGTTTTCTTTGTGGAGACAGCAAAGGGGGGCAATGAGAATATGCAAGCGCTGAAATTTTTTTTTTGACTATTAATTGTGATCTTGATGTTTAAAATGCAAATTGGAGGAGACAGATCTCAAAGATCCTGTATCTGGTTTGAGGAGAACTGTTTGTCACTTTTATAAAATAAAAATTTATAAAAGAGATTTGTGCTGCTTTTTTCAGTTTTCTGGCCTATCAGTTATTTGTCGATGGTTTGTAGTCTACTCAATACGCACCCTAAGTTTCTTATACCAGCTGGTTTTCAGTAACAGCCCATCTAAAAATATAGGGCACAGGCTGTATTCTTCAGGATCTACACACGAGAAAAACTTTCTTTAAGAATGCAATAACATCTGCCTCCCTTTTTTCCCTAGACTTTCATGTGAAGAGCAGATAAAGTGGGAAAAATAAACATGAGCCATAGCCTATTATGGGCTAAAGCACAAATGGAAGTTTTACAGCATTGACCCAACAAAGTAGGCAATTAGCTTTTAGCCAAATTTAGAGGTTATAATAATGAAGAAAGGCTTGTGAAGTTGAAGAGTTTTTTTAAACTGGTGTAGGGAAGGCTAACTGTTTCTGATAGAGGTTTTTAAAGGATAAATAGATATGCGTAGAATTTTGTGGGCGTTCTCCAACCTTCCTTAATTGGAAATCCTGGGGAAACAATCTTTACTACGTAAATAGTCATTTCTATAAGGTTTCTGATGAAGTAACGGTGGGAAGCCAGAAGAATCCCTCATAAAATTTCAACTCTGGTGTTTCTGTTGGTTGGCAAATCAGTAATAATGGAGCACAGGCTCAGGATTATTACTTGAAGAATAAGAACATAAGTTAAAAGGAAATTAAATTTCCTTTTACACAGAGGGTTACTGGAATATTTTACTGCCACATAACATTAAAAAAAGAAACTGGACAAATAGTTAAAAAGAGCAATATAAAACAACAGAACAATGGAGTAGGTTGGGATAGTTTCAGTTGAAGAGCTGCTACTTGTGAGACGGACCAAATTATCTTTACCGACATTTTCTGATTCTTTCAGAATAAATTTTAATTGTTGACCAACCTATTGACACTGATTCTAAACTATTTTGGTTTGTGTTACAATAATTCTTCTGTATACTGCAGTTACACTTAAGGTCTTTGACCATTTTTCTACGATCATACATACGGATTGCGATTTATGCAAAGTTTACTCAAGTTTAAAAAGAAAGGCACTGAGAGAAAAGGTGGTTAAAATGCAATTTTTCCAATAAGATACTAAACACTGATTTTTTTAAGCTTGTTTCCTGTAATTGATGAATGCCTTGCGCCCATTGAGAAGCCTCTGGTCCAGGCAAATCTTCCTTTTTGGTTATGAACACAATTCTGAAATCAAAACAATTTTTAAAATTGAAGCAGGTTTTGGTAGGCTCAAATTTGGCATGTAGGAAGGAGCTGTTTTGTTTAAGTCAAGTAAAGCACCCATTTATATGGGATGTGTGGCATGTTTATTGTTCTGCATAGTATGAAGATGAGTTGTACTGATTGAAATAAGTGAACCAATCATAATTTTGTTCTGTATGTTCACCTGTGAAATAAAGCAGCTTAATAATTCTTATGTAGTCTGTCTTGCTGTGTTTTCTCATTTATCTTCAAAAAGATTCAAGTACTTGATGTTACATTCAAATGACTGGATATCTGGTTTGTACATCGAGAAAGTCACATTGTTACATACATTGGTTTACATTATCACCTAGAGCAATGGGCACACCCCTAAATGAAAGATGTTCAGAAACACTGACATGAATGGCAAACTCTACCCAAGAAGATATCTGAGGTAAGACTCTAAACTTGTAACAAAATGTTTAAAAATGTATTCCTTTACGGGGTGTAGGCATCGCTGGCTAGGCCAGCATTTGTTGCCCATCTCTAATTACTTTTGATAAGGTGATGTTGAGCTACCTTCTTGAACTGCTGCAGTGCATGTGGTGTAGGCACACCTACAGTGCTGTTAAGAAGAGAGTTCCAGGACTTTGACCTAGTGACACTGAAGGAACGGCGATTTGGTTCCAAATTAGGATGGTGTTTGGCCTGGAATCGAACTTGCAGTTGGTGGTGTTCTCATGTGTCTGCTGTCCTTGCCCAAGGTGGTAGAGTTCACTGGTTTGGAAGGTACTGTCGAAAGAGTCTTGATACAATATTGCAGTGCATCTAGTAAATGGTATAGACTGTTGCCATTGTGTCAATGATGGAGGGAGTGAATGTTTCAGGTGGTAGAAGGGGTGCCAGTCAAGCGGGCTTCTGGATGGTGTCAAGCTTTTTAAGTGTTGTTGGAACTGCTTTCGTCCAGGCAAGTGGGGATTATTCCATCACATTCCTGACTTGTGCCTTGTAGATGGTAGACAGGCTCTGGGGAGTCAGGAGGTGAGTTACTCACTGCAGAATTCTCAGTCTCTGACTTGCTCTTGTAGCCACAGTATTTATGTGGCTTGTCTAGTTCAGTTTCTGGTCAATCGTAACCCTCAGGACGTTGATAGTGGGGGATTCAGTGATGGTAATGCCATTGAATGTCATGGGGAGATGGCTAGATTGTGTCTTGTTGGAGAAGGTAATTGCCTGGCACTTGTGTGGCATGAATGTTACTTGCCACTCCTCAGGCAAAGCTGAATATTGATAAGATCTTGCTGCATATGGACACCGACTGCTATCTGAGTATTGAGGAGTATCAGAGGAGTCATGGATGATACTGAACGTGCAATCATCAATGAACACCCTCACTTCTGACCTTATGATGAAAGGAAGGTCATTGATGAAGTAGCTGAAGATGGTTGAGCTAGGACACCACCCTGAGGAATTCCTACAATGATGTCCTGCAATGGATACAATTGACCTCCAACAACCACAGCAATCATCCTTTGTGCTGGGTGTGACTCCAATCAGTGGAATAACTTTTCAGTAATCCAACTGTTATATTGTCGAAAATGAACAAACTCAACATAGACCAAATTTCAAGCTTGGGCTCTTCCTGATGTGAATGATTCAGCTTCTTAATATACACTGGCTGAGTCATTGGGTGAGGCAAAAGTGATCATTTAAGATCTAATAAT
Source organism: Carcharodon carcharias (assembly GCF_017639515.1). Lineage (NCBI taxonomy): Eukaryota > Metazoa > Chordata > Chondrichthyes > Lamniformes > Lamnidae > Carcharodon > Carcharodon carcharias. Next base: position 120,844,185 of record NC_054483.1, on the reverse strand, counting down.
GGCACATGGTTCCAAGTTATACTTGCTGTGTGATTCCCATTAAATGTCAGGGAGCCATTTTGAAGATACAAAATGAAATCATTAAAAGCCAGCAGTTAGATTGGGGCCAAATCATCTTCAGCTGCTTCATTAATCAGCTTTAATTCATCATAAGGTCAGAAGTGAGGATGTCAATTGCACATTGTTCTGTATCATTCGCGTCAACTCCAATACTGAAGCAGTCTGTGTCCATACGTAGCAAGACCTGGTCAACATTCAGGCATGAATTGATAAGGGGCAAGTAACAAGCATGACACAAGGGCCAGGCAATGACCATCTCCACCGAGAGAATCTAACAATTCTTGATGTTCAATGGCATTACCATCGCTGAATTCCCCCACGATCCACAACCTGAGGGTTACCATTGACCAGAAACTTAAATGGGCCAGCTGTAAAAATACTGTAGCTGCAAAAGCAGGTCAGAGACTGGGAATTGTGCTCTGCACTAAGTAACTCACCTCCTAACTCCCCAAAGCCTGTCTCTAATCTACAAGGCACAATGCAGGAAAGTGATGGAATATGCTCCACTTATCTGGATGGATGCAGCTCCAATAACTCTCAATGAGCTCAACACCATCCAGGACAAAGCAGTCCGCTTGATTGGCACCCAATCCATCATCTTAAAATTCACTCTTCCTAACACACACACAGTCGCAGCAGTGTGTACCATCTAGAAGATACATTACAGAAAGCAACTTACCAAGGCTCCTTCGACAACATTTTCCAAACCCATAACCTCTGCTACCTAGAAGGACAAGTGCAGCAGATGCATGGGAACACCACCACCTACAAGTTCCCCTCCAAGCCACTCCCCATTCTGACTTGGAACTATATCGCTGTTCGTTCACTGTTGCTGGGTCAAAATCCTGGAACTTCCTGCGCTGTGGGTATATCTACACCATGTGGACTGCAGGGATTCAAGGAAGCGTCTCACCACCACCACCTCGTGGGCATTTAGGGAAAGGCAACAAATGTTAGCCTACCCTGCAATGCTCACATTTTGTGGAAGAATTTAAAAATGCCATGTACGCCATTTCTGCAAAGCCTTTGCCAGGATTATAGCAACTAGAAATTCTCCACTTGCAGTGCAAATTGCGAGGTGAGGTGGAAACAGGCAAAGAAAGAGTAAAGGGAAACAAAAACAAAAAACTGCGGATGCAGGAAATCCAAAACAAAAACAGAATTACCTGGAAAAACTCAGCAGGTCTGGCAGCATCGGCCGAGAAGAAAAGAGTTGACGTTTCGAGTCCTCATGACCCTTCAATAGAACTAGGTGAATCCAAGGAGAGGGGTGAAATATAAGCTGGTTTAAGGTTGGGGGGGTTAGGGTTAGGGTCTGTCCGTCCCCCCCTTAAACCAGCTTATATTTCACCCCTCTCCTTGGATTCACCTAGTTCTATTGAAGGGTCATGAGGACTTGAAACGTCAACTCTTTTCTTCTCCGCCGATGCTGCCAGACCTGCTGAGTTTTTCCAGTAAAGGGAAACAGTTGAGGAGCTGGATGTACTCATTAACTTGGGAGCTTACTTTGCTAAACTTATTTAACTAGTCTAGGATAATCGGTGAGTACCATTTTCCTGGTATGTATAATACAAAGTTGTACCTCTTCCTTCAGTAAAATACTGAGAATGTGGAGTAGCTGCACTAGAAACTAGATGGCACTAGACCATCACTTCATTGAGCTGAAGGTGTAATGTGCTAAATGTACAAGATCAACTAGGGGCACAAAAACATTAAAAAGGATTGGTTTTGTAACCTACCTGTCTAAGCATCATGTAGTAAAAGTGTAGAAGAAACGTAAATTAATTCTGGACAGTGAAGGTAACCCTTGACTTCTTTGCCACCAATTCTCTCTTTAAACCCCAATCCATGTTCTATCCCCTTTCCTCTTACCCACCAAACTATACCACCACAACTGTTCCCCTCCCCTAACACTGGCTACCACCTACCCTAGCTCTGAACACGGCTTAAGCTGTAAAATAATTAATGCTTCAGCCTGTAAGAAAAGAGAAGTGAGAGTTTTATGCATGTACTTACCAATCGCAAAGATTGCATGAGTGGTATTGCAAGCAGATGTCTTATGTTCACAATGGGATGTTTTGTTCCCATGGGGTGCCCATGTTTTGCTTCAGCCCTCATCCTGAATGTGACTGCAGTATTAATGTTGCTTTCTCTAAAGTAATGAGCTGACTGAGCCATTTTTGTCTGTCTTATTGTGCACCTTTCTCCTTTATTTCACAGAAATTGGCTCTTACCTTGGATAGCATACTCAACATTGGCACTAACATTTTGTAACATTGGCAAGTTTTCTATAAGGACAGTGATGTGGAACCATCCACAATAGGTCTCCCTCAAAGTTACATATTTGTAGCGCACATTTCCTTTTACTGGCAAAACCTCTTGACTTGCCTCGAATTGAAGCTTAGAGATCCCAAAGAAATGGTCAGTCAATTTACTGAATTTGTCATAATCCTGTATTATGCTCCATCCATTACAGCATCTGGTCTTAGAGAATTTGATTTTTGCAGATATCTGGTGCTTAACAGTAAAAGAGTTGCAGCTGTGGAAGGGCAATTGATAAATGTAGATTAAAAAATGTGATGTTGCCTAATATATCAGTTATGCAATTTTCTGTTGTCAAGTGCCAGAATGCGATGAATGGAATCCTATAGCCATTATTTCCACAAATCTAGTTGTGGGATTACTTGCAAGCAATAAAATAGACTCTTTTAATCAGGCAGAGTTTACATATATGCCAACCTAGAAAACCAACAAAAGTTGATTGATAGCTTCAAAAAGCTAATAATGCAAGAATGGCCCTGATTATATACCTTTTGACAGGTGAAATCACACATACGTGGGTTTGACAGGTATACATCGCATTCTTCCAACTTGTACTAAAGCGAGAAACACAAGAATGTGAACCCCTGAAGTGAGAAATACATATGTTGAAGACATAGAATTAGTGATGTATTCCTAGGGGCATCTTGAGATCTGCTTCTCTGGAAAATGTCCAATTTTTGCATTAAAAATTGTATTCTGGTTGACACTGTACTCTATTCAACTTTCGCCCTTTCACCAAGCCAATTTGGCTTCCTTCAATGCTCCCAGTTCATTCTAGTGCTCGTATCCCTCTTGCTGACCAATTCAACTGGACGTGCTTTTTCTATTCCTGTCTGCACCCTGTTCAAGCTACCACCTGGAAGGGCAAGGGCAGCAGATACATGGGAACAGCACCACCTGCAAGTTCCCCTCCAAGCCACTCACCATGCTGACTTGGAAATATATCACTGTTCCTTCACCGTCGCTGGGTCAAATGAATAAAAATAAGCTAATACTTTTATCCCTCCCCATCTCAATTCATCCTGACGTTCCTATGTTCCCACCACTGCTCCCCCCACTCCCATTTAAATTTGGTTAGGTACCAAATGAGCATTCTGCCAGAGGAATGCAGAATGTAGAAATGAAATTGTAAAAGAGGAAAGGGGGGAAATAATTAAACTGGTTCATTATAGATCCGGAGTAGTAGTGAAAAAGCTAATGGCAAACGGAACTGGGTTCTGATAGTATTCATCATAGAATCTTGAGGAAATTCTGAGAGGAAATAACAGATTTTCATGGAAATAAAAATGGAGCAGTTTCTATAATGGATGGGCAATAAACACTGCCAGTTTACCACCAAAACAATGAAGGTCAAAATGGAGTTTTCAATTAAAAACATTATTCATCTTAATGAGTCAAAGTATCCACCAGAATATAAACAGCATAATCAGGTTTTAGATGATGCTCTTTACACCATTAGATTGTCAATCACTGTGGACCATTAGTTTAAGTATACTTCACAGGGAACTGAGAAATCCTTTTAGTACTGCTGAAAGATAAAGCTATTTGATGTAATCAAATAGATGCCACAAACTGAAAGTGCAAAACATCTAAGTTTGTTTTATGCTAGGTTTTGATTTCTTTCTGGAAGTCTATTCAAAGGTTCCAATGAACGTAAGGATATATGTACACTTGTGAAGGTGCAAACAAAGATTTTTCTTTGAGGACTCGAAACGTCAACTTTGCTCTTCTCCGCCGAGGATGCCAGACCTCTGAGTTTTTCCAGCTATTTCTGTTTTTGTTTTGGATTTCCAGCATCCACAGTTTTTTGTTTTTATCTAAAGATTTTTCTTCATTCATTCAAGGGATGTGGGCTTTGAAGGCTGGGCCAGCATTTATTGCCCAACCCTAACTACCCTTGAGAAGGGGTTGGTGAGCTGGAGAAGTAGGCATACCTATGCTGTTAGGAAAGCAGCTCCAGGATTTTGATCCAGGAACGGTGATATATTTCCAGTCAGGATGGTGAGTGACTTGGAGGGGAACTTCCAAGTGATGGTGTTCCCATTTATCTGCTGTCCTTGCCCTTCTAGATGGTAGTGATCATGGGTTTGGGAGGATGATACCATAACTGAGAGTTTATAATGATCAGGAAAGACTGAACAGGCTGGAACTGCTTTTCTAGAAACTGAAGGCTGAGGGGTGATCTAATAGAAGTCATTTGAAAGTCAGATTATGAAAGTGACAGGTTATAAATAGACTAAAATGTTCCTTATGACGAGGAAACCAAAATTAGGGGTATTAAATGTAGGATAGCTATGATTAAATCCAATAGGAATTCAGGGTGTGGTTAGATTGTGGCACCTACTACCACAGGGAATTATTAAGATGTATAATATCACAGAATCACAGAACTCTTACAGCACAGAAGGAGGCCGTTTGGCCCATTGTGTCTACATTTGCTCTCCGAATGAGCAATTCACCTAATGCCAGCCTTCTCCCTGTAACCCTGCACATTTTGTTTCTTTTCAGATAATATCTGCCTCCTCAACTTTGTCAGGCAGAGCATTCCAGACCCTAACCACTCGCTGCATGAAAAAGGTTTTCCTTATGTCGCTTTTTCTTCTTTTGCCAATTACTTTAAATTTGTTCTCTTGTTCTCGATCCTTTCATGAGTGGGAACATTTTCCCTTATGTTGTGAGAGGTGGCCAAGTTGATACTATTGATAAGAATTGATCAGCAGACACTTCTTAGGTGGAAAATTTAAGTTTATTTACTAAGTACTCAGCAACAACTACATGTGTTCTTCCACTCAAATTCTATCTTTACACTACTAACTAATAACTACTGAAGTAGACTGTGCTACTCTCCTATTGGGCACTAAAGATCATGTGATCTTCCTTAACAAGCATTGTTCTTAAAGGTATATAACACACTAAATAAAACCATAGTTACCACATCCCTCCCCTTTTACTTGGATACACATTATATATTAACAAGTACAAATTTCTCAAGACAGCAAAATATTTACATTGGGTAAGGAATTTACAAGTTCAGTCTCGCTGGGGGTTTCCTTATGTGTGTAGAACGTCGCAGCTCCACAACTTCAAGTTCTTTGTCAGGAGCCTCCTTTTCCGGAGTAGCCTGAATATCAGGTGCTTTGGTGGGCACTCGCAGTTCCGTATCCTCAACTCTTACATCAGACATGTCAGCCCTGGGCTGAGTACTCTCAATAGGAAACGCTGACCTGGTCATGATCACTGGTGGTATTAATTCTTGGTGATTTGTTTCTCTCTTCCTTAAACGATCCACATGTTTCCATATGATCCAGCCTTCCACCTCCACATAGTAAGATAGAGGTCCAGTCGCTGCACTTTTTTCACCCGGTAACCACCTTGGTCCTTCTCCAAAGGTCTTTATGTAGCCCGTCTTTCCCACAGTAAATTTCCTTTCATGACTATGCCAGTTTGTCTAGTTTTCTTCCTTCCCTGACTCCTTTCCATCTTCCCCTCTAAATTCGGCATTATTAAGCTCAACTTCGTCCTGATGCAGCATTTCAACAATAACTCTGCAGGTGTAACACTTGGTGTGTGAGGGGTGGTCCTATAATGGAAAAGAAAGCATACTAGCTTGGTTGCTAAGGAATCTCCAGTTAGTTTCTTCATGCCTGTCTTGAACGTTTGAACTGCCCTTCCGGCCAGTCCATTTGAGGAAGAGTGGCATGGTCAAGCCTTTACATGAGTGGTACCACTGAGGCTGATAAACCACTGAAACTCAGCACTCGTAAATGCCGTGTCATTATCAGAGATGACTACTTATGGTAGTCCGTGAATGGCTAAACCTTGACATAAACTTTCATTGTAGCAGAGGGCATTGGTAACTTCACCTCATATATGTCCATCCATTTTAAGTGGACATTAACAATGAGCAGGAACATTGTTCCCATGAAAGGTCCCATATAGTCAATGTGTAACTGCACCCATGGTTTACCTGGCAACTCCCGAGGGTGTAACGGAGCTGTTGAGGGCAACTTTTGCAGTTGCTGACATTGCACACAATTCTTCATTAAACTCTATATTTCACTATCCATTCCAGGCCAGTGCTATGGTCTTCATTCAGGATATTCCTGGATGGGCACTGTGTAGTTCAATTAAAAGTGGCTTTCTTCCCTTTGGAGGAACAATCACTCGTGCTCCTCACAATAAGATGCCATCCTGGCTGGTTATTTCGTGTCTTCTGTTGAAGTACGGTTTCATTTTGGCAGATACGGGCTCCTGTGACCAACCGTGGAGCACTTGTTCTTGTACTTGAGAAAGGACTGGGTACCGACTTGTCCAGCCTCTGATCTGTTAAGTGCATACTGGCAAGGAATCCAGGAAATTTAACAATAAAACAAGTTCCTGTGGAACTGGGATGTGCTCATCATTTTCTTGTAAAGGCAACGACTCAGGGCATTGGCGTTTGTGATTTGATTGCCAGGCCTATATATGAAAGAGAACTCGTATGCTGCCAGAATTAGTCTTATTTGTGTTTCTGTGTCGTCTTTCTACGAACCTTCTTCTTTCTAGCGCTGACTTTAATCTTGGCCTTCTTTTCGATTCCAATATTGGCCAGACTATTCTCAGATGCAAGCTCGACTTGAGTGAGTTCAGTGGTTGAGTTTCCTAAAGTTTCATCATCTGTCTGCTTCTTAGAGAATTCTGCAACTTTTGACTGCAAAGTTTCCTTGGCTTCATTTAGCTGATTTTTTTTGTATTTGTTTGCTGCCTCCTGGAAAATTGAGTATTGCTGTGTCTCCTCTGCCAATTCATCCTTCAATTTATTCAGAGAAGTGATGAATATTTTCTGTTTCTTTTCATACTTTTCCAGAGGCATAAACTTTGACCTGAGGGAATCTTGTAATGTGTGAAGGTCTTCCAGCAGGTTTTCTTTTTCCTTTTGGAGGTTGCTCACCTCGTCTCGAACTCCGTCATTAAGCAGGGTCTCTTTGAGTTCTTTTTGCTGTTCTACCATGTTTTGACTTAAGATAGTCTGCATTTCTTCAGGTTGTTGAGTCCTCACACACACCTTTTTCAAAACAGGGATGCTTCCAGCTTTCTTTTGGAATCTCAGTGACCACTAAAAGTCGATTTCCCTTAACCAATTTCACCCTAGTAGGCTTGGCCCTCTGCCTTTCAACATCAAACCTGGTAGTTTTGCCATTTGGCTTCCACAATGGATAGTTACTCTACTTACGACTCTGACTTGAATGTCTTCACCCATGTATGTTTTTAATTGGGTAGTTGTTTTTCTAAAATATCTTTTCTCCTGCCGAATTCTATAAGGGTTGATAACCAAAGAACATACATTTAAGACAAGTGAAGACGGCACTCAGTAGAATTCATCCCTCTGCCACACTGTGTTAACGCAATTAGGCAGCTCTCCGTTGAGGCTTTTCCCTGCCTGGCTGATGCTCTGTAACTACAAACTGAAAAAAAAAATCTTTTTAAGAGCTTCCATCTCACTGAGGGGGCTTCAGGCCAAACCATATCGGAAAACCTGCTCTGAAAACTCTGCTCATGATTTGACAGCAGTGACAAATTCCACCACAGCAGCTGAGACAATTCGCAGCCTTCCAAAACAATTAGCAACATTCTAAATAAAACAACCCATAGCATTCTAAAAATAGTCAATTCAATCTACCTCCCAATGATAATAGGCGCTTTCAAAAATTCCAGGATCTGGATCCGCGTCTTTGCCATAACCTATTTGTGTACCAAGTTTTGTTGAAATCCATCCATTAGTTTTGAGATATGTTATTTACAGACAAACAGACTAACAAACAGCAGTGAAAACATTACGTCCACCCACTTTCAGTGGCAGAGGTGATAATTGACACAAATTCCAGGGGAGAAATGAAGAAAAATATTTTTACACAGTGAGTAATTGTGATTAGGAATACGCTTCCTGCAAAGCTGACTATTAGTAACTCTCAAAAGGGAGTTAGGTATATATTGCAAAGGAGAAATTTACAGGGTTAAGGGTAAAGAGCGGCAGAATGGGATTAGTCACAACTCTTTCAAATAGCTGATACAGATGCAACAGGACAACTGGCCACCTTCTGTGCTGTATGAATCTATGAATTGCAATATCCCGCAGTCGTGTTTACAGATTTTTTTTTTGCAGTGGCTTTGAATTAACCATGAATATTACTTTAAGTTACAAAATTGACAGATCTTACTGAGGAGAACTTGAAGCAGATGCTTTCATGCTAAAGTGTTCACCCCAACTACAACCTCTGCTGTTACCTGTCAAATCATTACCCATGTGAGATTACATTAAGCTATTTGTACATATAAACCTGTCCGAATCTTCTTGACCAAAGGCTCTTCGGAGGATTTCACTTTTATTAACCTATAAATTCCACGTAAATTAAGGACTTGATATTGGCTAGCTTTTCTTCATATAAAAAGTGATCGATACTTATGTTGGATATTTCCAAATAGGGTAATGGAGATGAAAATGCTCAATTTATTTATTAAAAAAAAACAAATGGGCATGGTCAAGTCTTAGGACTTTGGGGGTAGTGCCCATCTCTGAACAATACTAGGATTAAGACAAAACTCTCACTGTAAATATTTTAATTAATCCAGTCAGGATGAGACTCAGTCCATGTTTACTTGGTCCAAAGGAGCTCTAGTCCCCTAACTTTTGAACTCTGGCCAGGGCTAATTGTGCTGATGATGTTGGTGGAGTGCTACAATTGGCCTTAGTGATTTTCACCAAGTAGGAGTAAAAGGAATGGCCAGAGTTTCAGCTCCTGATCATCATCCAATGATGCTAGCTGCATGTCTATGCGTTTGGATCTCGAATGAGCAGAGTGTGGTGTTTAACTATGATGGATCAATGGTCACGCAGCTTTCATTACCCAGATTCACCCAAGAATGGTCACTTGGAGCAGCTGTGGTTAATCAAACCATAGAACTTACCCTAGTAAAAGCCACTTTCTTCAGAGGTCACTGGGTCATGATTAAGAGCAGAATGAGAAAAAATTGCAAAAAATTAGTCTTTCCAAAATTTTTAGCTGTTATTCCCTCATTGTGTAGTTGACTGTGGATCTATTCAAAACACATAGTGTAGTGATTGACAGTAAGTTTCGTTTTGCATTATTGAACCCAGTTTGGCCTGCACAAATGGATGTACTTTTTAAGAAAACACATTCACCATAGCTTAATAAGGTGATGAATGTTGTAGCACTGTTAAAACTCTTCTTGGGCTAATGAAGGGAGAACTGTCAAGATTCTTGCTCTTGAGTACCACTGAGTGACCTCTGCCCTAGTGTTTGAATGGAAAGGAATGTATTAAGTGTGATTTTGATAGCACAGTCAAAGGGTTGATACTGAATTTCTCAGCACCCACACTTGTTGAGATAAAGGAAGGTGAACGGCATTGGTGGAATTCTCCAACAATAATAACTGGCATTTATGTAGTGCCTTTAAAGTAGTAAAATATCCCAAAATGCTTCACAGGAGCATTACCAAATGAAATTTGACACCAAACTACTTGATATGGAGGGTAGAATGTGGAAGGCCAGCCAGGAGATCATTGGAATATCAAGTACAGAGGTAACAAAGGCATGAATGAAGGTTTCAGCAGCAGATGAGCTGAGACAGGGGCCGAGTCTGGCACTTTATGGAGGTGGAGATAGGCAGTCTTGGTAATGGTGCAGATATGTAGATGGAAACTCATCGCAGAGTCAAATATGACACCAAATACACACAACATAAAGGAGATGAAAGGAGAAAGTGAGAGAATGGATGGAAGGGCAGCAAGACAAACAGACAAAAAAAAAATGGAAATAAAGACTTGATATTCCTGCTTCTGGTGAAATTAAAAAGAACCAGAGAGCTAAATAAACTATTTGTGAGAAAACATATGTTTTCGATCCTATTAATGGAAGCCAAACAAAAATTTATCCAGTGTTTTATACTTTCGAGTTAAGGGCCGCATCTTGTAACTGATACTGAATATGGAAATGAGCAATAGTAACAAGCGGTTAAGTGGATTAACATATTAGGCCCAATTGCCACTGATTGACAGCACACCCACTGGAATAACAATTTTTGTTTTACCTCAACATTGTAGCCAATCAAAATCTGTAGCATAATAATGCTTGGCCACAAAGAACAGAGTTAAAGAAAAGTGACTGAAATTCCTTTCAATTAGCTGCCTGTACAAGTCTCATGATAGTTTCTTTTGAAATCTGCCTGACCTTACTTAATGGAAAACTGCAAACACCTTGGACTCAGTCTCAATCGATTGCTTCAAAGTTGCATAAGCAACTGGAAGATGAAATCGATTAATCATCTTTCTGAAAGTGTATCAGGGAGCTTGTTAAAACCATGACATCCCACAGCTGACAGTCGGACGAGAGGAGAATAAAACATTTCTAGCTCCTGGAAGCCTGCTTTTCAGAAAGTGCAGAATCTCGTGAGCCTAGGCCCGCTTGTGCAAAGACACATGAAATGGTTTACTGGTCACGCCAGGATCCAGTCCTGCAGTGTTTATGGAACAAAGTGCAAATTAAATTTCTCAGAACATCTGAGCTCCAGCCTTGAGAGATTTAAAAGCCTTTGTACACTCCTGTTCTTCAGCATTATTCTTCCATTAAAAATGAATCATACAAGATATAATTGAAATGCTAATTTTCCCCCTTCCCTGACTGAAAAATATCAGAGGTCTGTGAATTTATGCTGTGCTGATCTGTGGCAATCATGAGAGTTTAATTTTTTTAAAAATCCCAATAAACCAATGGGAATCCATGGAGGAGAAGACATCAAACTTAATTATAACTCCTGGTGGGTGACTGATTTAAATGGCACACACTGTCCAGGCTATGACAATGTTGGGCCTGGGAAACGTTAACTCCTAGGCATCATCAACCTTCCACCCAAATCTGGCAGGATCATGAACCAAAGGCATCAGGAGCCCAACACTCAGGGAGGAAGTTAAAAGCAAAAAACAGCGGATGCTGGAATCCAAAACAAAATCAAAAATACCTGGAAAAACTCAGCAGGTCTGGCAGCATCTGTGGAGAGGAATACAGTTAACGCATCGAGTCTGAATGACCCTTCAACAGCACTAAGTAAAAATAGAAGAGAGGTGAAATATAAACTGGTTTAAGGGGGGAGGGATGGGGGTGGAGGGTACAGCTGGATAGAGGGCCAGTGATAGGGGGAGATAACCAAAAGATGTCACAGACAAAAGGACAAAGAGGTGTTGAAGGTGGTGATATTATCTAAATGAATGTGCTAATTAAGGGTAGAAAGCAGGACAAGCAAGGTACAGATAGCCCTAGTGGGGGTGGGACGGAGGGAAGGGATTGAAAAAGGCTAAAAGGTAGAGATAAAACAATGGATGGAAATACTTTTAAAAATAATGGAAATATGTGGGAAAAGAAAAATCTATATAAATTATTGGGAAAAAAAGTGGGGCTCAGAAAGGGGGTGGGGATGGAGGAGAGAGTTCATGATCTAAAATTGTTGAACTCAATATTCAGTCCAGAAGGCTGTAAAATGCCTTCGGAAGATGAGGTGCTGTTCCTCCAGTTTGCGTTGAGCTTCACTGGAACAATGCAACAGGCCAAGGACGGACATGTGGGCATGAGAGCAGGGTGGAGTGTTAAAATGGCAAGTGACAGGGAGGTCTGGGTAATGCTTGCGGACAGACCGAAGGTGTTCTGCAAAGCGGTTACCCAGTCTGTGTTTGTTCTCTCCAATGTAGAGGAAACCGTATTGGGAGCAACAAATGCAATAGACTAAATTGAGGGAAATGCAAGTGAAATGCTGCTTCACTTGAAAGGAGTGTTTGGGCCCTTGGACGGTGAGGAGAGAGGAAGTGAAGGGGCAGGTGTTACACCTCCTGCGATTGCATGGGAAGGTGCCGTGGGAGGGGGTTGAGGTGTAGGGAGTGATGGAGGAGTGGACCAGGGTGTCCCGGAGGGAACGATCCCTGTGGAATGCCGCCGGGGGGGGTGAAGGGAAGATGTGTTTGGTGGTGGCATCATGCTGGAGTTGGCGGAAATGGCGGAGGATGATCCTTTGAATGCGGAGGCTGGTGGGATGATAAATGAGGACAAGGAAGACCCTATCATGTTTCTGGGAGGGAGGAGAAGGCGTGAGGGCAGATGCGTGGGAGATGGGCCGGACACGGTTAAGGGCCCTGTCAACCACCGTGGGTGGAAAACCTTGGTTAAGGAAGAAGGAAGACATGTCAGAGGAACTCTTTTTGAAAGTGGAACAGATGCGACGGAGGTGAAGGAATTGAGAGAATTGGATGGAGTCCTTACAGGAAGCGGGGTGTGAGGAGCTGTAGTCGAGGTAGCTGTGGGAGTTGGTAGGCCTGTAATGGATATTGGTGGACAGTCTATCACCAGAAATTGAGACAGAGTTCAAGGGAGGGGAGAGAAGTGTCAGAGATGGACCATGTGAAAATGATGGTGGGGTGAAAATTGGAAGCAAAATTAATAAATTTTTCCAGGTCCCGACGAGAGCATGAAGCAGCACCAAAGTAATCATCGATGTACTGGAGAAAGAGTTGTGGAAGGGGGCCGGAGTAGGACTGGAACAAGGAATGTTCCTCATACCTCATAAAGAGACAGGCATAGCTGGGGCCCATGCGGGTACCCATAGCCACACCTTTTATTTGGAGGAAGTGAGAGGAGTTTAAGGAGAAATTGTTTAGTGTGAGAACAAGTTCAGCCAGACGGAGGAGAGTAGTGGTGGATGGGGATTGTTCGGGCCTCTGTTCGAGGAAGAAGCTAAGGGCCCTCAGACCATCCTGGTGGGGGATGGAGGCGTAGAGGGATTGGATGTCCATGGTGACGAGGAAGCGGTTGGGGCCAGGGAACAGGAAATTGTTGATATGATGTAGGGTGTCAGAGGAATCACGGATGTTGGTGGGAAGGGACTGGACAAGGGGAGAGAGATTGGTCTGCTGGGACATTCCTGTTTGTGGATTTTGGGTAGGAGCTAGAAGCGGGCCGTCCGAGGTTGGGCGACTATCAGGTTGGAAGCTGTGGAGGGAAGATCCCCAGAGGAGATGAGGTCAGTGACAGTCCTGGAAACAATGGCTTGATGTTTAGTGGTGGGGTCATGGTCCAGGGAGAGGTAGGAGGAAGTGTCTGCGAATTGACACTCAGCTTCTGTGAGGTAGAGGTCAGTGCGCCAGACAACAACAGCACCACCCTTGTCAGCGGGTTTTATGACAATGTCAGGGTTGGACCTGAGAGAATGGAGTGCAGTAAGTTCAGAGAGAGAGAGATTAGAATGGGTGAGAGGAGCAGAGAAATTGAGACGACTAATGTCGCGCCGACAGTTCTCAATGAAAAGATCAAGAGAAGGTAAGAATCCAGAGGGAGGGGTCCAGGTGGAGGGAGAATATTGGAGGTGGGTAAAAGGATCCATTGAACGAGGAGAGGACTCCTGCCCAAAGAAGTGAGCACGGAGACGAAGACGGCAGAAGAAGAGATCAGCATTGTACTGAGCCCGAAATTCATTGAGGTGAGGGTGTAAGGGTATGAAACTAAATCCTTTGCTGAGCACTGAACATTCAGCATCGGAGAGGGGAAGGTCAGGGGGTATAGTGAATACACGGCTGGGGTTGGGATTGGAAGAAAGGGTGGGGACGGAGGGACAGGCCGGGGTGGAGGGTCCTAGATGGGTGTTGGTGTCGATAAGTTGTTGGAGTTGCGTTCCTTTGCACCTAAAAGAAAGAGAAAAAGTTTCTTGTTGAGGCATCGGATGAGCCGAAGGATAAAATGAAACTGGGGGCATGCGCAGCTTTGAAAAAGGGTACGGCGGTGCTGCTGGAGGGAGAGGTCGAGTGTGTTCATATGGCGGCGCATGGCACAGAGTGTGGATTTCAGAATGCGGGTACCCATGGCCACACCTTTTATTTGGAGGAAGTGCGAGGAACAGCAGTCTGAGGAGCATTGTATGTCCCGGAGATACCTGTAATCCTGGGTGAGTTCAAAACATGAGAGATGGAAATTCAGTTGAAATCCACTTGGGTTAAGTCGGAGACGGAGACAGTCATTGAGAAAAAAAATATGGCTGTGAAAGCGGGTTTTCTCCTTCAACTCCTCTCACTTCCTCCAAATAAAAGGTGTGGCTATGGGTACCCGCATGGGCCCCAGCTATGCCTGTCTCTTTATGGGGTATGTGGAACATTCCATGTTCATGTCCTACTCCGGCCCCCTCGCACAACTCTTTCTCCGGTACATCGATGATTACTTTGGTGCTGCTTCATGCTCTCCTCTGGACCTGGAAAAATTTATTAACTTTGCTTCCAATTTCCACCCCACCATCATTTTCACGTGGTCCATCTCTGACACTTCCCTTCCCTTCCTTGATCTCTCTGTCTCAATTTCTGGTGATAGACTGTCCACCAATATCCATTACAGGCCTACCGACTCCCACAGCTACCTCGACTACAGCTCCTCATACCCCGCTTCCTGTAAGGACTCCATCCCATTCTCTCAATTCCTTCACCTCCGTCGCATCTGTTCTGATGATGCCACTTTCAAAGACAGTTCCTCTGACATGTCCTCCTTCTTCCTTAACCGAGGTTTTCCACCCACGGTGGTTGACAGGGCCCTCAACCGTGTCCAGCCCATCTCCCGCGCATCCGCTCTCACACCTTCCTCTCCCTCCTAGAAACATGATAGGGTCCCCCTTGTCCTCACTTATCACCCCACCAGCCTCTGCATTCAAAGGATCATCCTCCGCCATTTCCGCCAACTCCAGCATGATGCCACCACCAAACACATCTTCCCTTCACCCCATTGTGGCATTCCGCAGGGATCGTTCCTTCCGGGACACCCTGGTCCACTCCTCCATCACTCCCTACACCTCAACCCCCTCGCACGGCACCTTCCCATGCAACCACAGAAGGTGCAACACCTGCCCCTTTACTTCCTCTCTCCTCACTGTCCAAGGGCCCAAACACTCCTTTCAAGTGAAGCAGCATTTCACTTGCACTTCCCTCAATTTAGTCTACTGTATTCGCTGCTCCCAATGCGATTTCTTCTACATTGGAGAGACCAAACACAGACTGGGTGACCGCTTTGCGGAACACCTTCGGTGTGTCCACAAGCATTACCCAGACCTCCCTGTCGCTTGCCATTTCAACACTCCACCCTGCTCTCATGCCCACATGTCCATCCTTGGCTTGCTGCATTGTTCCAGTGAAGCTCAACGCAAACTGGAGGAACAGCACCTCATCTTCCGACTAGGCACTTTACAGCCTTCCGGACTGAATATTGAGTTCAACAATTTTAGATCATAAACACTCTCCTCCATCCCCACCCCCTTCCTGATTCCCCCCCTTTTTTCCCAATAATTTATATAGATTTTTCTTTTCCCACATATTTCCATTATTTTTAAAAGTATTTCCATCCATTGTTTTATCTCTACCTTTTAGCCTACTTCGATTCCTTCACCCCACCCCACCCCCACTAGAGCTATCTGTACCTTGCTCGTCCTGCTTTCTACCCTTAATTAGCACATTCCTTTAGATAATATCACCACCTTCAACACCTCTTTGTCCTTTTGTCTATGACATGTTTTGGTTATCTCCCCCTATCACTGGCCCTCTATCCAGCTCTACCCTCCCCCCCCTTAAACCAGCTTATATTTCACCTCTTTTCTATTTTCACTTAGTTCTGTTGAAGAGTCATTCGGACTCGAAATGTTAACTGTGTTCCTCTCCGCAGATGCTGTCAGAGCTGCTGAGTTTTTCCAGGTGTTTTTGTTTTTGTCTCAGGTAGGTAGTTGTTTGGTAGCACTGAGCTCGAGTATTGCTGAAAAAAGACATTTTGTATAAGCTTTTCGCAATACACTCATCAGGACAATCACAAGAATACCAGTGTCAGGGGAAGCAACAACTTTATACTGTCTGAGAAAAGAGTGCTGATCGGTTGGCAAGTGGACTCTGATTGGTAGAGGCATTGTCATGGAGAATGTACCATTAATGGTGACTGACAGCTAATTGCCAAAGTTTTTCACGTACACCGGCTCTCCCATGGTAAATTTCACCTCATGACTATGCCGGTCATATCTAGTTTACTGGCTTCCCTAGCTCCTTTCCACCTTCCCTTTGGAGGAACTGTCACTCGTGCACCCCACAATAAGATGCTATCCTGGCTGGTTATTTCATGTCTTCTGTTGAAGTACCATTTCATTTCATCAGATAAGGGCTCCTGTGAATAACCGTGTAGCACTTGTTCTCGTACCTGAGACAGGATTGGGTCCCAACTTGTCCAGTCTCTGATCTGTTGCGTGCATACAGCGAGGAACCTAAGAAATTTAACAGTAAAATAAGTTCCTGTGGAACTGGGACGTGCTTATCGTTTTGTTGTAAAGGCAAATGACTAAGGGCATCAACGTTTGGGTTTTGATTGTCAGGCCTGTGTACGAAAGTGTATTCCTATACTGCCAGAATTAGAGCCCATCGTTGTATTCTTGCTGAGGCTATGGGTGGTATAGCCTTGTCCTCACTAAACAATCCTAGCTATGGTTTGTGGTCTGAAACGATTGTAAACCGGCAGCTGTGTACATACTGGTGAAATTTCTTGACACCAAAGACAGGACTTTTTCCATCTATGGGTATCCCTTTTCCACTGTGGTGAGCGTTCTTGATAAGTAACCTATTGGCCGTTCTGTGCTGTCATCCATCCAATGAGAGAGCACTGCTCCCACTCCATAGGGAGATGCATCACATGTCAGCACCAAAGCTTTCGTCTGGTCATAATGCACGAATAGATTGGACAAGTACAATAGTTGTTTCACCTTTATGAAAGCTTCTTTCTGGGGTGCCTCCCAAGACCAACTTTTTGAATACAGAAGGGCAGCACTGTAGACAAATTGGGTAAGAACCACCCATAATAGTTGATCATTCCTAAGAATGATTTGAGCTCTGAGGCGTTCTTTGGCGCAAGTGCCTCTCTTATGGTTCTCATTTTCTCCTCAACCGGGTGGAGGCCCTTGGAATCTACCCAGTGACCCAAATAGATATCTCCCTCACTTGGAAGGTGTACTTTTCTGTAACTTTGCACTCCAGCTTGCAAGAAATGTTTTAAGATTTCTTCTAAGTTTGCCAATTGCTCCTTTTCAGTGGATTCTGTCACCAATACATAGTCTAAATAGACTACAACCTGGGGCAGTCCCTGCAGTAAGCCTTCCATTGTTCTCTGAAAGATGGTGCAAGCTGAAAGGCAATCGTGTACATTGGTACAACTCTTTGTGGGTATTAATTGTGACAAATTCCCAGGAGGTATGATCTAATTCTAGTTGTTTATTAGTATGACTCATGTCAAGCTTTGTATACATTGTCCCTCCTGCCAGCTTAGCATACGGGTCTTCCATTTTTGGAATGGGGTGCCCGTCTAGCTTAGCTACTTTATTAATCATCAGTTTGTAGTCTGGACACTCTGGTTAGGTTTAAGGATGGGGACTATGGGTGCTGCCCATTCTGAGAACTACACATGTTGTATAATGCCCAGTTTCTCTTGTTTGTTCAGTTCAATGTCAATGGGCATTTGGCACTGGTCTCATCTTCATGAAGTGAGGCGTTGCTTCTGGATTCACATGACTCTTGGCCTGCAGGCCCTGGATTTTCCCAAGTTCTTTCTAAGTAGCTCTGGTAGGCCACTTGCTCTCAACTGGAAAATTTCAGCCCATTCTAACTTAATCTCCTTTAACCAATTTCATCCCAGGAGGCTTGGCTCTTTGCCTGCTACAACCATCGTGGGTAGCTGTGTCGATTGGCTTCCATAATGTACAGTTACTCTGCTCATGCCTTTTACTTGAATGTTTCACCCATATACGTTTTGAGCTTGGCAGCTGTTTCTTCTAAATTTCATTGATGTTCACCATTATTCAGGTATCTGAAGGTATGTTCCCCAATTACTGTCATGGAAGCTCCTGTGTCCACTTCCATTCTAACAGGTTTACCATTTACTTTCACTGTGACAAATATTGGTTCTGTCTTTCCAACTTTCAGGTTAAACAACAAGTAACTGTCAGAATTTGTTGTTTCAGCCCCTTCTACATTGTAAATTTCACTGGTTTCTTCTTTTGTTCACAAGCCTGCCTGAATCTTTCCCTGCTCTGCCTCACCATATGTCCATTTCTGTGACAATAGTAGCATTCGATTTTTTTAAACTGCCAATTGTTAAAAGACTGATTGTTTCCACCACTATTAAAATTATTCTTTGATTTCGCTGCTAAATTATTTTTATTTATTTTTCAGCTAGCGGGCCTGTGCCCCATTTCTCAGCGGAGTCTCACTTTCTGTATCTCTTTCGGCTGAGGTTTCCCTTCCGATGTGGAGGATGCGCCATTTTGCGCTCCCTGTATTGCTTTTGAATCTCTTACAGTGTTTTCCATGGCCAGTGCTATCTCCAGCGCCTTCTTGAAATCCAGATTCACTTTGGACAACAATCTTTTCTGAATAGTGTCTTCTTTCATACCACACACTAAATGATCTCTGAGTATGTCTTTCAGAGTCGTACCGAACTCACAATGTTCTGTTAGCTGCTTCAAATTTGCCATGTAGCATGTAGTTGTCTCACCAGGGGCTCTATTTTGCGAATTAAACCTAAATCTCTGCATCGTGACTGAGGGCTTGGGTTGAAAGTGACTCTTCACAAGATCCACCAATTCATCAAAATTTTTCAAATCTGGGGCATTGGATGCCATCAAACTTTGAATCAAACTGTAGGTTTTGCTCTCACAAGTATTCAAGCGGATCACTTGCCTCTCCTCTTCCCCCGTAATCTTGCTCGCTTGAAAAAAGAACGTGAGACCAATCGTCTGTGGCTGGTTCAAAAGGACCAATTTTCCCAAACTGTGGCATTTTGAGAGGGGATAACTTCTTCAATTCTAATGGAACTTGCTACTTACAATCACTGGGTGAGGTACAGTGCCGATTTCTTTCTAATTTCATTCCTTCTGTTCAATCCTGTTTTATACTCATCACCAGTTTGTTGTAGGGTGGCTGAGTTGTACTATTGTTGACAGTGTTGATTGGATATTGTTCCATGATTGTCCTTCTGCCCATCCTTCAGGGTATGAGCCTTGGTGATGAAAGCCATCAGGCAGGAGACAACTAAACTGAGCCCATTCCTGTCCCCAATTAATATTCACACATCTCCAGCACATAAGTGCACTGAGGGTAAATTTAATTTTACTGTCGACATGGCCAGTATCTCAGAACAAGCATGGGGATCAAACCTGGGAACTGCCTGGTGTGTCTTACTCGAAAAACTCCTGGAACCACAGAAAAATCCTTCACTGGAATTGATAGCCTGGCAAAGTTTCATGTTTTAAGATTCTAAATAAACAGCTTGATTTACATTGATGAGATCCAACCTCAGTAATTTTTGTAGTGTACTGTTGTGAAATTGTTACTGCTGCATTTGGAATGTATTGTATTTGGTAAGTATTGTATTAAGTATTTGGAATTGTGTAAGTAGGCTTAATGCATATATCAACATTGACCATGAGATGGTGAGTTGATGTTGTTATGATCTCAGTAGAAACAGTAATGAGTTTTGTTTTAGAGTCTGATAACTCAGGTGTTTACTAAAAGAATGAAGCCATGAGGTTAATGGTTTAAAACAATACAATTTTACTACACAAAACACAAAGAACATGAATACTAAAAACTGTACTCTATCTTAAATAGTCAGTTACATTAAAGATATTAAAAGTACAATGAATACAGTTCCTTATGCTCTAAACTAAATTTCTTAACTCAAATTTACTTCTACACCCATTTGACTTACACCTTCATGTAAAACTCATGTCAGGCACTTAGTACTCGAAAATTGGAAGGTTAACAACTTGGTCCGAGTACCATTTCAAAGGTTTGTACAAGGGTTGAGCTTTCTGATGCTTTCCACTTACTTTTGTCCCTTCAGATCTCCTCCAACCATCCCAGAGTTGTAGACTTCCAGTTTAACACAGGCATCACTAGCATCTTAAGTGTTGCCACCTCAGGTCAAAACTCTCCTGGTTCTAATGTTCTTTAACTCTGGAGTCTTACATCTAAACTCTCAATCTCTCTCTCTCTTCTCCGCTTGGATATCCCAAGAAGTCCAACCCATTGTTCATAGAATCCTTCAGTTAAACAAGTTTTAAAATCCTTTAGCCAGCAAACTGAATTTCAACTGAATCCTGATTGAAAGAGATGTTTCCTGCAGCAAGCTTGTTCTAAACTAAAAACTGAAATCCTGTTTGAGACCAAACACACAATCTACTCTCCTATAACTAACTTCTTATTGACTTTTCTTCAGTTGCTTTTCTCTAAAGCATCTTGGTCACATGATCAATTATGATCAGGATGTTGTTTGATCAGGATATTGTTTGTGTGAGATATTGCACTCTGATGATTATACTTTTAAATTTCTTGCACAAAAAAATAACATTATTTCAAATATTATTATTGATTCATTTCTAGGTATCACATTTATTGTAATTCTGTTGGCAGCAATGATTATATATGTGAAGTCTTTGGTTGTAAACCAGAAGTTTTTGATGACATGCATCATGTATTAATTTCATAACATTTTTTGTAAATAGTTATTGAATATTTATTCCCGACATTGCATAATGCTGCAATTATCTATATTAAAAGATCTTTATAAGGACTCATTACTCACATATACTTCATCTCAATATATCACAAATGGCATAAATATAGACACAGTAAGGGAAGAAAAATTGGAGATGCTGGTCTTAGTTTTCTAAACCTCTTTAGGTACATGGTGGTGACATGGTACAGTAGGATTGTAAATGTTACATATTTGTTCAGAAAAGAAGAGAAGAATATTCCTGGCAACTACAGGCCAATCAGTTTAATCTCAGTGGTGGGAAGCTTTTAGGAACATAGGAACAAGAGCATGCCATTAGGCCCATCAAGCCTGCTCTATCATCCAACTTGATCATGGCTGATCATCCTCTACCTCAATGCTAGTTTTCCGCACTATCTCCATATCCCTTGATGTCATTGGTCTCCAGAAATCTATTGATTTCTATCTTGAACATGCTCAATGAGCTTCCACAGCCCTCTGGGGTGGAGAATTCCAATGATTGCCCACCCTCTGAGTGAAGATATTCCTCCTCAACTCAGTCTTAAATGGCCTACCCCAAATCCTGAGATTATGTCCCCTGGTTTTAGACTCGCCAGCCAGGGAAACATCTTACAAACATATGAACACACTAACTAGGAGCAGGAGTAGGCCACTTGGCCCCTCAAACCTGCTCTGCCATTCAATAAGATCATGGCTGATCTGAATGTAGCCTCCCACCTACCCCCAATAACCTTTCACCCCTTTGTTAATAAAGAATCTATCTCACTTTACCTTAAAAATATGTAAAGGCTCTGCTTCCACTGCCTTTTGAGGAAGAGAATTCCATAGGCTCATCGTAGCTCTGCCCACCCAGTCACACGCTTTTACAAATTTTTTGAGGTCACCCTTTCGTTCTTCAAAACTCTAGGGAATGGGGCAGATTTTGTGCTCCCGACCCGAACGAGTGTAAAATGATATGCAATGACATCGGGCGAGCATACCAGGTGAACCTCCTTTGCATTCCTTCTATGTCAAGTATATCCTTCCTTAGAGAAGGGGTCTAAAACTGTGCACAATACCCCAGGTGAGGTCTCACCAAGGGTCTATATAACTGCAGCAGAGCGTCCTGATTCCTGTTCTCAAATCCCCTCGCGATGAAGGCCAACATACCATCTGCCTTCCTAATTGCTTGTTGCAGTTGAGAGACACTTTGGTTGCCGGGCACGTGTGGGAGTTGGCAACGTGCCCACTGACAATTAACAGGGGTATTAAGGCCATTAAAGATCTAATTGAATGAAAATTATCACTGCCTGCTCTACAGTATGGTTGGTGGGCAGGTGAAAAGGCCTAGTGGCCTTAGGATTTTTTGTGATGAGTGGGATGAGGTTTCGATTAGTGATTAAAAATAAAATAAACAATTTTCAAACTAATTTCTAACATGTCCCTGCTGATATGACAGAGTCACATGAGGGGACATGTTATTAACATTTTTAACTTCTTTATTTTTTATTTTCAAAAAGCTTCAGCACCCTGAGGCAGCAGAGATGAGTCAAGCAATAGCTGACATAATCATCCTCACAGAATCATACCCTACAGACAACGCCATCACCATCCCTGGGTATGTCCTTTCCCACCGGCAGGACAGGCCCAGCAGAGGTGGCAGCACAGTGGGATACAGTCGGGAGAGAGTTGCCCTGGGAGTCCTCAACATTGACCCCAGACCCCATGAAGTCCTGCTGATTACCACTTACCGCCCTCCCTCAGCTGATGAGCCAGTGCTCCTCCATGTTGAACACAGCTTGGAGGAAGCACTGAGGGTGGCAAGGGCACAGAATGTACTCTGGGTGGCGGACTTCAATGTCCATCACCAAGAGTGGCTCGGTAGCACCACCACTGACTGAGCTGGCTTAGTCCCAAAGGACATAGCTGCTAGACTGGGTCTGCAGCAGGTGGTGAGGGAACCAACAAGAGGGAAAACATACTTGACCTCATTCTCACCAACCTGCCTGCTGCAGATGCATCTGTCCATGACAGTATCGGTAGGAATGACCACCGCACAGTTATTGTGGAGACGAAATCCCACCTTTACATTGAGGATACCCTCCATCATGTTGTGTGGCACTACCACCGTGCTAAATGGGATAGATTTCGAACAGATCCAGCAACTCAAGACTGAGAATCCATGAGATGCTGTGGGCCGTCAGCAGCAGCAGAATTGTACTCGAACACAATCTGTAACCTCATGGCCCAGCATATCCCCCACTCTACCATTACCATCAATCCAGGGGATCAACCCTGGTTCAATGAAGAGTGCAGGAGGACATGTCAGGAGCAGCACCAGGCATACCTAAAATGAAAATGAGGTGTCAACCTGGTGAAGCTATAACACAGGACTACTTGCTTGCCAAACAGCATAAGCAGCAAGTGATAGACAGGGCTAAGTGATCCCACAGCCAACGGATCAGATCTAAGATCTGCAATCCTGCCACATCTAGTTGTGAATGGTGGTGGACAATTAAACAACTCACTGGAGGAGGAGGCTCCACAAATATCCCCATCCTCAATGATTGGAGAGCCCAGCATGTCAGTGCAAAAGATAAGGCTGAAGCATTTGGTATAATCCCGGCCTCCTCCGGAGGTCCCCAATATCACAGATGCCAGTCTTCAGCCAATTCAAATCACTCCACATGATATCAAGAAACGGCTGAAGGCACTGGATACTGCAAAGGCTATGGGCCCTGACAATATTCCAGCCATGAAGACTTGTGTTCCAGAACTTGCTGTGCCCCTAGCCAAGCTGTTCCAGGGCAACTACAACACTGGCATCTACCCAGCTATGTGAAAAATTGCCCAGGTATGTCCTATACACAAAAAGCAGGATAAATCCAATCCAGCCAATTACCACCCCATAAGTCTACTCTCGATCATCAGTAAAGTAATGGAAGGGGTCTTCAACAGTGCGATCAAGCTGCACTTGCTGAGCATTAACCTGCTCACTGAAGCCCAGTTTGGGTTCTGCCAGGGCCACTCAGCTCCTGACCTCAGGTTCAAACATGGACAAAAGAGATGAACTCCCAAGGTGAGGTGAGAGTGACTGCCTTTGACATCAAGGCTGCATTTGACCGAGTGCGGCATCAAGGAGCCCTAGCAAAACTGGTTTCAATGGGAATCGGGGGAAAACTCTCCGCTGGTTAGAGTCATACCTAGCACA
This sequence comes from Carcharodon carcharias, assembly GCF_017639515.1. Lineage (NCBI taxonomy): Eukaryota > Metazoa > Chordata > Chondrichthyes > Lamniformes > Lamnidae > Carcharodon > Carcharodon carcharias. Next base: position 120,820,002 of record NC_054483.1, on the reverse strand, counting down.
AAGGAAGATGGTTTTGGTTGTTGGAGGTCAGTCATCTCAGCTCCAGGACATCACTGCAGGAGTTCCTCAGGGTAGTGTCCTCAGCCCAACCATCTTCAGCTGCTTCATTAATGACCTTCCTTCCAACATAAGGTCAGAAGTGCGGATGTTCGCTGATGATTACACAATGTTCAACCCCATTCGTGACTCCTCAGAAACTGAAACAGTCTATCTCTAAATGCAGCAAGACCTGGACAATATCCAGGTTTGGGCTGACAAGTGGCAAGTAACATTCGTGCTACACAAGTTTCAGGCAATGACCATCTCCAATAAGAGAGAATCCAACCATCGCCCCTTGATGTTCAATGGCATTACCATCACGGAATCCCCCACTATCAACATCCTGGGGGTTGCTATTGACCAGAAACTGAACTGGACCAGCCATATAAATACTGTGACCATAAGAGCAGGTCAGAGGCTAGGAATCCTGCAATGAGTAACTCACCTCCTGATTCCCCAAAGCCTGTCCACCATCTACAAGGCACAAGTCAGGAGTGTGATGGAACACTCCCCACTTGCCTGGATGAGTGCAGCTCCCATATCACTGAAGAAGCTTCACACCGTTCAGGACAAAGCAGTCCGCTTGTTTGGCACCACATCCACAAACATTCATCCCTCCACCACCGACGCACAGTAGCAGCAGTGTGTGTACCATCTACAAGATGCACTGCAGGAATTCCCCAAAGTTCCTTCGACAGCACCTTCCGAACCCACAACCACTACCATCTAGAAGGACAAGGGCAGCAGATAGATGGGAACACCGCCACCTGGAAGTTCCCCCTCCAAGTCTCTCACCATTCTGACTTGGAAATATATCGCTGTTCCTTCACTGTCGCTGGGTCAAAATCCTGGCACTCCCTCCCTAACAGCACTGTGGGTGTACCCACACCACATGGACTGCAGCGGTTCAAGAAGGCAGCTCACCACCACCAAAGGCAACTACGGATGGACAATAAATGCTGGCCCAGCCAGCGAAGCCCACATCTCGTGAATGAATAAAAAAAAGGGAGCTTTTAATGTGTGCACCGCTGCACATGCTCACACTTCCGCACTCCCCCTACTCCCACCCTGGCTGTACTAAGCGTGTTTTCCATGCTGGCTGACCATTAGTTGGCCAGCCGGTGTGAAATCACGGTCAGAGCCCGATCGCAGGCGGCGGACAGCTTTCCGGCCATTCTTGGCCCTGCCCTCCAGCCTGCCTGTCCACCGGAAAATCCTGGCCCCAGTCTCCTCAATCTCTCCTCATAAATTAATCCTACCATCCCAGGGATTAATCTGGCACTCTTTCAATGTCAAATATATCCTTCCTTAGATAAGGAAACCAAAGCTGTGCACAATGAGGTCTCACCAAGGCCCTGTACAGCTGCAGCAAGGCATCCTTACTCCAGTACTCAAGTCCCCTCAAGACCAAGGCCAACACATCATTTGCCTTCCTAGTTGCTTGCTGGATCTCCATGCTAACTTTTAGTGGCTCTTGAACAAGAAAACCCAAGTCCCTATGGGTACTCGCACTTCCCAACTTCTCATCATTTAAGAAATACTCTGCCTTCTTGTTTTTTTTTTTACCAAAGTGAATAACTTCACAATTATTCACATTATATTCCATCTGTCATGTGCTAACCCATTCACTTAATCTGTCCTCTTGAAGCCTCCTTGCATCCTCCTCACAAATTACATTCCCATCCAGTTTGGTGTCATCAGCAAATTTAGAAACAATTATCAAGGAGAAAATTAACAGCTGCTTGGAAGCAAGGTAAATTAGGATGGATTTATTAAAGGCAAATTGTGTTTGACTAACTTAATTGAGTTTTTTGTTGAGGTAACAGAGCGTGAATGAGGGCAGTGCAGTTGATATTATGTAAATGGACGTTCAAAAGGTGTTTGGTGAAGTATTACTTATATTAGGCTTTTAAGCAAAATTGAAGCCCATGGGATAAAATGGGCAGGAGCAGCACGGATACAAAAACGGGCAAGGAATAGTAAACAGAGAAGTGTTAACTGGCTATTTCTTGAACTCAAGGGAGGTATACAGTTCTTCAACGTTCTGTACTGGGACCACTGCTGTTTTTGGTATATATTGAGGACATGGACTTGGGAATTCAGGACATAATTTCAAAATGTGCAGATGACATGAAACTTGAAAGTGTAGCAAACAGTGAGAAAAGTAGTAATAGACTTCAAATGGACATAGGCAGGTTGGCAGAATGGGCGGATACATGGCAGATGAAGTTGAATAAAGAAAGGTGTGAGGTGATACATTTTAAATAGGAAGAATGAGGAGAGACAGCACATGCTCAATAGTAAAATTTTCAAGGGGGAAAGTGCAAGAACAGGGCAAACTGGGGTTGCTTGTGTACAAATCTTTGAAGGTGGCAGGACAGGTTGACAAAGCAGTTAGTAAAGCAGATGGGATCCTAAACTGTATAAGTAGAGACATAGAGCACAAAAACCAGGAAGTTATGCTAAACCTTTATACAGCTTTAGTTTGATCCCAGCTGGAGCATTGCATCAAATTCTGAGCACCACTTTTTAGGAAGAATATGCAGGCTTTGGAGAAAGGACAGAAGAGATTTACTAGAATGGTTCCGGAGATGAGAATGGTTCCGGGATTTCCACTTATGTGGAAAGGTTGGGGAAACTGGGGTATTTTCCTTAGAGTAGAGAAGGATAAGAGGGGGTTTGATAAATCATGAATGGTTTAAGTAAGTTAGATCAAGAGAAACTATTTCCAATGGCTGGAAAATAAAGAACCAGAGGGAGAAATTTAAGATGATTGACAAAGAACTAGAAGTGAGATAAGAAAAAATGTTGACAGAGAGTGGTTGGAATTTGGAATGCCTTGCCTGACAGGGTGATGGGTATTCAATAGTAATTTTAAAAAGGGAATTGGATAACTATTTGAAGCAGAATAATTGCAGGGAACATGGGGAAAGAGTGTGGGAATGTGACTGGCTGGGTTGCTCTTCGAAGGAGCCATTGGAGCCACAATGACAAAAATACCCTCCCTATACTGGACTATTATATGATTCTATGATTGCTGTTTGTGGCAACTTGCTGTGGTTGGCTGCCATGTTTCTTACAATATCTACACTTCAAATACACTTCATAAACTAGGAAGCATTTTGGACTAATCTAAGAATGTGAAAGATGTGATATAAAAGCAAATTCTTTCTTTCTATTTAGTTTCGAATTATGGGTAGTTTTATATTGATAGGATTTCCAACAACTGGGAATTGGATAGAAAGTTATGTGAACTTATTTGTGTGGAATGTTTAATAACTGTCAGAAACTTGAGACTCACGTGTCTTGGCTGGATGTGAACTCCATTCCCAGAGGTACATGTAAGTTGTCTACCCCATTACCTAACTAAATTCTTCAGTGAAGGGAACAAGGCTTATTTTATAAATGAGCAGGAAAATAAAGTCACCAGCCATGCCTATTAGGGTAGTTCTGGGTGCAGCATTCATGGTTTCTCAGTATGGGTAACTGCAAGGCAAAGCTTCTTGTCATTAGTGTATATTCATAAAATAACCCATCATGTTGTCCTCTGAATTAATTGCCTGAAAATTCTTCATTATAGTGATGGTCCTTAATTATAAGGCTTCATTACCAGGTTAGTTCTTGAAGTTGACTGACTAAAGTTCCCATTATCTGCTTGAAAGATGTAACCCTGAGCTGAAAGGAGCTGTAGAAATGTTTCATATATTTGTCATAAATTTCTGGTAAATGTACTGGAAAGTACATCCATTTCAAAGCAATGTGATCTTTCCCAGTTCAGATAGAGAATACGTTTTAGTTCCAAATACATTTATTTTTAATACTGCCGCAAGAGTTTTTCTGGTTGGTCCAGCTGCTTTAACAGTGACATTTCACATCCAGCCAAAGCTGATGGGGTAAAATTCTCACCTGTTTTTTAAAAGAAAAAGAAAACTTGCATTTATATAGCACCTTTCACAAGCAAAGAATGTCCCAAAGCACTTTACAGCCAATGACGTATTCTTATTTGAAGTGTTGTCACTGTTGTAATGTAAGAAATGCAGCATCTGACTTGTGCACAGCAAACTCTCACAGACAGCAATGGATAGATTTTCTGTTTGGTGATGTTGACTAAAGGACAAATATTGTCCCAGACACTAGAGATAACTCAAAACAAAAACAGAATTACCTGGAAAAACTCAGCAGGTCTGGCAGCATCAGCAGAGAAGAAAAGAGTTGACGTTTCGAATCCTCATGACCCTTCGACAGAACTGGTTGAATCCAAGGAGAGGGGTGAAATATAAGTTGGTTTAAGGTGAGAGTGGGGGGGGTGCGTGGAGAGAGAAGTGGAGGGGGGTGGTGTGGTTGTAGGGACAAACAAGCAGTGATAGGAGCAGATAATCAAAAGATGTCACAGACAAAAGAACAAAAGAACACAAAGGTGTTGAAGTTGGTGATGTTATCTAAACGAATGTGCTAATTAAGAATGGATGGTAGGGCACTCAAGGTATAGCTCTAGTGGGGGCATAAAAGATTTAAAAATAATGGAAATAGGTGGGAAAAGAAAAATCTATATAAATTGTTGGAAAAAACAAAAGGAAGGGGGAAGAAACAGAAAGGGGGTGGGGATGGAGGAGGGAGTTCAAGACCTAAAGTTGTTGAATTCAATATTCAGTCCGCAAGGCTGTAAAGTCCCTAGTCGGAAGATGAGGTGTTGTTCCTCCAGGTTGCATTGGGCTTCACTCGAACAATGCAGCAAGCCAAGGACAGACATGTGGGCAAGAGAGCAGGGTGGAGTGTTAAAATAGCAAGCGACAGGGAGGTTTGGGTCATTCTTGCGGACAGACCGCAGGTGTTCTGCAAAGCGGTCGCCCAGTTTACGTTTGGTTTCTCCAATGTAGAGGAGACCGCATTGGGAGCAATGAATGCAGTAGACTAAGTTGGGGGAAATGCAAGTGAAATGCTGCTTCACTTGAAAGGAGTGTTTGGGCCCTTGGACGGTGAGGAGAGAGGAAGTGAAGGGGCAGGTGTTACATCTTTTGCGTGGGCATGGGGTGGTGCCATAGGTGGGGGTTGAGGAGTAGGGGGTGATGGAGGAGTGGACCAGGGTGTCCCGGAGGGAATGATCCCTATGGAATGCCGCCAGGGGAGGTGAAGGGAAGATGTGTTTGGTGGTGGCATCATGCTGGAGTTGGTGGAAATGGCGGAGGAGGATCCTTTGAATGCGGAGGCTGGTGGGGTGATAAGTGAGGACAAGGGGGACCCTATCATGTTTCTGGGAGGGAGGAGAATGCGTGAGGGCGGATGCGCGGGAGATGGGCCGGACACGGTTGAGGTAACTCCCCAGCTCTCCTTCAAAATAGTGTTGACTGTTCAAGATGGGAAATGGAGTCTCAGTTTAACACCTTATCTAAAAGACAGCTCGACCTACAGTGCAGCATTCCCTGGGTACTGCACCAGAGTGTCAGCCTGGAAATCTTTTGTCCAAAGTTCTGGAGTGAGACTGGCTCTAAGGACTTTGTATCAAATGACTTTGGGACAACATTTTCCAGTTGCAGATGTACTTGTGACTCCAGCACAAAACTGCCTCTAATTTGGTAATTCCAGAACAAAATGGAGGCACCTTGCTTGCATGGAGTAGTGAGTGCCTTACTCTGCTTCTAATCATTCTGTACCTAATTCAGGAGTGTGTGATGCTGACATGATTCCCTGAAATCTGGAAGTGTTATACTTGATACCATGAACTCACAAAACTAAACTTAAAATGAGAAAGCATATTCCTGGCACATATGTGATAATGCCCTCCTCACCAACAAAGCTTTCCTCAGTATCTCAAAACTAAACAACTTTAAACAAGTGGGCACTGGCAGCGAAATTCAAAGCCTCTCTATAGCTACATAGTCAGGCCCCTTATGTTTGATACAAATTCAACGATGAATAATTTCTTAGGTGCAGATCTTTTCAAATATTTCAGAAGTGCATCAGAAAGATTTGTAACCACCAGATATCCAGATGTATGTTCTCAGAACCGTGCCCCAGATCCATTTTTTATTTTGTCAAAGACTTGAATTATGTAGTATAAGATTTAGTGTGCATAAATTACATTTGTTCACAGCCTTCACCTGCCTGCAAGAGGTACCTCTTTATTATTTTCAAGGTAACTGAATTTGAACTGGACGTCTAGCTATCCAGAAACAATTGTTCTCATACCCGTCAATAAATAAATGTACAAGTTCATTCCCTATAATGAAAATATTGTTGGGCTATGAAAGACAATGATATCCATTGTGCAATATGGCAAGATGTAATCATTTCCTGGTGTTGTCTCCGTGGGGGAATATAAATGAGTACGATGATGTATTGCCCTCTATGTTTTATATGACAGTGGGACAGCCTCAGTGAGTCCTACTGATGAATCTCTCTGCCCTCAGGTGCACACGGTGTGTTAAAATCCTCAGCAGCTTTGATTTATACACTTTATTTGCTTCCTTTAATAGGCCCAAACCTGCAAAATAAGGTCATGCAAATCCAAAATCATTGCACTGACTTGTTGTGCAGTTTTTACAAACTGCCTTCTTTTTCCTCCACTTTTTCCAATGTTTGAATAACAGCAAACAGAACAGCAAATGGAACAATTAAAAATAAATTTTAAGACCAAACATGTCGCCAAATCACATAAGGAGACATTGGAAGAGATGATCAAAAACTTGGTTAAAGAGATAGGTTTGAAGGGGTGTCTTAAAGGAGGAAAGCGAAGCAGAAGAGTTGGAGATGGTCAGGGAGGGAATTCCTGGGTATAAGCCAAGACAACTGAAAATACAACAGCCACCAACGGTGAAGTGATTAAAGTTGATGATGCCCAAGAGACCAGAATTAGGAAAACGCAGATACCTTGGAGGGTTGTGTGGCTGGAGGAGGTTACAGAGACAGAAGAGCTAGGTCATGGATGGATTTGTAAAATAGGATGATAATTTTAAAATCGAGACATTTCTTCTTAACTAGGAGCCAATCTAGGTCAGCAAGCACAGGAGTGATGGGTGAACAGGATTTGGTGAAATCTAGGACACGGGCAGGATAGATTTGGATGACCTCAAGTTTCCAGAGCGTAGGATATGGGTGGGGGCTGGGGTTGTGTTGGGAATGTCCAGTCTGGTGGTAACAAAGGCATTTCAACAGCAGAAGAGCTGAGGTGGGTGGTGTCAGGTGATGTCACTGAGGTGGAAATAGGTGGCCTTAGTGATGGTGTGGATGCATGGTTGAAAGCTCATCTCAGGGTCAAATATGACACCAAGATTGTGAACAGTCTGGTTGAGCCTCAGACAGTTGCCAGGGAATGGGATGGAGGGGTGGATAGGGAGCAGAGTGTGTGGTGAGGACCAAAGACAATGGCTTCAGTCTTCCCAATGTTTAAAAGAAGGAAACCTCTGCTCTTCCAGTACTGGATATCGAACAAGCAGTCTTACAATTTATTCTATTACATTTAATTCCATTGCATGAACCACAGGACAAGAATAGCAGAATCCTCTTGATGCTGGATCATGTTTCAGGAGAAGGTTCTCCACTGCCCTGTGCCTATGTTGAAAGCTAAATGCACCCACTGTCCTTGGATTACAGGTTATTGCCTCAACCCTGAAGAATAAGGGGTCTCCCTTTTAAGACGGAGATAAGGAGAATTTTTTTTCTCTCAGAAGGTCATAGTCTGTGGAATTCTCTTCCTCAGCGAGCAGTGGAAGCTGGGTCATTGAATGTATTCAAGGCAGAGTTAGACAGATTTTTGATAGACAAGGGAGCCAAGGGTTATGGAGGGTGCAGACACGAAAGTGGAATTGAGACCACAACTAGATCAGCTGATCATATTGAATGGCAGAGCAGGCACGCAGGGCCGAATGGCCTCCTCCTGCTCCTAAGTCCTATGTTACTATGCTCCTATTGAAAATAAAGCGTACTGTGTCGTATCGGTGGAGATAATCCGCAGTATCACTTTAGTGACAATCAGAAATAATATTTCCGTTTAATTTATATAGCACATCTGCAGGAATTTTGAATTTGATTCTGTGCCTGGTTGCATTAGCATGAAACACAATTATCACAGAGCTGAGTTACTGAGTAGAGAACATCTCCAAGAATGCTATTGAACTTAATGAACAACCACTCCAGCTGTATCAATATGACATTACAAGCCAAACCAACTGTGGATAACATCATTCCATAAATCATAGAAATTTACAGCTCAGTAGGAGGTTATTCAGCCCACTATGGCTGACCCAGCTCTTTAGTCAAGATGCCCAATTAATTCCATTCTTTTGCTCTTCTTTCATAACCCTGTAAATTTTAAATCTCTACTGCATCTGACTGAACGCCTGTGTCTCTGTTTCTGTCTGGTATTTCTTTTGCTGACAATCCCAAGTCATAATGCTTTCAAAAGATTGAAATAACTATAAACATAGTCAAAGAAATTTTCTCTGCATCTATTTCTTGTCTACAAAACATAGGGCAGGATAGTTAGGAACACATCCCCACCAGCAGTGAGCATTGACTGGCTGCAGTTGGGACTTCCAGCCCTCACTCAGGAGGAAGGCCCATCTCAGAGTCGCTGGTCAATCTGATTGCCCTGCAGCCCTCTAGTCCCTACAGCCCCAGAAGCTGCAGTGGACAGGACTGGACTGTATGCAGTCTCCACAGCTTAAGTCCCGGGATTCCAGGACCAGATAAGTTTTGGGGGTCTCAGGATAGAGAGGAGGCCTGAGTTGGGGGTGGGGGGGCGGTGGCGGTGGACACTGGGAGATCAGGGTGTCGGCAGAGAGGCTTGGGGGGAGGGGAAGGAGGTCCAGCAGTTACTGGACCTTAATGTGGGGGAGGTAGGGGCGGGAATGTGTGGGGTGCATCCAAAGTTAAAAGGGGGCAGCTGATGGAGGCACCCCCCCACCTTCCTGTCCGAGACCTGAATTTGATTTATTTTTGGGCTTCCCCCATACCTGAGAGCCCCTCCCACCAGCCTAAAAATTGAGGCTGGGCAGAAAATGGCCCTTAACTGGTCAATAATTGGCTACCTAAGGGCCTCATCTGGGTCAAGAGTGGGCAGCCAGTCCAAGGCCTTGCCCACCCCAGCTTAAAATTGCAGAGAGGTCGGGGTGGATGAGAATCCAATGGGAAACCCAACCGAGGAATTTTCCTCTCACCCCCCAGCCTACAAACACGATGGTGGGGGAGCGTCAAGTTCAGGTCAAACTTCCCTTTGTCATATTTTTGCCACATTTTATGTACACACTTCCATTATAAATTCAAAGGCACATTTATAATTGGCACTGGCAATGTAACCATACTGTGCTGTAATCATCAATGTAACTATACTGTGCTGTAATCATCAATGTAACCATACTGTGCTGTAATCATCATTGTAACCATACTGTGCTGTAATCATCAGTGTAACCATACTGTGTTGTAATCATCAGTGTAACCACACTGTGCTGTAATCATCAGTGTAACTATACTGTGCTGTAATCATCAATGTAACCATACTGTGCTGTAATCATCATTGTAACCATACTGGGCTGTAATCATCAATGTAACCATACTGTGCTGTAATCATCATTGTAACCATACTGTGCTGTAATCATCAATGTAACCATACTGTGCTGTAATCATCATTGTAACCATACTGTGCTGTAATCATCAATGTAAATATATTGTGCTGTAATCATCAGTGTAACCACACTGTGCTGTAATCATCAATGTAACTATATTGTGCTGTAATCATCAGTGTAACCATACTGTGCTGTAATCATCAATGTAACCATACTGTGCTGTAATCATCAATGTAAATATATTGTGCTGTAATCATCAGTGTAGCCACACTGTGCTGTAATCATCAATGTAACTATATTGTGCTGTAATCATCAGTGTAACCATACTGTGCTGTAATCATTGTAACCATACTGTGCTGTAATCATCATTGTAACCATACTGTGCTGTAATCATCATTGTAACCATACTGTGCTGTAATCATTGTAACCATACTGTGCTGTAATCACCAATGTAAATATATTGTGCTGTAATCATCAGTGTAACCACACTGTGCTGTAATCATCAATGTAACCATACTGTGCTGTAATCATCAATGTAAATATATTGTGCTGTAATCATCAGTGTAGCCACACTGTGCTGTAATCATCAATGTAACTATATTGTGCTGTAATCATCAGTGTAACCATACTGTGCTGTAATCATTGTAACCATACTGTGCTGTAATCATCATTGTAACCATACTGTGCTGTAATCATCATTGTAACCATACTGTGCTGTAATCATTGTAACCATACTGTGCTGTAATCACCAATGTAAATATATTGTGCTGTAATCATCAGTGTAACCACACTGTGCTGTAATCATCAATGTAACTATATTGTGCTGTAATCATCAGTGTAACCATACTGTGCTGTAATCATCAATGTAACCATACTGTGCTGTAATCATTGTAACCATACTGTGCTGTAATCATCATTGTAACCATACTGTGCTGTAATCATCAATGTAACAATACTGTGCTGTAATCAGCCACTGACATCAGGATTTAATGCCTCAGATCCATTCCTCCCTTTGGCCTGTATCACAGGCAAACTCTGATTCTCCAATTCCACTTTTATTCTTTGAAATTGCCAGATGATTTTCTCATTTACTATACATCTGTAAAATACGTTAACAATGAATTGCAACAGTCCATCATAAAATGCCTTGAAAGCTCAGACATTATGAAGAAAGACCAGCATTTATATAGCATATTTCATGACTTCAGAACTTCCCAAAGTGCTCTGTAACCAATGAAGTACTTTTGAAATGTAGTCACTGTTGGAATGAACGATAGAATGTTTATTGTATGCTAGGCTTTGTCAGTGGGAAAACCCCAATATTTGGATAGTTACTCCAAAAAGCCAGCACAAGCCTGATGGGGCACATGGCCTCCTTCTCTGGTGTATCATTCTATGATATTAAAACTCAATTACAGCTTTAAAGCCCTTGCTTTAAGTTGCCTGACATAATGTCGTTTCATTTTAAAGTCATTTCTCTTTCTGGGCCTTTTCCCCTGAATTATGTTGCAGTTTCTGTTTCAATGTGGTTTTGCATCATTGTATTATCTCCATCCTCATTGTGCACAGAGCACATCATCATCATCATCATCATCGTGCGTCGGCATCCCCAGTGCACACATTGTGCGTCATCGCCACATTGGCTTTAATATTCATCTGATGTCGGGTCCTGTAACCAGGTTGGCACCATGGTGAAGGAAGGTGTTTACACTCGAGGGAACTTCAAATTTTTGAAAGTACCCCAGAGGTAAATGTCTGATGAAAGAACATCTAAAGCAAGGGGCCAGGATTTTCCAGCCTCACCCACTGCCAGGATCTTCCGGTGCCACTGAAATTCAATGGGCTTTGGGCAGACCTGTGGCAGCTCCCATGGTGACTCCTGCCACAGAAGTGCCTGAAAATCCTGGCCAGAGTTTTTTTTGCAAGCAAAAGGTTGAAGTCTGGACTGCAAATTGCAAGTCTGTGTGAAGAAAGGCAGGTTTCTTGACTCAAGCTGATTTCAAACTTGGCGTTTTGGGACCGCTGGCTGTGGCCGAGGCACAGAAGCTGAGAGGCCGAGAGCTGCTGGGTGGTGTTCGGAAGACCATGATGCAGAGTGGAGGCACGTTTGGAACATTCATAGCGTGAGCGTGAGAGAGATCAGTACCTGCTACTGTACACAGGTACAGGAAAGTTGCTTTCCTTGTTTCAGGGCTTGTTTGGGAGAAAAGGACAGGGTGAATTCTTCAGGAGGCTGACTCCCTTGTTCAAGTAAGCAACAGGCGAGGCTAGAGGAGCCAAATTAAATCCAGGGAGAGAGCAATTTGCAGCGGCTGAGGTAGTGGAGCCTTTTATAGTCCCTTATTTCAGGCTCGTGATCTAATGCTGCAATCCCCTGGAACCCCTTTTAACATGAATCAGGAACAGTCAGCAAGTGGTCAGCATGAGCCTGTTGCTGCAAAGAAAACAAGAAATGCTATCAGCCTAGCTAGCAGCAAAACTGAATACTTTAAAAATACCTTGAGGCTGGAGGACAAGCAGTCAATATTGCTTAGATTGCTTGGGCTGCCTCCTACATCAGCGAGAACAATCCACTGACAAAATCAAATAATGTGCACAAAGTGTCACATCTTTAAATGCTGACAGGGTGAATCAGGCTAGAAGCAGCAGAATGGAGAACCTTGGCAGTCTGGATCGAAGACCAACACCAGTGCCAGGTGCCTCTTAGTTTGATGATCATCCAGGCAAAATCCAATAACCTGGATGAAGACTTACAGAATGAGCAAGGCGAGAATTCGCAGTTAGAAAGTTTCAGTGCTTGTCGTGGATGGTTCCAGAATTTCAAGAGGCATTCCTATCTGCACAACATTGAAATGTCTGGTGAAGCAGATAGTGCTGATGCAGAAGTGGCTGAAGAATTCCCTGTCCACTTGAAGAGAGTCATTGAAGAAGGCTACTCACCAAAACAAGTTTTTAATGTTGATGAGACATGGCTTTTTTGGAAATGTATGCCACAAAGAACATACATTTCAAAAGAGGAGAAGACCACACCAGGATTTCAAGCTGCCAAAGATTGTGTAACTGTTCAGCTAGGTGTTATGGCCCAGCTGATGATAAATGCTGAGCTGTTCAAATCCCAAAGGGAAACTTGAAACAACTGCCACAACCTGTTTTGTAATTTGTGTAGGTTTTGAGATTTGAAGTAGTAATAAGACCACCAAGTCCTATAGGTTTTTACAAAACTAGATTAAACATTTATTAATGAGAAATGATTTTAAATACATACATAGATCTACAAGTTACTACAATGATAACTCCTAAATCCCCGACTTAATCTGACTCCCAATTACACTTTTGTTAAGGCAACAGTAAGACGCACAGATTTTAAACGACCCAGGCAAGGTGACACACAATACCCTGAATCAGTCGGATTCAAAGTGAGTTTTCTTAACAGTTCTTTGAAAATGGCAGCTTGAAGCATAGATGCTGAAGGCATTTCACACACTTGTAAGATCTTAAAATGCCTGCCCTTACACACAGCCTTCGCTCCTTTATACATAACTCTCTGCTTTGAATGCAAATTCCCATTGTTTCACGATGTCTTTGGAATTTGCCTTTCTGGTAATAAAAATCACTCATAGCACTAAGTTTTACCAGTAACCTTTGGGAAAAATAAATACACTGGGCTGAGTTCTCCTGTGTGCGAGTGGAGGCGGGGCCCGCTTGCTGATGTGTAAGATGACATGCAGTGATGTCAGGCGGGTATCCCGATGTCACTGTGCGTCATTTAGATTGTCAGTTTGGTGGGCCTGCAGCTCAGTCAGCTACGCACCCACCGAACTGTCAAAGGTCTATTAAGGCCTGTTAAAAACTAATTTAAGCAATTACCTGAGCTTCCCGTCCAACCATAAGGTCAGCAGGGGGCAGGAGAAGAGCCCAGGCGGCCTTCGCATTTTTCATGAAACCTCATAAAAATTTTTGAAACAATTCTTTGACATGTCCCAGCTCATGTGACAGTGTCACATGAGGGGACACGTTTTAAAAGTTTTTAATTACTTGATTTCTGCGCTCTTACACGTGCATTCCCTACCTCAGGGAACTCCCCCACCCACACAGGGAGTGCTCAGCATTTCCGGATGAGCGTCACGCTGGGCGGGCCCTCATTGGCCTGCGCACGTAACATGGTGGGGTGGCCCCGATCGAGGGCACCAATCAGACTCACACCCGCACCTGTACAACCCCCCCAGATTGGGGGGAAGTTTTTCCCACTGTTTCCAAACTTCACCTGGCTATGTGACACGTTTCACCCCCTCCTTTGAAAACAATCTAGTCTGGTTTATTTCAAAATGCAAATGTCCTTTTACACTTTACATTCTAAACTTCCCCCATGTTTATCATGTTTACATCAAAACCTTCAGACCAGCTGCCTTTAATCCAATTAAGGACACACACACTCACACACACACACTCACACACACTCACAGACACACACACACACTCTCACACACACTTACACACACACACACACTCACACACACACTCACACTCACACACACACACAGACACATACACTCACACACTCACACACACACACACACACACACACACACTCACAGACACACACACACACTCACAGACACACACACACACTCTCACACACACTTAAACACACACACACACTCACACACACACTCACACTCACACACACACACACAGACACATACACTCACACTCTCACACACACACACACACACTCACAGACACACACACACACTCACAGACACACACACACACACTCTCACACACACTTACACACACACACACTCACACACACACACTCACACACACACACTCACACACACTTACACACACACACACACACACAGACACATACACTCACACTCACACTCACACTCACATACACTCAATCACACACACTCACACACACACACTCACACTCACACACACACTTACACACACACTCACACACATACTCACACACACTCACACACTCACACACACACACACGCACATTCACACACACACATTCACTCACATACACACACAGACACACACACTCACACTCACACACACTCTCACACACACACATACACACAGACACACATACTCACACACACTCACACATACACACACACAGAGACTCACACTCACACACATGCACACCTCACATACACACACTCACACGCACACACAACACTATTTTCAATAAATTTCAATAACATTATGAGAATTATTATATCTTCTTGACATGGGTGGACGCTACAGGAGATTTTAAGTATAAGCCCTTTGTGGTGTCCCAGTCTGAGACACCATGGGCATTGAGGAATTATTCCAAGGAAAATCTGCATGTCATTTGGCATTCAAATCAGAAGACCTGGTTGATAGGGGCACTCTTTCAGGAATGGTTCTCTCTGTTTGCCATCGCTGCCTAGAAGGAATATTGCACCAGAGAAAATCTCACCTTCAAGACATTGCTCCTCTTGGATAATTGCCCAGGTCATCCTGTCAGGCTTGATGGATTGTCTGAAAATGTGAGGGTGATTTTCCTGCTATCCAACATGACTTCACTGATACAGTTCATATGGACCAGGGAACAAGTGCAGCACTCAAGGTTTACTATCTATGCCATACCTTCTCCCAGATTATCAAGTCAGCAGATGGTGAGAACGTGTCATCGGTCAGGGAATTTTGGTGAGGTTACAACATCCTCAAGGGCATCAACAATATCCCTGGTGCATGAGATGAACCATGTCATCATGTCTGAACGGTGTGGGGAGGAAATGGTGGCACGAGTGTATCAGTGGCCATGGATAATTTCACAAGGCTGCCCCTGAGGATTAGCATGAAACCCTCACCTTGCTGAGGGAGGCTGGCTTTGATGAAGTGGATGGGGCTGACATAATGGAATTGCTTGCATCCCATGAAGGTGAATTGTCTGAAGAGGTATCAATGCAGCTAGAGGGTCAACGAGATGAAGTGGAAGACCACGCTAAAATACCACCCCCATGAGTTTCGTCAATGAAACGAACATCAAGAGCTTTCCAACTCATAGGAGAGGCAATGAAATCATCATGGACGATGACTCAAACATAGAGTACAGTGCCAAAGTGAACAGGGGGAAATCAATGATTTCATTAAATGCAAAGAGAGATCCGATGAGAGAAGCAAAAGAAAACTGTCCAACTGTCCTAGGCTAAATTCTTCAAGGTTGTTGACGATCATGGCCTTTCATCTCATTAATTCCACCAAGACCTGGCTGTTGCAAGCTTTCTTCAATTCAAAACCAAAACCACTCCAACTTCAGCCATTGAGCTTCTCAGAAGAAGAGGAGCAGGGTTTCAAACTCTAAGGTTAATGCACCATGTAGGCAGCTCAAAGCAGTGTCTTCAAAAGATCCTCCAAATCCAATGGTAAGAAAGGTGGCACAACAGCAAGCTCTTCCCCCAAGCCGATATGCTCACCATTGAGGCTTTAAATCACTCAAAGCCATCTCCACAGAAATACTTTAGAGAGGTCTTCAAAGCATGTAATGTCTGAAGAGGCAAACATCTCCAACAATTCATGGCGACCGACCTAATTGGGAAAAGGTTCATTTGGGAAGGCACCGAAACAGAGAGACCTTGTTGGGAACTTGCAGGGGCTAAGTGAAGGCAGCGGAGAGCATACAAAAACCTCCAAACAACTCATCTAACTGGCCCTCCAAGCAACACCTCCCCATATGTAGCAGAGTCTGGAGATTGTTCACTGGACTGATCAGCCTCTCCGAACCTATTGAACTGGAATGGAGATAATCATCCCTGAACCCAAGGGACTGGTTAAGAAGAAAGAAAGGCTGGTGAGTGTTATCTAATTTGAATTTATACGATATTTCTTTTATATTCAGTGATTTATTTTATTTTATAAGTTAGGAATGCACAAAGCTGTACATGTACAGTACAGTATTTCAACTTGTATTTTGGTTTATCCAGGCAATAAATGTCCAAAGGAACCAAACTCTGCCTTTGGCTTTGATTCCCATGGGAACCCATGATTTACTTAAAGTCGTTTCACTTAAAGTTGTGATTTTCAGGATCACAGCCACAACTTTAAGTGAGGACTTATTTGCCTGCAGTACCTTTTCTGCCTATAGATGGCAGTAAGCTTGGCATTTATAGCATTTCAGAGGTGAAAATAATCTCAGCCAACAATGCAAAGGGAAGTAGATTTTTATTGTGCCCTGTTTCCTGTAATTTACAGAGATATATTTCAAATTCTCTTGGAGACTCATTTCCAAGTTTTACAGTCCATCTCCGTCATATCTGCTCTGATGATGCAACTTTCTATACTAGTGTTTCCAACATGTCTTCCTTTTTGGTCAGCTGAGGAACACCCCCTTGTGATTGACAGGGCACTAGATTGTACCTGTTTATTTCCCACACTTCTGTACTCTGCCTTCTCCTCCCTCCCAGGTCTACGACAGCATTCCCATTGTCCTCGCCTTCCTCCCCATCAGCCTTCGTATTCAACCCCCCACTCTCCACCATTTCTCCAGCTCCAGCATGATGCCACCATCAATCACACCTTCCTTTTCATCACGTTTCATCATTCTGAAGGGATCGTTCCCTTTGGACACCATGGTCCACTCCTCAGTCACCCCCAACACATTGTCCCCTTCCCACGGCTCCTTCCCGTGTGAGAGTACGAGATACAATACCTGCCCTTTACGTCCTCCCTTCTCACCGTTCAAGGCCCCATACACTCCTTTCAGGTGAAACAGTGATTCACTTGCACTCCTTTCAATTTAGTAAACTCTATTCGCTGTTTATGATGTGATCTCCTCTACACTGGGGAGACCAAATGCAGACTGGGTGACTGTTTTGTGGTACACTTTCATTCAGTCTGAACTTCTGATCGCCTGTCACTTTAATTTTCCACCTTGCTCCCACGCTGACCTCTCTGTCCTTTGCCTCCTGCACGGTCCTAATTAAACTCAACATTAGTTTGAGGAACAGGACTTAATCTTTTGATTTACAGCCTTCTGGACTCAACACTAAGTTCAACAATTTCATACCATAAACTCTGAGCCCTGCATTTTGTTTCCTTTTATTTGCATGTTTTGGTTGTACTCTGGCTCTTCTCTTGTCTTTGTTTTTGGACAGTAACTGTTCATCACTTTGCTGTTCATACTTGCTCCAGACACATTGTTTTGTTTTGTTACCTCTCCCATTACTAGGATTGCCAACTGTGCTGAAATTTTTCCTGGAAGTTTCATCACCTGACTTGCCCCCTACACTCCAGCTGTTAGTCAGCCAATCCATCCATATTTGTGACGTGTTACCTTCCAAAACCAACTGGAAAGCTAAAAGCCTCATTACCCAATTGGATGGTGCTTGACAGTCAGACAAACAGCCATTTTTCCCCATCTTCAATATTTTTATATTTGGCAAAAAGAAATGTTCCAAGAAAATGACAAATAAAACAATCTTTTTTAGCATCCCTATGATGTTTCTCCAGGGTTGCACACAGCAGTGTCCTGGAGATTGATCTTCAATTTGTGGAGACTCCAGGCCAATCCTGGAGGGTTGACAACCCTACTCATGGCCATTCTCTTTGGCCTTGTACCATAAACCCTTTTTCATTTAGCTTGCCCTACCTCCCATCCTATCACAGACCTTCCCTTTTGTTCTCTCTCCTCACCCTCTCCCCTTCATTTGCTTAAAATCTATTCCATTTCTAACCTTTCCCAGTTCTGATGAAAGGTCATTGATCTGAAATGTGAACTCTCCATCTCTCCACAGATGCTGCCTGACCTGCTGAGTATTTCCAGCATTTTATGTTTTTTTGTGTTGCCTTGACTTGTTTTGAAATTAAAAACCTTGCCAAAATTTTCTAAGTTCCGCTTTCTCCATGGCAACACCTCAACCAATCAGAGTTGGCATGCCAACCTAAAAGCACCTTTTTCTCCTGCAGTATAAATTGTTGTGATTGTTTGAAATTTGGCATTTTTGCATTTGTCCTGATGAGTACAAAACAAAACACTTCAGCAACATGTCTCTATTTTCAGCAATATTCAAGCTCTGTAAACCAAGCGACTGCTTCTAAATCAAGGACAAGCAAACTTGCAGCGTGAAAAACCAACTGCTAACTTGTTACAAACCTGATTTACACTGCCGGTGCAAACAAATTTCACCCTGTAACTGCCTGCCATGGGGTAAAGACCATGACTGGTGTGTGTTCTGGCTGTGATCAGCATGTAATTCCAGTACAAAGACACTGGGTGGTGGTGGAGGAATGTTTTACCCTTAACCAGAGAAGAAGCAAAATAAGTTTTTTTCTGAACTCTAAACTTTGCACAAATATAGGGAATAATCCACAACAGCTGTAATAAAATTAGTACCCACTCTTCCTTTAATATGAAACTAGGCACGGGGAAAGGCAATAAAAAATAAAGGATACAATTCTAAAGGGAGTGGAGGAGCAAAGGGAACTGGGTGGTTGGGGGGGTGGGGGTGGGGTATACGTGCACAAAATCATTGAAAGTGGCAGGACAGGTTCAGATAGCAGCTAATAAAGTATATGGAATCCAGGGCTTTATAAATGGAGGCATTGACTACAAAAGCGAGGAATTATAATGAACCTTCCTAAACCATTGGCTTGGCCTCAACAGGAGTATTAGGTCCAGTCCTGGCCACCACATTATAGGAAGGATGTGAAGGCTTTGGAGAAGGTGCAGAAAAGATTTACAATAATGGTTCCAGGGATGAGGAATTTCCATTATGAGGATAGATTACCGGACCGGGGGCAGCTCTCTTTAGAAAAGAGAAGGTTGAGGGGAGATTTGATAGAGGTGTTCAAAGTCATGAGTGGTCTGGACAGAGCAAATAGGGACAAATTTCCCATTGGTGGAAGGGTCAAGAACCAGGGGTGATTGGCAAATGAAGTCGTGGTGACATGAGGAAGTTTTTTCATGCAGCGAGTGGTTAGGACCTAGAATACACTGTCTGAAATGGTGTCAAAGCAGATTTAATGCTGGTTTTCAAAATGGAATTGGTTAGTTATATATTTGCAGGGCTACTGGGAAAAGGTGAGGGATTGGGGCTAGCTGAGCAGATCTTACAGAGAATTGGCATGGACATTACAGGCCAAATATCCTCCTTCTGTGCTGTTAGCATCTAAGATTCTAAACAGTTAGCTCTGAAATCAGCTTCATGAAATTTTCCTCTCATCACCTCAGTGTTGTCTGAAGTGCTGTTACACTGCACTGCACCTCCCACAGGTGCTGCTTCATCCACATCTCCAACTTTTTTCTGGAAGAATTCTTCTCATCCTCCTGACTCCCTCCACAACCCCCACCCAACCAACGCACCATTCTGGACCATGACATGAAATCTTCACCGTTTAACGTGGAAGTAACATGACTGAAGGAGGCGAAAAGGAAGGAGGACTCACAACTTGTCAACCTGTTCTGCTCTGAAGATCTTCTTCACCTGCGCCAGGTAACTCAGCTAGTGTGGTTTGACTGAACCACTCTGACTCTACAATTAGCAGAAATCATACCTTGTCATATGGAGCTTAGGATGGTCACTAGTCACTGGACCAGCTCTTCTTCCCCTACTAAGCAGCAAGCCAGAGCTGGTGGAACTTCAAATGAAAACTGGGCCTGTGTTAGAGAATGCTCCTCCCCCCCCAAGAGACAATCCTACCCTGTGGCAGGGGAGTCTAACCCAGCACTATCTCCCCCTACTCAAAGAGGAGGTTGCCCCTTACTGTCCCGTCAACCCATCCAAAAACCTGCTTCTTCCTGCTGGAACTCCAGGCCTAGTGAAGAGATGCTGTGCATTACCAACCTTGGTTGACAGAGTTCAAGGACTCCTACCCACCCCCCTTCTATTTTTGCGGTCATCTCCCTGCCCAACCCCCACCCATCCCACACCCCCACCATTTTCTCTCCATGATCCGGCCCTGTTTCTATTTAATCTGTCTTCCTCCTCTCCCACGCCACTCTCTCCCTCTCCTCTCTCGTCCCCACCTTGTCTCATCTCTTCCGTGGCTATCCCCTACTCTATCAACTATCCTCCTCCTCCTCCACCAAGCTCCTTCCCTCTCTCCCACCTCCTTTCCCCCCTCACATTCTCGCTCTTTTCCCCTTTCCTCTAATCCTTTTACTTCAATGAAAATAAAAATAAAAGAAGGTAATGGGTGGCTGATTCTATCCTATCAGATTATCCTGTGTGCACTATCAAAGGAGATCAACTAGTGTATCTAAAATAATTATAGGGTTTTTGAATAGAAACAATTGTGTCTCCATTTAAAATCACACTTTGCATTTATATAGCCCCTTCAACTGGGTAAAATGAAGAAGCTTTACAGAAGCGTTATCGAACATTATTTGGTACATTGTGCCATAAAGAGATAGTCACCTGTGCGAATATCTCCTAATGAGGCACAGTATCAAATCATGTTTGATAATGCAGAACAATTTCTGCTGTTGGTAATATAACTGAAGGCACTGATATGTAAACAAACAAAAAATTTAATTTGCCTTTTCATCTCACTGAAATTACTTGGGGATGTGAGGAATTCCACTCCTTGGAGAGGACAATTGTGTAAAGGACTATTGCCAAACCATACAAGCAGCAATAGATGTTCAAATCAATGCAGACTCTTACCACTTTAATAATGTGACAGTATTTATTCCGCAGGAGTTTGCAGAGAATTCTAGAGCCCAAGCCCTGCATTGTGCAACACCGTCAGAAACCTCACAGTCACCCAGTCACCATTTTCTACAAGCTACAGATTTTTCTGTCACATTAAATTCATAGTAGGCAGAGAAGTATTATTTTACACAGACAATTTGAACGGCTTGAGCCTTTATTTTTTGACCTCTTGTGATTTCTCTCATTGCTGGCATAATTCCTCTTTGCACTATCAGCTTTTAAGCCGAACAAAAAAAAACGCTAATTAGAATGATCTTACCAGGTCTTGAAGTGAAGCCTGAATAAAGTCTTCAATTACATTTCACAGATTTTGTTCAGTCCCCAGGATATCAAAGAGAAAGTAAATGTGCCTCATTTCCTTTGAACTTGTGCTTGCTGTCTTTTGTCAATGCAGCCTTTTCTTTTAATGAATGCATCTTATGTGAGGATGTGTGAGTTTTGTGCTTAGCAAGGCAAGGGAATTGAGAATTTCCCATTTCAGGGATCCAGTGTTAGCATCAAACTCCAAGGCCAGGTATGACATGAATATAGGAACAGAACCAAGCTCCCTCTATTTTCATTTAATGATATTCCACAATCAGCACCAATTTCATGGGTGTTGTCCCAGTCGACTTACACTTTATCATAGCGTCATAGAATTATTACATGGGAAGACACCATACGACCTACCCTGTCTGTGCGAGAGGAAAAGGAGCAATTAGCATTTTGTGCTCACTGTTCCTTTCGCCTGCTTTTACTGGACCAAAATCATCACAACTCTTGACTCTTATGAAGTCGTCAATGTTCATTGCAGCTTTTGAAATGATGGTCAGGGAATCAGGTTCAATACACAACTGACTAGATGCAGAAGTGAGTGCACTGACCTTATAGCACCTTCAGCCTGGGTCCACACTCAGTCTCAAATGACGGGTTGAAAGGGGTAGGAATTGACGGGTGTGGTGTACACTTGCCTGGTGTTAAGCAAGAACAAACCACACCAAATTAGCAGGCGTTCATCCTGCTGCTAAATTCTCACTGACCATTTTTTTAGGCATCCTGTACTACCAGTTTATTGTTAGCTTTCCAGATTGAAATGTCCACGTTAAACCAGATTACCAACTTTATCAAATCAGTAATTCTTCTCCCCACCAATAAACTGAAATTGAGATCAGCCAAACCCATTTTATAAAGGATCCTTATTGGCAGCAAACAGGAGAGACTTTGGAATGGAAAATTAGCCTTGGTCCAAAACTGAGTTTCGACTTGGCTCTGCACACACATCTGCTTCTGGTCTGCGATCCAGCAGTGGGACCAATGTTTGCTGAATATGTCTGCTTTACTCCTGCTTCTTGCCAGAAAAATGGGCACAACACCTTCTAATTTCAACCCTTTCATTGCATCAGTTGGGATGGATTTGGAGCCAGGTTGCAGAGAGTGAAAGGTTGGGAGTTGGGATGGATTTGGAGCCAGGTTGCAGAGAGTGAAAGGTTGGTTTGCCCATTCCACCATCCAAGCAATCATGCACAGGAACTAGTTCCACAGCCATCACTTCAAAAGCTGCATTGACTCCCTTGTCATAATTGATATATTTTCATGATAACTCCTGATTTGATAGACCTGATATTCTATATGAGGCGCTGATTCAAAAGAGCATAGTAAAATTCTGTGCTAATTTGCATCCACTCATCCACTCAAAATCTTTGTTACTATTAAGACTCCCGCCGCGCTTTTCGGTATAAGCTTGTGTCACGTTATTCAAGGGATTTACAGGCTATCAACAGAAGCGATGTTGGAACATCTGGAGGCTAGTGGATCTCAGCATGCTCGATTCTTTTGGTTAGTTTCAATGATGGGAAAATGGGAAGGACTCTGGTCTGAGTGCACTGATCTCTCTCCCCCTTGCCTGATTTCCCTTCATGTCAGGGCTTGAGAGCAGAACAGAGTTAAGGTCTCCTAGGTCTCTTGCTGTGAGGGGGGCTGGGCAGTTTCCCATTTTGACCCCTATCCCCATGAGTCACCTGAGAGTTAAATTCTGGGCTGTGGAGCTGACCCCATTATTTCGACTTTGCAGGAGGATCTGAGAGGCAAAATCGAAAAGTGAATTTATTCCTTTGTGTATGAGAGATGCATATTCTCTCTGGGTTTTCAAGCAATTATTGATATTTTTAAAATCATTATTGTAATAACATGCTGGTTTATTTTCTATTTCCCAATGTTTACATGTACAGTGACAGATTTTCCCAAATTGAGTGACCATTTTCTTCTTTCTAAAGATTTTTCACACTTTTTCCTCTCTAATTGTGTCCATTCTCTTCTGAAGGTGCTGATTCAGGCTGGGTGAAAGGACTGTGGAACAAATAACCATCCTGCTCAAGTAGTTGCTTTTCAGCAAAGAGCATTGCTGATTATTGGATGGTGCTGGCCATCAAAGGTTAATCTATCCTCCAGTTACCAATACAAGTATGTATTTTTTCAACAAGACCAGAGGGACAGAAGTAGAGGCCATTTAGTACCTTGAGCCAGAACTGTCATTCAATTAGATCACTCCTTTTTTCTGGGATGTGAGCATCTCTGGCTCGGCTAGCATTCATTGCCCATCTGTATTGCCCTTTAGGAGGTGGTGAATCACTGCAGTCCATCTGGTTTACATACACCCACAGTGCTGTTAGAAGTGTAACATAGGATTTAAGTACATAGATTGCACAAAGGTTAAAACTTCAAGGTTCCTTTATTCCACCTGCATCAAAACTGTATAAACTCTCAAGGGAAAATGTAACTTCAAGAAGCAGAGAATATTCATTACTGTTGCTCCAAATCTCTGTCCTATTTGGGGCCTTGGCTCCTCAATGCAGTGACTCATCAGGCTTGATCTGTTGCTCCTCCTCCTGGCTGCAGCCCTGCTCTCTCTCTCTCTCTCTCTCCCTACAAGAGGCTTCTGGTGCCCCCTTCTCCTTCAGCCCACTTCCACTTTTCATCAGCCCACATTCCATGCTTAGACTCCACCTCCAGCTTTCTTCAGGGCTTTGGCTCCTGTTCCAAGGGGGGCCTCCAGGCTGACTGAATCACCTGCTCAGCATCCTTCCAGGCCAATGACCTCTGCTGGGGGGTGGTGGGGGTGGGGGGGGGATATATTGCCCCGCTTCGATGTCGGAAGTTGGAAATCAGGACGCTGAGGGTTCGCTTACCTCTCCTGCTACAGCAGCGGATTCTAGGTTTTTGACCCAGCAAAGTGAAGGAACAGTGAAGGCTGAGGTGTACCTCAAATCCATTTGCCTTTGTTCCATATCCCTTGATATCCTTACCTAAAGAAAAATCTAACCATCTCAGCCTTGAAAGTTCCAATTGTGCTATTATCCATTGGGGCAGAGTATTTCTGACTTTCAGAACTGCTTAATAATGATCGGGAGTAGGAATCCTGACTAGTTACTCCTCTCATCTTATAATGACTGAGATCAGCTAACTCTAAGTCTTCATCAAGGCTTGAGCCTGGGAGATTAAAGGGCAAACTGGCTCAGTTCTACAATGGGTGGTCCAATTATTAAGCGAGCCTTTAGGAGAATATTGTAATCTTTCTCTGGAAAGTTATTCCAACATGCCTGACTGCTGGATTCCTCAGATGTCATTTTTCAGACTGCCCCTAGAGCTCTTGCTTTCAGGGTAGAATCTTGCTGTGTTGAAAATCTTTCATTTAATCTTATGTTGAAATCTCGACTTGCTTGCTCAAAGGAGTTTTCACAGAAATCCATTTATTCTCTTGTGAAATTCTTCAAAATATTCTGCAGGGTTTTAAATAATTCTATAAGGTTTAATCAAGATCTACTTATTTTCCATGCACATCCTAAATAAGCGTTTAGATTCAGTCCACATAAAAAGTAATGTTGTAAGTTTCATGATCTGTTTTTTAAATGTGTCAGAATGAGCAAGGTGTTGGAAGTTAATTAAAGGATGATAAAAAAGGATTAAGTTATCATTAAAAAAATGATGAATGGTTGTTTCACAATACCCAGGAAATTGATATTTCTTCCTTTGGATCTAAGTAGCTTTATAGTCAGAAGCTAGTGGACTTCCAGCTTTGATCTTGAATGCTTTTACTTTTGTATTGTGTCAGGAGAAGCTAGAGCTGGACCGGCTGTAGTTAGATGGCAAAGTCAGTACGTTTTGAATTTGAACTCCTCAACTTTTGTTATTTTTAACCAAAAATATAACAGGATTTCACTATTATCAGCAACTGTGTGATGGTCATTCCATATGGTAAGATGAAGGTGTATTTTTTGGAAAGTAATGGAGTAAAGATTCAGTTGGTGAAACTAACTTGTGAACACTTGATATACTTTTGTTACATTTCTGCCCTTATACAAGTGTTAATACAATAATACACCCAGGAATACACACTAAGCGCTTGTTTCAAAAAACTATTCATTCTCTGGATGTGGGCATTGTTGGCAAGACCAGCATCTATTGTCCATCCCTAATTGCCCTTGTGAAGGAGGTGGTGTGCCTTGCTGGTGAAATGCTGCAGTCCCTGTGGTGAAGATCCTCCCACCCTGCTATTATGTAGGGAGTTCCAGGATTTTAACTCAATGATGATGAAGGAACCATCAATTTATGTCCAAATCAGGGTAATCTGGATGTGGTGATGTTCACATGTGTCTGCTGCTGTTATCATTCTAAAAGGTGGATTTCACGGTCTGGAAAATGCTGTCAAAGATCCCTTCGTGAGCTGCTGCAGCACATCAAGCCGATAGTATACACTGCGGCCATGGTACACTGATGCATAGGAATTTTGCCAATCAGAATTTCTTCCAACGTTCTCACCAACATAGGGCGGAATGTTACAGCACCTCCCACCAGTGGGATTTTCCGCCAATGGACTTTTTAACGGCTCATTGTATTTTCTGGACCCACCTCCGCCAATGCTGGGGCTGTAAAATTCTGCCCATTTGTCCTATTCTGCGGATTTTGTATTGAACATGTAGTACTTTCATTGTTTTAGTATTGAGAAACCATTCTGAAGAGCGAGCACACTCAGTGGAACGCCAAGACTGAAAAGAATTGGTGAGAGAATGAGGCTGACCAAAAATTGGCGATCTAGTGATGGCAAGTATGAGTTTCATAAGTTTCAATGTATATTGTGAACTGAAGCACAGGGGGTAATTTGCAGTAATTTCAGGATATCCTATGAATTCTGGCAGACAGAATTGGACAGAGGTTTTTCACCTTAAAATGTAGAGGTCGATTTAAGATCACTTTATTGCTCAAGAACCTGTTGAGTTTTTTGAAGTCAAGTAGACAAATGAAAGAGTGAAAATGGTTATATTCTACTTGGTCTCTCCCGATTCTCAGTCACTGTCAGGTGTCAGTGCTTAAGCCAAGTCACAAGTTACAACATTCAACAGATGGCTATTTCAAATTATGAGTCAATGACTTGGATTGTGAATGTTTTGCTAAACATCTAACATTTTGTTGCCATGGTATTTTATTTTACTGTTGTGGAAACTTAAGCATAAAAAAATTAAATTGAGATGTAAAGCAGCAGCAACTGCGTCCTGTTTTTAACTGAAGAAAAGATGAAAGGTGCCCCATCAGTAAGTAGACGATTACAATTGACTTAATCTATTCAGAATGAAGTCCCTTTCTGTGCTCCTTTGTTCTCCTCCTCACCTGTCTCCTCTAATCTTGATTTGTCTCTTTCACCACAGTACAAAAGGATGGCATAGATATTAAGCTAACTTCATCATGGCATATTATCCTTCCTAATGTCAGACAGGTAGCAGATAAAGTTCAATGCGGAGAAATGTAAAGTAATTCATTTTTCTACAAAGAAGGTGGAGAGGAAATATAAAATAAAGGCTACAGCTCTAAAGAGGGTGCAGGAGCAGCGGGACCTGCGTGTATAGTGCATGAATCAATAAAGGTGGCAGGACAGGTTGAGAACATGGTTAATAAAGCAAACAGTATCTTACGCTGGGACTTTCCAGTCCTGCCCATGGTGGGAATTGTCGTGGACAAGGCAGAAAATCTGATGGACCAGCCAAAGGTCTGTTGACTTTGGGTGTGAATTTTAGGTCCCACGGTGGGACTGGAAAATCCTGGCCTTAGGCTTTATTAACAGGGGCAAGGAGTACAAGGGCAAGGAGGTTATTTTGAACTTGTATAAGGCACTAGTTCTGCCTCAGTTGAAGTAATGTGCCTGGTTCTGGACACCACACTGAAGGCATTGGAGAGAGTGTGAAAAGATTTATGAGAGTGATTCCAGGGACGAGGAACTTTGGTTCTAAAAATAAATTGGATAAGTTAGGACTGTTTTCATTTGAGAAAAGGCGGCTGAGAGGAGATTTGATAGAGATATCTAAAATCATGAGGGGTCTGGACAGAGTAGATAGGGAGAAACTGTTCCAACTAGCGAAACTATGGAGAACAAGAGGGCACAGATTTAAAGTAGTTTGCAAAAGAGGCAAAAGCGATATGAGAGAAAACTTTTTGACACAGCAAGTGCTGAAGGTTGGAATGCACTGCCTGAGAGTGTGGTGGAGGCAGGCACAATTAGACTGTTGTCAGAAAAGGGAGAATATGCAGGGTTATGGGAAGAAGGTAGGAGAGTGGCACTAAGTGAATTACTCTTTGGGAGAGCTGTTGTAAACACGATGGGCTGAATGGCTTCCTTCTGCACTGTAAGAATTTTGTGATTCTGTAATTCTATGTTATTCTTTAATTTGTAAAGACCTACACATCATCAGTCATTATTAAGAAATGCTGAGAAATTTTCTTTCTCAATTTTGAGAGCAATGCAAGCCAATCCGATTAATGATTTCACTGCCACCTCATTCTTTTGGCATGTTCCTCACGCCTACTCTGTGCTGATAAAGTTTCTTTTCAATCTGCCTCACATATCCACAATCTTGTCAGCTCTCTCTTTATTCTTAAGATCATTTTTCATTCACAAAGATCCTATCCAGTCTCCAAATTACAACATATTTCGTTGTCATATAGATTCAGTTCAATTCAGTTACATCCTCATCCTCATGTTCAGTCAGTTCATGGCCTTGCCTTGTTCTAGTTTGGCAAATTCCTCTTGTGGTTTCTCCTGGACAGACCCTCTTCCTCTTGGGCATTGGTTTATTCCATGTTAGCTGCACAGTCTGTTTCAGAAAGAACACATGCTCTTTTATCCACTATCTCTTTGTCCTCTGTAACTCTTTTCCAATAGCCCACCACCTTGCTACCCACACTATTCTCCCAAACATCTCCTGAAATGTTTTTTTTGGTTGACTGATATTGCATCCTCATGATATAAAACACTATCTGCACAAAATTAAACTTACCACAACCTTGAGCAAGCCCAGCACATTTCAGAGATTTCCATGATAAATATGAATCTCATTTTGCAATACAAGGTACGATCCTACAGCTATGACCTGATTTCCTGCTGTGCTGCATGAGGGGTGAAGAAGGTTATTTTACTCCTGCTGAATTAATTGTCTTTCAAAAATGTCGAGCAACAAAATTAATTTTGTATCCACGTGCTGGCAGCCTACATTTTCCTAATTTACAGTAGCTGGTTCAGTCAGAGAGAGTTCAACAGTTAGCACACAGCTTGCTTCAGCAAAGAGGTGATTTAACAATCCATAATGTAGTATTACATCATCGCAAAGCTAAAGAATTCTGTCTTTGATTGGCAAAAATAATATTTCCCACAATGAAAGCTGCTGGAGGAGAAGAAAAAGCAACTTTTGTCCTTTAGGCTTGTTATATTTTGTTTATGTGGGGCTGAATGTTTTATTAAGAACAAAGTTTGGAGGAATGAGATGAGAATGATCTAGCCCGGTTGAAGAATATCGACCTGTGTATCCAACTTCTAAGTGGACAACAACATCTTTTCCAACCCGAGGGCATTGCCAGATGGACAGTAAACCTATCAACAATCTAGAAATGAAAAAAAAGAGGAATGGCGCACAGATCATAGAATGATAAGCACAGAAGGAGGCTATTCGGCCCATCATGCTTGTGTCAACTCATTGGCAGAGCTATGAAAAGCAAAATACTGAGAATTAAGGAAATCTGAAATAAACACAGAAAATGCTGGAAATATTCAGCAGATGTGGCAGTATCTGTGGAGAGAGAAACAGAGTTAACAGGCAGAATTCTCCCAACTCGCCTGTGGTGGGTTTTGCAATGGGCGGGAGCGGAGAATCCAGTGGGAGGCAAAAAAACCAGAAACCCGCCATCCTAAAAACAGGTCGCAATTCGCCCGATGGTGCTTTCACGGTGGGTCGGTAATCCTGCCAACTAGTGACGTGAACGCCATTTGCATTCATTAACATGTCATGAATGCTCATTAAAACAGCTGCTTGCTGGAATCTTGTCATGTCTTCCAATCTTCCAGTGGGGAATTACCTCATTGTAAAACCCATTTGAAAAAGGGAAAGATGCACTAGTCGGACCTCAGTTCACTGGTAACTTCGAGGTGAGTGGAACATGCCTGCCATAGCGCTGCGTCAGTCTTGTTGCGATGAACGCCACTCTGCTGGAGCTATAGGGTCAGACTGCTCCTTCTCTTTGCTTTCATTGTCCCGAGGAACAGCACTGTGCTGTGGTACACATGCACTCACTTTCAGAGACTAGTGCTTCAACCGGGGTTGGGCTGTGAGGCTGACAAACTCAAGGGGGTCAACAGGGAGGGAAGGCTGTGGAGTAACAGTCAGGTAGTAGGGCGAACACAAGGGGGGCCTTTCTGGGGTCGCCCTCTAGTCCCTTGTTGGTGCAGGAGTCTGTTCAGAAAGAAAGGAGGAAGACCTCCTTGTGACGAAAGCCACTGAAAGCCAATGGCTTCAATATCTCTGTTAAAGGGCTACTCAGAACTCAGTGGCTTCACATGACAGTTGCTGTATCTCAAGAGTAAGACATTGGAATGTGGAATTTGGGAATGCAGGTAATAGTGAAGGAGGCACAGCCATATTATATTTGTCATTCCATCAATGAAGGCCAGTCACGTGTTTACCAGATTTGACACTCCTAATGGGCCAAAGGCCACCCACTCATTGGCTGTGAGCATCTGATTGGTCATTAATATTCTACATCAGAGATTAGAGCACAGAGTGATGTTGGGTCACTCATCTCAGTTAAACTTTAGCATCCCACACAGGCTTCAAGGTGTTACTGGCCATACAGGATCCATGATAGTAACCCCTAATGTTTATAAACCGTAAGGGCGATCATTCCATCAATGTACAACTGGTGTGTGATCACCGGGAGCACATACTGCACATTTGTGCACGGCACCTTGGGAGTTACCATGACTCCTTTGTCCTGAGTCACTTCCAGGTGCCTGAGAATTTCGAGGGGCCATTACATCTGCAGGGGTGGCTGCTTGGGGATAAGGGGTACCTTCTGAACTGCTGGCTAATGACACCGGTGCGTCACCCTCAGAGTCGTTCTGAGGAGAGGTACAACACTGCTCACAGCTCCACATGCTCCCTTATAGAGCAAACCATAGCGCTTCTGAAGATGTGTTTCAGATGCTTGGACCACTCAGGTGGTTCACTCCAATACACTCCTGACAGGGTTTCCCACATCACCGCAGTGTGTTGTGCCCTTCACGGTCTGGCTATGTAAACAGATGAACCCCCTGCCAGAGAATGAACTGGAGGAGGATGAAGGCTGACATCACAGGAATGTGACTCTCACAGTGGGACACTATCACTGAGTGAGAGGAAGACTAAACCTTGAAATAAGAGGACTCAAAAGAACAAAATCACAATATCTTCAGTTGACAGGAACATTCATAACCATCAAATGTATTAACAAGAGTATAATTTATTTCCATGTCTAGCACACCCGTGAGCCAAAAGCGACATCATATTTTTTTTAACTTTGCTAACTCTAGCGCTACACCTGGGTGCATCCCTGACATCCACAGCAGAGGTGGAGGCAGCCTGCTGACTGCTACATCCTGATGTCTGGGATGACCTTGGTGTTCCGAGGCCTGGAGGGCCCCGGCCTGATAAGGGTCATCTGCTCAGGGGCAGAAGTGCCCTCGGCAGCCTGAGCAGCTGGATTAGATGGGGTCACAGGCAGAGGGGGCTGTGAGCAGCTGCACACCCTTGGAGTGTCCTGAGAGGAGGCCCCCAGGGTGTCCGGCTGACACTCGTCCTCCCTGTGGATGCCTGAGGGCCCAGCCCTGACTCCTGCAGGGGATGGTGCATCTGAAGGGGTGTCAAGGTACCTCGTTGCCCATGTCATCTACATCCTGATGGTGCCCACCAGGCTGTCTGGCTATGGAATGCAGGGCCGAGTAGAAATCCAGCAAGACCTGCTGGACCAAGGTCCTCATGGTGGTCACCAGCCCGACCAAGATGACCTCAAGGTGCTTGCATGTCGGAGCCACGACATCAGACAAAATGCAGCCGGACTCCTCCAACATTCACTCTAGTCTGCTGAGTGACTGTTGAATCTCTGCCTGATGTTCCGGCCGCCCATCTTTGCATCTCCAGCATAGATTTGGCGGCTGCTTCCAGAGGCTCACCTCCTGATGCGGACTGAGTGGGTAGTTGCTCTGCAGCAACCCTCTGAGTGCCGGTGATCTGTGCTGCACCATTCCCCATACAAATGGGACACCATGTGCAATCTTTCCAACTCAATCCCAGTTACACAGAATCTCTCACTTTCTCATTCAATCAATTCGGCCCTTGAGTCACCTTCACTGGCAGCTGTACTCCATCCAAGGTCCTGAGATATGGTTAATGCTGATAAGGCAAATGTCTATAAAACCTCTCTCACTGAGGGCTATGTTAATCCTGATGGCACAGCTTTCTAGAGTACTGAGCTAACTACTGTCTATCAATGAGCCCTAAGCATGGGTAATCCAGGGGGTGGCTCATTCTGGCTGAGGACCTGGTTCAAGCATGTAGCATCTGAAAAGTTCTCATACATAAAGTTATCTGTTTCTAGTGGAAATCTGTCCGGTACGTCAAGTTATTACATTTAGCAACGAGGGTAAAATAGCTCCGACACTGCACCTCACCTCGTTAACGTGAGTACATCGAATCTTAAGGAAAATAAAGAAAAAAATACTCACCAATCATGCTGCTTTTTGGCGGAATCGATCCTTACGTGGTGACTATGGAAGACTGGAGCCAGTATGCAGAGCGCCTTGGATTTTATTTCATAGCGGACAAAATTACTGCGGAGGAGAAGCAGAAAGCAATCTTTTCGGATATATGTGGTAGCAAGACAGACAATCTCATCCACAGCCTGACGGCCCTGAATGCGCCCAATTCTAAGTCCTTTAATGAATTAGTGAACCTTGTGAAAATGCATTTCCAGCCAAAGCCATCAAAATAGTGCAGACGTTTAAATTTAGTTCCAGAGTAAGGACCCCAGGAGAGTCCATCGCAACCTATACAGTGAAGTTGAAGCAGTTGACTGAGCACTGCGACTTCGGAGACACTCTCAATGATATGCTGCAGGACCAATTAGTTTGTGGAGTTCACAACGACGTCATTCAGTGCTGTTTAATTGCAGAAGTCAACATTTGAAGCTCGCCAGGGAAATAGCGCTCGCCATGGAATGTGCTGTGAGAGACTCGCAGGTTTTAAACATGTACAACATGGCACTGTTCTTCATGTGGGGCAGGAACCCACAGGGGCGTGGAACGAATACCAGAGACACAGCAGCAAAGTGAGAGGCACTGTCCGCTGTTAGAAAAATGAAAACGCCAAGTGGAAAGATTTCAGCAGCGACTCCAAGGTTAATTTGTTATAGATGTGGGGGTGACCACAGACCAGACACCTACAGATTTAAGGAGGCAGAATACCATTACTGCCATAAGAAAGGTCACGTAATAAAGCAACGCAGGGTGAAATCGAGGCAGCCCATAAAGCAGCAAACCAATATGATTGAATTGAATAATACAATAGAACCTGGAGCTGCTGATACTGGCATCTATTCCCTGTTCAATGTCACAGCGGTAAAAACCGAACCCATTACTCTCACAATCCAAGTTAATGGGAAGCCACAAATAATGGAGGTAGATACAGGACCCTCACCCACAGTGGTGGGAGAGCACACATTTAAATACTTAAATGAAGGTACCCAGCCCCTGAATCTGAAGCAAACAATGGCTCAATTGAAGACATACACTGGAGAATCTATACAGGCAAAGGGCATCGCCACAGAACCTGTGTTCTATAGGCAACAGACAGTCCAGCTTCCAGTGACCATAGTGACAGGTGAAGGACTTAGTCTTCTGGGCTGAGACTGGTTACAAAAAATCAAGCTCAACTAGTCTGAAATATTTCACTTGAGAACAGGAGGAGTTCCTGAGCTGCTAAGGATATATGACAATGTATTTTGTGATGAATTAGGGAAGTTAAAAGGCTTGCAAGCAGAAATATATGTGGATTCTCAAGTGACACTGTTTCTTTAAGGCCAGATCTGTGCCTTATGCCCTAAGGAGAAGATGATACAGAACTGTGCCAGTTAGAAAAGCTGGGCATTGTCCGACCTGTCCAAATTTCAGAATGGACAGCACCCATAGTCCAGTGGTGAAACCTGACCAAACTATATGCATTTGTGGGGACTAAAAACTGACCATGAACAAGGCAGCCACACTAGATAAATATCCTATCCTGAGGATAGATGACTTATATGCAAAGCCAGCTGGAGACAATCTTATACAAAACTGCACACGAGCCATGCATACCAACAATTAGAGCTGGAGAGCACGTCTAGAGGGTATGTAACCATCAGCACGAGCAAGGCTCTATATCAATACACTCATCTACCCTTTGGAGTATTGTCTGCATGTGCAATCTTCCAAAGAACAATGCAAAGTCTTTTGCAAGGACTTTCCTGAGTGGTAGTTTACCTAGATTATGTTCTGATTACAGAGTCAACTGAAACCGAACACTTGGCCAACCTGGAAGAGGGGCTAAGAAGATTCTTGGAATCTGGAGTACGATTAAAGAAAGAGAAATGTACATTCCAAGCAGCAAAAGTTACTTACCTGGGTCACTGGGTGGATGCCATGGGTTTGCTGGGAGAAGACAAAGTTAGGGCAATCAGAGAGGCAGCCTCTCCATCCAGTGTAACCAAACTCAAGTTTTTTCTGGGTTTGATCAATTATTAAAGCCACTTTTTGCCAAACTTGTCAACAGTGCTAACACCATTTACACTTGTTGTTAAAAAAGAATCATCACGAGTCATGGAATTCACAACAGGAAGAAACCTTTGTGAAAGTTAAGAAGCTGTTACATTCATCATGTTTATTGGTAAACTATGACCCATCGAAAGAATTAGTATTAACATGCAATGCATCTCCTTATGGTGTGGGAGCTGAGTTATCACATAGGATGGAAGATGGATCAGAAAGACCAATTGGCCATGTCTCCATGACCCTACCCACAGCCGAGAAGGGTTATTCCCAGATAGAAAAGGAAGGCTTTGTGGTAATAGTCGGAGTGAAGAAGTTCCCCACTATCTGCATGGATGACATTTCACCATTATGTTGGATCATAAACCATTAATGGGTTTATTCAGTGAGGATAAAGCCATTCCACTAATAGTATCAGCAAGAATTCAATGTTGGGCTTTGATATTATCTGATATTATCTTTAAGCACCATCCTGGCTTGCTTATTGCAAATGCAGATGCACTCAGTCATCTCCCGTGGCCAGATAGCATTGAACATGCCCCAGTACCACTGAATTTCTTGGATTCTTCGCCTGTGTGTGCAAAGCAAATTGGGAATTGGACAAACAGAGATCCAATTTTGACGAAAGTCAGAGACCTTGTATTGCAAAGGTGGTCAAATTCACCAGTTGTCTGAAGAGATGAGACCATTCCATGCATGAAAAACAGAGTTAAGTTGTCAACATGGAATCTTATTGTGGGGTCAAGAGCCGTCGTCCCTTCGCAAGGAGGAGAACCACTCTGGACAGAGCTTCACAGTGCGCATCCAGGCATATCGAAGATGAAGATGCTTCTGCAAAGCTTTGCCTGGTGGCCAGGCATAGACAGTGACATTGAAAGCATGGGCAAGCACTATCTCCAGTGTCAGCAACAACAGAAGTTGCCTGTTTCAGCTCCACTGCATCCATCCTTAGGAAGGGCCTGGTCGACACTGGGTTAGACTACATATTGATTATGAAGGACCATTCTTAGGTACTATATTTTTATTGATCGTAGATGTGCATTCTAAATGAAGTCAGATCACCGACATCGAGCGCAACTATTGAAAAGCTGTGTTATTGTTTTATTATACATGGCTTACATGGTCATCGTTTCTGATAACAGTACAGTCTTTACCAGTACAGAGTTTCCGAGATTCATGAGTTTAAATGGAATCAGACATGTCATACCTCATCAAATGGTTTAGCTGAGGGAGCTGTACAAACTTCAAACCTGGAATGAAGAGGTTATCAGAAGGTACTCTAGAAACTCGACTTTCCCACTTTCTTCTCAGTTATCATACGACCCCTCATTCAACTAGGGGTTCAATGCCGTCTGAATTATTGATGAAATGCCCCATATGTACAAGGTGAAGTCTAGTGTTTGTAAACTTAGAGGGGAAGGTAGAGATGAATCAGGGTAATCAAAAATTCAATGAATGATAGTCATAGCAAAGCTTGAAGATTTACTGTAGGAGACACAGTTTTTGTGTGGAATTTTGGAAGTGGACCTTGTTGAGTTCCTGGTACAATTGTTTCAGGTAGAAGTGGAAGACCGAATTGTTTGAAAACATGTGGACCAACTTCGGAATAGAGAGACATTCCAGCAACCAGCTATCCTGGTTGAACCATTAATCCCTGAGGTGACAGGTTGACCTAGAATAGACATACCCAATGTCTCTGTAGAGTTGCCAAACCTTGAACTGCCACTTTCTAATGATGTATCTAGTGCTGCAGTTCCTGATCATGTCGAACCAGTGGAAGAACCTCACGTGGTAGAGCTACGCTGGATAAGGAAAGCACTTCAGAGTCTTAATATTTAATCACCTGAGTTGTATATGTGTATATATTGTGGGATATTCATATGTTCTCTGTAAATAAAAAATGTAAAAAACTAAAGTGGGGAGGAAATGTAGTAACTGAAGGTATAGCCTCTCCTACTGTCTATCAGGGGTCAAATGATTGTTCTGGCAGACTCCGACTTATGAGCCCTAAGTGCGGGTAATCCAGGAGGTGGAGCTTTCTTGCCGAGGACCTGGTTCAAGAATGTAGCATCTGAAAAGCTCTCTGTAATAAAGTTTTCTGTTTCTAGTTGAAACCTGTCTGGTAGATCAATTCACTACAAGTTCCTTTTTAACTGACCAAGCAATGATACTTAGTTCATGACCTGGTCCTCTGATATAAATTCTCAGCTCTTTAGCATGCCTGAACTATTTATGCTGCTTTTAGGATTCAGTCTTTTTTTTTTGGCTCAGTTATACATCACTTCCCCAAGAGTTTCTGGAATTATATTTTCCTTTTTACTGCCAAACAGAAAACTGATGTTTTTATAGAGAGGTCAATTTGCTCCTAAACAGAGCAAGGGATTAATAGCTGAATCCTGCTGCAGCACTTCTTTGTGCCTCCATCTGTGTGCTGATCACCTTCTGCCTCTAGCTCTCCTTTGTTTCTGCAGCTCTCCTTTGTGTCTGGCCACATGGCTTCTGTATCTTAACTTCCTTCCTGTTGGTACAGCTTCCAGGTCAAGGCTTGTCAGGTCATATGGACTATTATTTCTCATTATCCAAGTAAATTAAAATCGATCCCTTTACAATTGATGCAAACTCTTAAAAGTCCTTTTCAAGCATTCTTAAAAGCAATTACAGATTCCACAGACATTTTAAAGAAATTGAAAGTTTTCCTTACTGTACTTCTTTTGGGTCAAAGTTCATCACAGAATCCAATGTAGCTTGTTATAATGTGCACTGAATCCACACCATTGACACTGTTCAGAATTATTGTGAGCTGTGGCTAAGTTGGGAATACTCTTATCTCTGAGTTACAAGATCCTGGGTTCAAGTCCCCTCTTATGACTTGTGCACTACTGCAAGAGTGCTGCACTGTTGGGGGTGCTGTTTTTTTGAATGCGATGTTAAACAGAAAGCTATTTGCCCACTTGGTTGGATGTAAAAGATCCCATGGCAGTATTTTGAAGAAGAACAAAGGCGCCCTGGCCAATATTTTTACCTCAATCGACATCGCAAAAGCAAAAGAGGTCTGAGGCAGTGGAGGAGGAGCCCACGGCTAGACTAAGGGGCCCTTTCAGGGGGCACCCTCAAACTGCTTAGAGTCACAACATTGAAATAGAGGCAAAGCTGAGAGAAAAGAGGAAGGCTTTCTTGAGAAGCTGGAGCCAATGCCTTTTGGTATGCTTTGATGAGAGACTGCAGGAGTCATTTGCTTACAGTTGCTCCATTTGAGCATTAACAGAGAGGAATGTGATAATGGAAAATCCAGGCAACCATTAAGGAAGCACATCTGCTTCATATCTGCCCAGATCATCAATGAAAACCTCTAACGGCATGGATAATGGGCCAAAAGGCATCCAGCCATTGCTCAAGTGCAAATTGAGTTTAATCAGTATACCAATTCAAAGATTGCAGGATTGCCTTTGGTGAGGTAGCACATTTCATGAACGCGTCCAACCTCTTCCAACCTTTGTGGGATTGAGGTGTCAAGTATCTAGGTTGGCATCTTTGTCACCTAGAGATGAGCGTGTGCGCCTTAGTTACAAGGATGTTTCAGTGAAAAGCTAGTAGTGCAGATCCAGCTCTAGGATATGACAGTGTCTTTCTGTTTGGAGGCCTAATACATTTGCCCAGTATTCATTCTTCTGTTGCATCTATCAGTCCACGGGGAAAAGGAGGATTGAATAATGGAGCCTGTGCTCAATGCTGCCTTCTTGATGGTTGTGATCCAATGGAGGAGGAGGAGAAGGGTCCGGCGCCGCCAAGCGCAGCTTCAAGAGGAGGCCTGGCCTGAGGATCATGGTCCAGGGGAACCCCAGCAACATGCAGAGGATGGGGAGATGAGGAGGTCAGATTCATCCCATGACCAAGGATCTGCCAAAGACGCCATTCCTATCTGGAGATGAGTGAAAGACAATGTCGCGCCATCTGCACTTGTCAAGAAATGTGGTGGGTCATATCTGCCACCTTCTGGGGGAGGATTT
Organism: Carcharodon carcharias; assembly: GCF_017639515.1. Lineage (NCBI taxonomy): Eukaryota > Metazoa > Chordata > Chondrichthyes > Lamniformes > Lamnidae > Carcharodon > Carcharodon carcharias. Next base: position 120,781,571 of record NC_054483.1, on the reverse strand, counting down.
AATGCCCTGTGGACTGGGAGCATATCCCCTGCCAGTGCCCCTGATGGCCATTGCCACGCCATTGTGGATCATTCCAGGGGTCCACAGGAACTCACAGCGTCTCATAGTCCTCAACACATAAATATACCAAGGAGGTGACAGATGCCCCTCTACAGTAAAGCTCATCATTATGTGAAGTTCACACTCGATGAAGATAACCAAGTGCTAGATTTCAGGGGTTTGCAGTTATCTCAGGCTTCTCTAGTGAACAAGGTGTAATCGATTGCGCACATGTGGCTTTGAGGACTCCATGGCATCAGTTCCTGATGTTCATTAACAGGAAAAGTTTCCACTCCCTGAATGTCCAACTGGGTGGATGGCCCTGGGGTCTCCAGCTGCTGCTCCTCCTCCCAATGTGCCTGAGGGCCCAGCCTAACTCCCTGACTCCCCGGTGCCTCATGTATTCGAAGGGCCTCAGCGATATCAGGGCTGGCTGCTTGGGGGTAAAAGGAACCTGCTCAAACAAAGGCTCATGACACTCGTGCATTGTCCTCAGAGTGCCTCAGAGGAGAGATAACACAAGGAGCATAGGTCAACATGATCCATCATCGAGCAGACTATTGGAATCCAGAAGATGCACATGTAATGATTGGGCCACTTAGGTTGGATTCTGTAGCACTCTCCACAGAGGGTGTCCCACATCAATATGGTCTGCTGCACCCCCTTCACAACCTGGCACTTCAAAGGGGGGAATCCCTTGACAGAGGGAGTCATGGAGGAGGCTGAGAGCTCCTTGGACAATGAAGAGCAGGAATGGCGGGAGCCTGAACTTGGAGATGAGAGTCAACTTCCACGTGAGGATGCTATCAAAAATGCACAATGGGGAAGACATGCTCGTGCCACAATGATAGCCACAAGATTCCAGGAGGAGTAAGGTCTAGGCAACATTTTCTGTCCTTTAGTGCCATGCTGTGCACTGAAAGGCCTTTATAAACAGTTACAATGAGAGCAAGTTTGGCATTCGGACGTGCACTTTCAACTCTCATGATTCGCCAGACCCTAATTTTTTAGCAAGGTCAGAAGCGAACTCTGTATCTGTGCACTCTGAAAAGCGAAAGTAGGCACAACATCGCAAAGAACTTGATGTAGTCATTGCTACCTTAATGAGAAACTTTTAGCTGACACTGGGACGTGCACATGTTGGAGAGACCATCATGGCTGCAGGCCTTGTGATTTGACACCACCAATGAAGGCAGCCATCTCATTTTGAGAGACAATTACAGCTGACCCTCCAAGGCTATTGAACACGCCTAACTCCATCTTGTCTTGCAAGGAGTAGAGGTTACTCACACATTTTGCAAACACTTCCAGTAAAGAGTTTGACACATCTCCCTCACATAACACAAGGGTCAAGTAAGTATCATGAATCAGCTACACATCACAAGAACATGAGGCTCACAAAGGGAGGTGATCATTGAGTGGAAGCTTGGCTCAGCCTCGCAATAAGAGGGAAGTAGATGCATTTGCACCACATTTTCAAATGACGGGACCATTCTCATGAACAACAAATGTATTTACAAAGGTGCATGATATATACAGTGATTGAACATCCATGACCCAGAAGTGATGTCAAAGTTCCTTAATTTTTCTAACCCTACCACTACTCCTGGGTGCAGCCCTGATTTCCGCAGCAGAGGTGGGGGCAGCTTGCTGACTGACACACCCTGTTGGCTGTAATGACTTTGGTGTGCACCCCTCTAGAGGGTGGAGAACTGGAGGGCCCCGGCCTGCTTTGGGTCTCTTGCTGTGGGGCAGGTGTGCATTCCTTGACTTGTACAACTGGGGGTGATGGGGTCACAGGCAGAGGGGATTGGGATTGCTTGGGCATTCTTGGTGTCTCCTGGGTGGATGGCCCTGGGGTTTCCAGCTGCTGGTCCTCCTCCCAATGTGCCTAGCCTGACTCCAATTATGTTCTTAAAATACACTATGGGATGGTGTAGCAAATATATAGAAGGTCAAAGAGCATGTCTTCTTCATACAGATGTTGGTTGACTCTGCTGTGTATTTTCACTATTTCCTCCTTTCACTTTAGATATCCACAGGATTTTTAAAAATTTACAACCAATGCGATGAGCGGACAGAAACTCAGCTGAACACTCATAAAAGGTCCATTGGAAATGTATCCCACTTATATTATTTCAAGAATAATTCATCTCAAAATAACTTTGATCTCTGTTTTACATAACTGTGCAGGAACATAGAGATAAAAGACTTTCAGTCTCAAAGATTGCTTTTATATTTATTACTGAAATCCTAAACAAATATCCAGAACCTCCAATTAAGGAATGGAGTATGAAGACATTCATCATGTTTTTAATAAACTTTTGAGAGCTAAATATCTTTTGAATCTTCTGGTATGAGATGAGCTGTCTCTGTAAAAAATAATTACATTGCATTATATTACAAAGGAGAAACAAATGAAGGACAGTGAATGATATTGTAATATCTGGTATAGATTGCATATAAACCTCATGAGTATTATTTCACTAAGTATCAAAAATTCGTTAACGTTCTCTTAACTTTTGTTCCATGTAACTTGGATCACAGGTGAATTTATTCCCTCTCAGGATAGGATCTGACCACCCTCTCTCCCCACCCCATCCCTATTATTCAAACTCATATTAAATCGTTGACGCTGTATAATGTGAGAAAGAGAGTGCATTACAAAGCAATGTTAGGACCAACCAACAAAATTTGCTCGTTCAAGTATAGAGTAGATGCATAACTCGTGTTAAATCAATGTTGATGTTGGGCCCCCAGTTGTAGGAAGCACTGCTTGCCATTTTCATTCAAACCAGTTTACAGCAGGAGGAGCAGCAATGTTATGAGCTGCATGTGAAGCCTCACATTGCTTTAGGAGATGGTAGCCCTGTGCAGTCTGGTGTGGAGCCCTACACTCAGGTCCTGGGGATAAGAACAAATAACTGCGGCGCTGATGGTTTGATCTTCACTGTGATGAAATACTCAAGGAGGGGCTCCATTGATGCAACTTAGGATGCTCGCCATAATGCGGTTGCACTGTCTGAGCAATGCTGAGTGTTAATAGTGTCATTAAATGTGACCAACTCTACTCATGAATAGCTCTCTCCTTGTACAGAGTGGGTCTTTGCTACTGACACATTTTTATGATTTTTTTTACAAGAACAATAATAACAACTTGTATTTATGCAAAAAATGTATTGCTGAAAAAATAAACTTCCTTTTTGAATCTTTTCATCTTGCACCCATCGGGACGATTTGCAAGAATACCAAATGCAAAGGGAGCAATTTATATTGTATGAGAAGAGAGTACTGATTGGTTGGTGAGTGGACTCTGATTGGTAGAAGCATTGGAGAATGCATCAGTTGATCATGACTGATAGTTAACTGCCAAGCATTGTTTGAAGTATAAACCAGGCAGCTTGACACTGCTTGGTTAAGGCATTGCCCTGAGGAATGAACCAACAAAGGCTGTCACTTATTTTTTTAGCTGAAGCAGGCACTATGGGTGTACATGTTCCTTCTGTCAGCAAAGAACAGGGCCCTGTGTATTTAATATGTAGTTTCCAGTACACGCAAATGCACCACAAGGCGACAGGCAATCTTAAATTGATTGTCAGCATAATTCTTAGCACACTGAGGATTATTTAGCAAATATCTAATATTGGACACTGTCTTTTGAGTTTTGCAAACACAGGCTGGTTGGGTATAGTCTGTACCTTACATGTTGTGAACAGTGGAAAGGAAAAGCTGTTTGATATGATCCACCAGTCTTGGGGGTGTACGGTCTACATACCTAACATCACACCGGCACTGAAATTCATACACCACATTACTCATTTGCGTGACATGCAGGATGTTTTTTAGCTTGACAGCAGTGTCCTGTTAGTGGCGAATACCACTCGTGTTGCTACTGATGAGTGTAAGATGAAAAGCTTTGACAAAAAAGTCTCTTTTTTCAGCAATACTCAAGTTCTGTACTATCAAATGAATATTTGTATAAAGTTGTAAGGCACTTCACAGGAGCATTTTCAGGCAAAATTTGATACTGAGCCCAAGAAAGAGATATTAGCAGGGTGGGCTGGTGGGGGTTGAGTGGGTTTTAAAGAACTCAGAGGAGAGAGACAGTGAGGTATAGGGAGCAATTTCCTGAGCATCTAGATGTCATAAGGCAAATTGTCAGAGGTTTGAAGGCTGGAGAAAGTCACAGAGATAGGCAGGGGTGAGGCCTCAATGATGAAAATGTTATAGTGAGGCATTGGGAACCAATGTGGTTCCAGCAGCACAGCATTGATGGGTCCACAGGACTTGGATCAGGGTAGGACAGGAATGACAAAGTTTTGAATGAGCTGGGTGCAGAATGGGAGGTCAGCCAAGACAGCACCGGAATCTGGAGGTGATAAAGGCCTGGGTGTGGGTCTTGGCAGCTGATGGATTGAAGCAGGAAGGGGATCAGATGATGCTACTGAGGTGAAAGTAGGTGATCTGTTAAAGAATGCATGTGGTCAGACACTCAGCCCAAGATCAGAGAGAAAACTGAGGCTTCAAGAGATCTGGTTCAAACTGAAACAGTGGTCACTTAGGGGTTGGAATTGGTGATGAGGGAATGAATTTGTAGTGAAAACCAAAGATGATGTCTTCAGTTTTAGTAATGTTTATTTGCAGGAGAGTGCAGCTTATCCAGGCTGGATGCTGGACAAGCTACTGATAATACAAAGGTGATGACAGGCGACGATGAGGTATATTGGGTATTGTCAGCATACACGTGCAACCTTATGTCATGTCTTCACATGATGTCTCCAATGGGTAGCATTTAGATGAGTCAGAGGAGGGGACCAAGGATAGGTCTCTGGCGGACTCCAGAAATGACAGCGTATGTCCCGAGAAAGAATCTATTGCTGGAGATGTACTGGCTATGATTGAATACGTAAAACTGGAACCAAACCAGGGTAGTCCCATTGAATTGGATAAAGGAGGACAGACGTTTGAGGAGGAGGATAGTGCGGCCAACTATGTCAAAGGCTGTAGACAGATTGTTATGTTTTGGCTTTCATCTGACCTCATTTTGAGGGTTGACCACACTATGAACAATCTTTATCCACTGATTTCCATTCTTCACTGCCCTCACCACCTGTACCATAAAGAGGCCAGCCCACGTTCTGATATAATCCATCCATAGTACCTTGGGTCTCCCTTGTGCACGTTTTCCAGGTGTTTTATGTTGTATTACCTTTTTTTCCAAACACTCGCCCCTGTTCACTTCACGTGCGTGTCCAAAATACATGAGCTTCCTTGATATCACTACCTCAAATAAGTTCCTACGGACATCAGCTTTCTCGAGCACCCACTCATTGGTCCACTTGACAGTCCATGACATATGTAATATCTGTCTGAGTCCTTTCATTTCAAATGCTCTTATTCGAGCTTCATCACTCTCCTTGATGGTCCAGCTTTTACAGTCATACATTGTCACTGGTCACACAATGGCTTTCAGGAGACAACTTTTCATTATAAGCGAGATGCTGTGGCTACTTCATACTGTTTTAAGTGGGTTCACAGCACCATGACCCTTGTTAAATTTAGCCTGAATTTCTTTGGCAGACAAATTTGATGAGTGATGAGTGATCCAAGGTAGCGAAAGATATCAGCTTGTTCAAGCTGAAGTCTATTAATCAGAATCTTGCAATTCTTTCCACCCATCCCCATCACCTTTGTCTCGTCAAATTCGATCAAGAGACTGTTTTTATGGTAAACCTGATCAAGACGATCAATCAACTCCTGCAGCTCCTCCACTAAGTTAGTGAGCAGAATAATGTCATCAGCATTTCAAAGATTCAAAACCCACCAATTGGTATTGAGAGATTGAGAAGGTTAAAGCGTGATAATGTCTAGAGTCACATAAGTTGTCACTCATGAGTTCGATATAGGCTGCTTCAGTGCTGTGATGTGATAGAAGCTTGATTGGAAAGATTTAAACAGGGAATTGCAGGAATGATGGGCACGTCAACTGACATCAATACATTGGAGAGGAAAGGAATGCTTGAGTTGGGGCAATAGTTTGTAAGAACTGAGATAGAGAATGTATTTTGAGTAGCTTAACAAATCCAGGAGTTGGGGATAAAGTAATGAAATGCTTTGGTTAGAAATGCCACAAGAGATTAAAATGTGTCCTTATTCACCATTTTTCTTACTTATATTTGATTAGGATCATATCTACTGTAGGGAATTGGAACACTGGTCTACAATCTACACCAATGAAACATTGGAATTCAAACAGAGACTTAAATTGTAAGATTTCATTTTTAAAAATTCTATAGTTCATAGTTTATTATCATGGTGGAAATGAAGATGTGACTATTTTTAATTCCCTGTGCAATGTTAAATAGATTACCAAAGAAAGCTTTGGAACATAACCACATTTTAACCTGTATTTCACACCAGGCTGTAAGGCCTGACAAGTGTTGTATTCAGCTTAATGGTTACTTAATACTTCAGAAAAAAACTGCTTGTTTTAAGCATTGTATATTTTTTTTTATTGACTGGCAATGTGGATCAAACCTATTCTAAAGCTATTTAATGTTGTCACCAAAATATATCTTCCACAAATATTAATTTACTTATAACATTACAGATGCTGAACATAATACTCCCAAACAATAGAAAGATATGAAAATGAAGCCAGTGATTTATCAGGATAAATAGATGGCAACACCCTGACTCTCTAGTGTCCTGGCTTTGCAGTGCCTCCTGCCCAGGCCAGTTGCAGTGCCTCCTGCCCAGGCCAGTTGCAGTGCCTCCTGCCCAGGCCAGTTGCAGTGCCTCCTGCCCAGGCCAGTTGCAGTGCCTCCTGCCCAGGCCAGTTGCAGTGCCTCCTGCCCAGGTCAGTTGCAGTGCCTCCTGCCCAGGCCAGTTGCAGTGCCTCCTGCCCAGGTCAGTTGCCTGTACTCAACAGAAATAGGCCATAACGTGTAACAATTGCTTAAGCATTCCTGTCAGTGTTATTGCACTTTTTATTGTGTCTCGTTCCAAAACATTAAACATGGCGTGATGTCTGATTACAAGAGCAATCTTCTTGTCATGGAACAATTAAGTTCAATGTCTCCCTGCCGTTGCTCGCGAATTAGATTAATTATCTATCTTACTCATCTTTCAGAGGGGTCCAGTAAATGCTGGAGGTGTGAATTACGGAGCTACTAGAAGACAAAAAAGACTTACATTTATGTAACACTTTTCATGCCCACTGAATATCTCAAAATGCTTCACAGCCAAAGAAGTACTTTTCAAGTGTAAAACAAAAACAGAAACAGAAATACCTGGAAAAACTCAGCAGGTCTGGCAGCATCGGCGGAAGAGAGCACAGTTGATGTTTCGAGTCCTCATGACCCTTCAACAGAACTAAGTAAAATTAGTAAAGGGGTGAAATATAAGCTGGTTTAAGGGGCGGGGGGGGGGGGTGGTGTGGCGGGGTGGGGGTTGGCGTTGTTGGGACAAGCAGCCAGTGATAGGTGGAGATAACCTAAAGCTGTCACAGACAAAAGAACAAAGAGGTGTTGAATGTGGTGATATTATCTAAAAGAATGTGCTAATTAAGAGTATAAGGCAGGACAGACAAGGTACAGATAGCTCTAGTGGGGGTGGGGGAATACCAAAAGGTAGAAATAAACAATGGATGGAAATACATTTAAAAATAATGGAAATGGGGGGAAAAGAAAAAATCTATATAAAGTACTGGAAAAAACAAAAAGGAAGGGGGAAGAAACAGGAAAGGGGTGGGGATGGAGGAGAGAGTTCAAGATCTAAAATTGTTGAATTCAATATTCAGTCCGGAAGGCTGTAAAGTCCCTAGTCGGAAGATGAGGTGTTGTTCCTCCAGTTTGCGTTGGGGTTCACTGGAACAATGCAGCAAGCCAAGGACAGACATGTGGGCAAGGGAGCAGGGTGGAGTGTTAAAATGGCAAGCGACAGGGAGATTTGGGTCATTCTTGTGGACAGACCGAAGGTGTTCTGCAAAGCGGTCGCCCAGTTTACGTTTGGTCTCTCCAATGTAGAGGAGACCACATTGGGAGCATCGAATGCAGTAGACTAAGTTGGGGGAAATGCAAGTGAAATGTTGCTTCACTTGAAAGGAGTGTTTGGGTCCTTGGACAGTGAGGAGAGAGGAAGTGAAGGGGCAGGTGTTGCACCTTCTGCGTTTGCATGGGGAGGTGCCATGCGAGGAATGAGTAGGGGGTGATGGAGGAAAGGACCAGGGTGTCACAGAGGGAATGATCCCTACCGAATGCCGCTGGGCGTGGGAGGGGGGGCAGTGGGGGGATGGTGGGGGGGGTGAAGGGAAGATGTGTTTGGTGGTGGCATCATGCTGGAGTTGGTGGAAATGGCGGAGGATGATCCTTTGAATGCAGAGGCTGGTGGGGTGATAAGTGTGGACAAGGGGGACCCTATGCTGTTTCTGGGAGGGAGGAGAAGGCGTGAGGGCGGATGCGCGGGAGATGGGCCGGACACGGTTGAGGGCCCTGTCAACTACTGTGGGTGGAAAACCTCGGTTAAGGAAGAAGGAGGACATGTCACAAGAACTGCTTGTGAAAGTAGCATCATCAGAACAGATGCGACGGAAGCGAAGGAACTGAGAGAATGGGATGGACGAACCTGGAAAAATTTATTAATTTTGCTTCCAATCTCTACCCCTCCATCATTTTCACATGGTCCATCTCTGACACTTCCCTTCCCTTCCTTGACCTCTCTGTCTCAATTTCTGGTGATAGACTGTCCACCAATATCCATTACAAGCCTACTGACACCCACAGCTACCTCGATTACAGCTCCTCACACCCCGCTTCCTGTAAGGACTCCATCCCATTCTCTCAGTTCCTTCACCTCCGTCGCATCTGTTCTGATGATGCTACCTTCAAAAACAGTTCCTCTGACATGTCTTCCTTCCTCCTTAACCGAGGTTTTCCACGCACGGTCGTTGACAGGGCCCTTAACCGTGTCCGGCCCATCTCCCGCGCATCCGCCCTTACGCCTTCTCCCCCCCTCCCAGAAACATAATAGGGTCCCCCTTGTCCTCACTTATCACCCCACCAGCCTCCGCATTCAAAGGATCATCCTCCGCCATTTCCGCCAACTCCAGCATGATGCCACCACCAAACACATCTTCTCTTCACCCCCCGGCGGCATTCCGTAGGGATCGTTCCATCTGGGACACCCTGGTCCACTCCTCCATCACCCCCTACACCTCAACCCCCTCCCACGGTACCTTCCCATGCAACCGCAGAAGATGCAACATCTGGCCCTTCACTTCCTCTCTCCTCACCGTCCAAGAGCCCAAATATTCCTTTCAAGTGAAGCAGCATTTCACTTGCCCTTCCCCCAACTTAGTCTACTGCATTCGTTGCTCCCAATGCGGTCTCCTCTACATTGGAGAGACCAAACGCAGACTGGGTGACTGCTTTGTAGAACACCTTCGGTCTGTCCGCAAGAATGACCCAAACCTTCCTGTCGTTTGCCATTTTAACACTCCACCCTGCTCTCATGCCCACATGTCCATCCTTGGCCTCCTGCAATGTTCCAGTGAAGCCCAACGCAAACTGAAGGAACAGCACCTCATCTTCCGACTAGGCACTTTACTCTGGACTGAATATTGAGTTCAACAATTTTAGATCTTGAACTTTCTCCTCCATCCCCATCCCCTTCCCGTTTCTTCCCCCTCCTTTTTGTTTTTTGCAATAATTTATATAGATTTTTCTTTTCCCACCTATTTCCATTATTTTTAAATGTATTTCCACCCATTGTTTATTTCTCTCTTTTAGTATTCCCCCACCCCCACTAGAGCTATCTGTACCTTATCTGTCCTGTCTTATACTCTTAATTAGCACAATCCTTTAGATAATATCACCACCTTCAACACCTCTTTGTTCTTTTGTCTATGACAGCTTTTGGTTATCTGCTCTGCTTGCTTGTCCCAACAACACCACCCCCCCTTAAACCAGCTTATATTTCACCCCTTTCCTAATTTTACTTAGTTTTGTTGAAGGGTCATGAGGACTCGAAACGTCAACTGTGCTCTTCTCTGCCGATGCTGCCAGACCTGCTGAGTTTTTCCAGATATTTCTGTTTCTGTTTTCATTTTGGATTTCCAGCATCCGCAGTTTTTTGTTTTTATTTTTTATTTTTCAAGTGTAGTCACTGTTATAATGCAGGAAATGTTGCAGCAAATTTACGCACAGCAAGTTCCACAAACAGCTATGTGATAATGATCAAATGATTGAGGGATAAACATTGGCCAGAACACGAGGGATAATAAACCCATTGCTGCGTCTTTTATATTTACATCTTTTACATGCATCTTAGAAGGCAGACATACCCTCTGTTTAACATCTCAACCAAAAGACAGCATCTGCAACAGGTTGCACTTCCTCACCACTGCACTGGAGTGTCAACCTTGCTTTTTGTGCTCAAATCCTGCAGTGGGACTTGCACTTGGAGATCCAGAGGTGAAGGTGCCACCTATAATGGGCCATAGCTGACACGAGTAACGGAAATGTGGCAACTAGATGAAAAAAGACAAAAATAGAAGTCATTTCCATATAAATACATCTTTGGATTTTGCAAGTCCAGCTGTGCTGGGCTTGCTATTGCCTCTTGTTATTGGCAGCCTTCCTTTTGCAGACAAATGTTGGGAAGTAGAATGCTACTTCAGTGTCCCTGAATGCCAAGGTCACTTCTGTGAGTGTGTGAACAAGCGACACTCAGGTATGTCCTGACCTTTCATACTTTAATACTGAAGCAAGTATTTGCATTTAGAAGTATGAACAGTTTTAATGTAGGAACAGAGAAAAAATGTTGTTTCAGAGTTTAATATATTTCAGTGATGAGTATTGCAGCCCCTGCTCCCACCCACCACTCATATCCCCAGGTCTAATTTAATGTGTCTCCAAAGTCCACTTCAAACCTCCAGCAGCAATTGGATAGTGAAGGCTGAGCAAATGTAGCATTTGTGATCCTTGGCAATGGCTTGTTTACTCCTAACTAGCTGGCCCCTGTTAAGAAGGTGTTAGTTGAAGTGGTGCCCATCAAAATTTCCTCTTTAATGAGCGCTAGCAGGGAATTTAATTGGCAATCAAGCCTTAATGATCCTCAATGTGGCCCAATAGGCCTATTCCCTTGCTTCAACTCCATTACCAAGATGGCGTTGTGCAGTCAATGCTGCCTAGCCTGTGTTGCAGCACAGGACCCCGCTTTGGCTGCTTAGGAGGATCTTTAGCCCCTAAAGTATCCAAGGAAAACCCACACTCTGCCTTGAGGTCCTCTGAATCGCAATGAGGATTCAAAATACCTCAAAAGAGCCCTGTTTGCACAGACTAATCAGGTGGATTTTAGTTTGGGCACCTGGGACATTCAGCAGAATATTGAGTTCAGCAGACCAGCAATGGGCCTGTGGATTGACCAGGCCGATGTTAATCTCACCATCACTCAGTTTCTGCTGTGTGCAGCAAATTAAAATTGACCCGGGAGTCTTCATAATTGGGCCAAAAACAAGCTGGAAAATAAAGGTTACATTTTATGTGGCAGGGCTGCAGTATGGAGTCTCAGTCACTGGGGCACATGACAAATAATTATACACAGTGATCGTTGGTACCACTCCAGATTTTATGGCCATCAAAAGTAAAAATTAAAATAAGTTAGTTGAAAATCAATGTCCTGGGGACAGTGACCTCAATGCCTGATTCACACCCTCATTGACAGAGGCAAAAGGCTTGACTCACACAACCCCTCGTTATCCCTATATATGAGGGAGACCAACAGCTTGAATGAGCTACCCAGGGAGGTTCACTGAGGATGGGAAACATTTAAGTAAAGTTAGAAACTGTGAAGGGTCTATGTCAGCATTGGGTATTTGTAGATGGAATTGTAAAGATGAAAGGACTTCATCACAACCTCTTTGACAATCCCATGAACTATTTCCTTTAAAATTACAGAACAAGTTTTGATTGCTGGATTTTCATTATTTGATGAAAATATTCAGAGAGCAATTTAACTCCAATTTCAATTATCAGCAAGACCAATCATTCTGGGGAAAATCAAACATGCGCCTGCAAATAAATTATTAACTGCTGGATGTCATTTTTAAAAGGGTGTTTAAAGGTACTGATTGTGTTTTTTAATTGGAAAAAGCCCCACAAATGTTGTTCTTGGCATTTATATTCAAAACTAATTTTTATTTCTTGGTGGTTTCTTAACTCCACAACAGCAACTCATTAATGACAAATCACTTTACTAAAAAACAGCAAATTGAGGTGGAGTCAGAAAATGGTATTTGCTGCTGCATAATAACTCTATTAATCCAAATGGATCTGCTGATGGCAGGTTAATGTGCCATGTACTCCAAGCAATGTGAATACAAGTTTTCCCATTGGCATTGGCATCAGGGTCTGTAGCAATCCTTTTTGGGGTAATAAATGTGCTTTCAGTTTATTTAAGTTCTCACTTTGCACTGTATCAGTGAGACCAGTGTAAGCAAGAGCCAGTTAAGCTCAAATTTCAAGAACATTGCTCCTTCATGGTTTTCAATGTAATAAATGCAGTACTCAATGCTAATGGAATCAATCCAAGTTGAACATGGCTTTCATTCAGCCAGAAGTCTGCATCAGTCAATGGACATGGGAGATGCCAAGGAGGAGGGAAAGATCTTATTAGGTTACAAGTGACATTGAAAATGACTTACATCTTATTGCTTAGCCTGGGATGAAACACATCTGAATTTGAAAAGTGGATGAGCAAAGAATCAAGGCATTGTTGACTTTTCTTTGCTGCAGAGTTTTTATATTGCCAATTACCCTGTGGATGAAGCTACTTCCACACAATTAGAATTTTGTATAAATTTAAGTCAAGAAAGAGACTATTCAGTCCATCTATGCTGATTAACAAAGAACAAAGAACAAAGAAAAGTACAGCACAGGAACAGGCCCTTCGGCACTCCAAGCCTGCGCCGATCATGTTGCCCGTCAGCTAAAATATTTTGCACTTCCGGGGTCCGTATCCCTCTATTCCCATCCTATTCATGTATTTGTCAATCTGCCTCTTAAACACCACTATTGTACCTGCTTCCACCACCTCCTCTGGCAGCAAATTCCAGAGACTCATTACCCTCTGTGTAAAAAACTTGCCCCGCACATCTCCTCTATAGTTTTCTCCTCTCACCTTAAATCTACATCCCCTAGAAGTAGATTCTTCCACCCTGGGAAAAAGCTTCTGACTATCTACTCTGTCCATGCCACTCATAATTTGGTAAACTTCTATCCGTCACTCTAGTGAGAACAATCCAAGTTTCTCCAACCTCTCCTCATAGCTAATAACCTCCAGACCAGGCAGCATCCTGGTAAACCTCCTCTGGACCCTCTCCAACGCCTCCATATCCTTCTGGTAATGTGGTGACCAGAATTGCACGCAATATTCCAAGTATGGCCTAACCAAGGTTCTATACAGCTGCAGCATGACTTCCCAGCTTTTATACTCAATACCCCTGCCAATGAAGGCAAGCATGCCATATGCCTTCCTGACTACCTTATCCACCTGCATTGCTACTTTCAGTGACCTGTGGACCTGTACACCTAGATCCGTCTGCCAATCAATGCACTTAAGGGTTCTGCCATTTACTGTATAATTCCTGCCTGTATTAGACCTTCCAAAATGCATTACCTTGCATTTGTCCAGATTAAACTCCATCTGCCATTTCTCCACCCAAGTCACCAACCGATCTATATCCCATTGTATCCTTTGACAATCCTCTTCACTATCTGCAACTCCTCCAACCTTAATGTCGTCTGCAAACTTACTAATTAGCCCAATTATATTTTCCTCCAAATCATTTATGTATACTACAAACAGCAAAGGTCCCAGCACTGATCCCTGCAGAACTCCACAAATCAAAGCTTTCCATTCAGAAAAGCACCCTTCCACTGCTACCCTCTGTCTTCTATGACCAAGCCAATTCTGTATCCATCTTGCCAGCTCACCTCTGATCCTGTGCGCCTTTACCTTCTGTACCAGTCTGCCATGAGGGACCTTGTCAAAGGCCTTACTGAAATCCATGTATATAACATCCACTGCCCTTCCATCGTCGATCATCTTTGTCACTTCCTCGAAAAACTCGATCAAGTTAGTGAGACACGACCTCCCCTTCACAAAACCATGCTGCCTGTCACTAATACACTCATTTGCTTCCAAATGGTAGTAAATCCTGTCATGAAGAATCTTCTCCAATAATTTCCCTACCACTGACGTAAGGCTCACTGGCCTATAATTTCCTGGATTACCCCTGCTAACCTTCTTAAACAATGGAACAACATTGGCCATTCTCCAGTCCTCTGGGACCTCACCCGTAGCCAGTGAGGATACAAAGATTTCTGTCAAGGCCCCAGCAATCTCCTCCCTTGCCTCCCTTAGTATCTGGGGTAGATCCCATCTGGCCCTGGGGACTTATCCACCTTAATATTCTTCAAGATGCCTAACACCTCCTCTTTTTTGATCTCAACATGATCCAGGCTATCTACACACTCTTCCCTAGACAAATCGACCGCTAAGTCCTTCTCTTTGGTGAATACTGATGAGAAGTATTCATTTAGTATCTCTTCTTTTGAAAGATATATTCAATTGTTGCCACACCCACACACTTTCCTCATTGACCTGCAGTTTTCTCCCCTTTAAGTACTTATCCAATTACGTTTTTGAAAATTACAATTAAACTTGCTCTTTCATCTTTTCAGGCAGTGCAATCCAAATCACAATAACTCGGTTGACTCTCATCTTATTTCCGGCTCTTGCCAATTACCTGAATCTGTGGATGTTCAGGTTACTGACTCTACTGCTAGTGGAAACAGTTTCTCCTTGTTTACCCTTTTAAAAAAGCCTTAATTATATTGAACACCTTTATCAAATCTTCCCTTAACCATCTCTTCTGTAAGCCCCTCTACCTAAGAACTTGCACTGATTTGTCAGATGCCATCCTTAAGAGAAAGTGCATCATATGCAGCAGAACAGACAGCTTGTGCCGGTAGAATTTTTTCACAAATGTGACATGAACCAGCAAAACATTTTACATCATGGTACACGATATTCTTAATAGAAAAGCAGGTGACAATGCATTACCTAAAAGTAAAAGCCCGATATGGATATTTCCACAAAATGTAATGAGGATTAGTCAAAGTTTTATTATGGCATCACTGATCTTCAGTACAGGATTGCTGAGATTAGTCACCTCTACATAGGGATGCTGGAAATTAAAGGAAAACTGAAGAGAGTATCTTTGCATGTGGGCAGTGATGCTCAAAATGAAAGATGTTCACATTCAATTTATGTGCTGCTATTTCAGTTATGAGATCATTCCATTCTCATTTCAGTGAAATGCCATCAGTATAACACACAAATAGCAACACCTCCCCTGGCACCACCCCCGCCCTTCCTTCCCCTCACATACACCTTCTCTAGCATGCTTACACTAAAGCTTAGGAACAAATTCCAGATCCAGATTAAATCCCCCACAATAACTCTAACAATAGACAGTGATATAGTTTGCGTGTTGGGCCTGCCATAGAAACATAGAAGCTCTGCAGCTGTGAAAGAAGAGCAGCCCTTTCATTATTCTCAGCCACTTCAGTCATTCGCATGAGCCACAATTAAGAGATGCAAACAAATATCCCAGGGTGTGTTGAAATTCATTTGGTATTTGTGCTTTTAAGGTTGCAAGGCTTTGTGAAAGGCTTCAGTAAGTCCAGGACCTTTTCAGACTAGCTTTCCGATTCCTTAACAAAAGTTTATTTAATAAAGACAGTCAGGATGAGAAATTAGAAGATGAGAAATGCTAAACATATATGGATACATTTCATAACCCATACACAAAATATCTACTTTTATTCTGAAAGAAAGAAAATTAATTTCTGACACCTTTCCAGATGTCTTAGTCACTTTACAACCAATGAACTACTTTTGAAGCGTATCCACTGTTGTCAGCAATCCAGGCAACCAATCTGTACACAACAAGGTCCATAAATAATGAGATGATTGGTTGTGCTGGTGTTGGTTGAGGGATAAACATTGGCCGTGTCATCGGGGATAACGCCCCTGCTCTTCTTCAAGATAGTGCCACCTGATCTCTCACAGCCACTCAACAGGGTGGACGGAGCCTCAGTTTAACGTCTCATCCAAAAGACCGCTTCTCCCATGGTTCAGCACTCACTGAGTATGGCACTGAAGGTTCAACCCAAGATTACATGTTCAATTTTCTGACAAGTCCCACTCCAAAGGTGAGGCTGCTAGCACTGTGCTCAAGCATACATTTAACATGGACAGAATATTTCTGGTTTTGGTTCTTTCATATTTGTGTATTACACTCCGAAAATCAAAGCTGGGGTTATAACATTTGACTTTTATGAAGACCATTTAAACTTTAAATATTCCTTTTCTCTTTTACAAAACTTGATTTCATTATATTTAACCTTTCGGATGGTTTAGAAGATGTTTGGAAGCTCAGAGGCTGCCTCATCTGATTGAAGCGTTTCTTCTCTAGAGTAAATAGCACGATCATAAAGTTAACGCACCTTTTTTTATGACTTCATGGGATGTGGGTGTCACTGGCAGGACCTGTCCAAATTGCCCTTGAGATGGTGGTGGTGAGCTGCCTTCTTGAACCGCTGCAGTCCATGTGGTGTAGGTACACCCACCGTGCTGTTAGGGAGGGAGTTGCACTTTCTCATCTTTTCCTACTGGAGTTTTTATTGGGAATGAGGCACAAAGGTGAACAGACCCCACATGAATTATTTTAATTAATAATTTTAATGGTCATCCCGAGCATGTGACAAGTTGCTGTCTAAGGTCAAGTTTTCTCCTTTCTCTTTCACCTATTGGTATATCTGAACTCTTGGGCCACAGAGGAGGGGAAAGGGGTACAGTGAGGCCCAGTGCTGTTCACTCAGGCATTGGAAACTGGTGCTATGCCTCCTGCTACTAGGCATTATATGAGGTGGGAGAAAATTGGCAAAAGGAAGAAAATGCCTTTTATATAATTTGACAATTGTTTACAGAACTTAGTGGTCATTCACAGAGACTGGTTTAACATTGATTCTCACGTCTATCAGTTTGATTGTTGCAATCTTGGATAAGGTATTAAAACTATCACAGATAGCAACATGGAATGCCTGTAATCTCAAACATGATTGACAGCTCTGTCTCAATCCAGGCATGAATATAATCACCTTTAATAGACCATAATACCTCCTAAGCTAAATAGAAATAAATATTTTTGTCAGAAGCACTACTTTGGCATGTACATTTAATTCTAATTACATAAGACCTGCATGATAGATTTCTGATTTTTACTGAGAATCTTTAAACCTGTAAAAACTTGACAGTGATAGTCATTTATTTCTGAAATTTGTTTGGTTAATTGAAGAGTTGGTGGACAGTGTTGTCCTTAGGGTAACAATAAAACAGTGCAAATAGTCAGGCCGCTTCTTAGTGGTGTTGATATGGGTGTGATTTTTTTTCTCAATGGAAGTTCTCTTGTCGGGTGTGACAGATTTTCCTTCGATTGTTGGATACAGGAGCTTCACCATCACACTAACCAAAATGGTTTGCAGCCTCACCCTGCTCTACAACACTGGAATTGCCCTCACTAAATTCATGAAAGTCATTCTCCATGACTATGATTCATTATCCCTCCGTGCCCTTCTGCATCTCTCTGCAGCCTTTGACAGTGTTGATCACTGCACACTTTGTTTCCTTTATTGTTCTGCTCTGGCTGTGTTCCATTCTTAGCTGTCCGATTATAGCTAGAACATCTCTGGTATCTCTCAAGTGTTAATCTTTATTCCATCCTCAGCTACATGTTGCCCTTTGGAGGCATCATCCACAGACATGGGGCAGGATTTTCCCATCGGCGAGCGGGGGCTCAACCAGTAAAGTGACGCGGGATGACATTGGGTGGAACTCTCGATGTCACCGCGCCCCATTTAAATTTTCAGGAAGGCAGGAGCGCAGCAAAATCAGCCAATTGAGGCCATTGACAGAGTCAATTATGTAATTAAAGGACCTGCCCGTCCAACCTTAAGGTCAGCAGGTCGGCCAGGAGCCCCGGCGGGAACTAGATAAAGCCTGAAATCCCATCCACGGGCAGGATGAGGTTTCATGTAGGTTTTAAAAATTTTTAATAAAGTTTTATTTAAAAATTATGGGCATTCAGACCCTATTCAGACCATACAGTTTTCAACAACTTCCTTTTGGGCTATCTGTTTGCCTGGATCTTTTTCAACTTCATATGGACCACATTACATGCTCTGTACCAGGATACATCTGCATTGCAGATGACACAGCTGTTGTGGGAAGAATAAAGCAAGAACATGACCACAATCTGCATTTATTAATGCAAGAAACATGTAATGAAGGTTTGGCGTTCAACAGTCTGAAATGTGCCAGATCTATTTATTCCAGTGCTGGCATATATCCCGACCCAAGTTAAACAGAGGATATTAAAACCATGCCAACTCCTCAAGATAAGGACAATCTTCGAAGTTGTCTAAGCCTTTTAAATTTTTTGTCTCCATATATCCCCAATTTGGCTGAAAAATCTTTATTGCTGAGTGAATTGTTGAGTGAAGATGTGCCTTTCCTGTGGTATGAAGACCCCCAATACCTCTTCGAAGCTCTGAAACAGTCATTATCAGAAACATCGACATGGAAATTTTGCATTCCTAGGCGACAACTACTCCGGAGATAGATGCCTCACAGAAAAGTCTGGGAGCATGCATACTACAAAAAGCCAAACTGATTACATTTGCATCAAAATTTCTGCCTGTAATGCAACCCAACTACTCTAACTTCGAGCAGGAAACATTAGCTCTAGTGTTTGGAATCATGTGTTTTCATATCTATCTATTTGGTAAAAGATTTATGATAGAGACTGACCACAAGCCAATGGAGATGATTTGATGAAATCAATTGATGAGTTCACCGCCAAGGTTGCAACACCTCTTGATAAAGATTCAAGGTTACGACTGTGAGATCAGGTACAAGCCAGGTAACCTAATTGTCACACAGGATACACTTAGCAGATTGCCTAACCCAGTGAAAACAGAAGTTACTTCCTTGGATCTACAAGTTGATTTCATTGACATTGAACTTGAAGATGTTCTCCCAATTGATCTGGTAGATTTTGTGCAATGCAAATGCTGGCAGCTACAAGAAGAAATGGCAAAAGATTCCACACTACAGGACTGTGGATAACCATCGAGAGATGGCCTGATTAAATCCAGCATGCTCACGAACACATGAGACTATTTTGGCCTTATCAGGACAAGCTAGGTATCTCCCAGGGAGTCATATTTATAGGCAAGTAGGTCATCATACAGGAATCTTTGTAAACTGATAGTCTTCAACAACCTCATCACTCACACATGAGCACAGATAGGATGAGAAGGCTCCTAAGAGAGACAGTTTACTGGCTGGCTTTGAACAATGACATTGAAGTCGTTGTCAAGAAGTACGAGGCATGTCAAGAGCATATGCCAAGTCAGCACACAGCACCGTTGATTCCAGATGAAGTTCCAATGCACCCTTGGTCCAAAATTGCATCCGGCTTCTTTCATGTCCATGGCACTGACTTCATCATCATGATTGACTACTTTGTTCGAAGTACCCCATTATTTGACAATTGTACAATACGTCATGCACAACTGGTGTACACACTCTAAGTGCTATTTACAGTTTATTTGGCGTGCCTAGAGAGATCATTATGGATAATGGTTCACAATTTATTGGTAAACTATTTCAGGATATGTCTGAGAAGTGGATTATCGATCACATTACTTCTTCCACCGATTGCCCTAGACCTAACGGTCAAGTTGAACGAATAATTCACATGGTGAAATCCATAATTCTCATATGATGCCAGATCGCACAAGATCTACACATTGCAATGTTACATCTGAGAGCAACACCTTTAACTGTAACTATTCCATCACCGGCAGACGTCATGTTTGGCAGACCCATGAGAACCAATTTACCTACTCTTACTCATTCTACTCTCTGAGAACCTAGAGAGCAACTTTTAAAACTGCAAGAGAAGATGATCAACATGCATGGTAAAAATGCAGCTACAGAATTGCCAAGTTTACATTTGGGATAATAAGTGCACATCCAGGATCCCAAAGAAAGTACATATCAACCAGCCGAGGTGACAAGGGTTTGTTCAGAAGCAAGCTCCTATGAAGTCATGATACACAGAGGTGAGGTATAACAGAGGACAAATCGGATCCATTCCAGCTCCTCAACCACCATATAGTCCCTATTGTATCTAGGTCAAGATTCCAAATGCAATCAGGAACAACATCCAAGAATGACAATCCCATATCACTGTGAGCGATTAAAGAAACTTCTAGACAAAATTACCATCACAAGATCTGGATGTACCAGCAAGTTACCTTTATGTTTTAAAAACTCATAGATTCTTCAGTCCTATACACTTATGTAATGGTAACTAAACATGAACATGTATTGTAAATAATTATACTTTTTAGAATGGGGAAAAGTTTCTTTAAAAAGAAAGGGGATGTCATAATGTGCCTTTAAGGGATAGCAGCATGTCATCACTGGAAGGGAAATGTGTCATGTGAACCAGTCTTATTTTCATTTTTATTTTAAGTAGAATACAGAAAGTTATGATATCTTCAAGCTTTATACCAATGTATAACTGTTCTCATGTGCCGAGACTTAATAAGTGAAAACACAACATGTTTACCCAATCCCTTATGAGTGATTGGTGCATTGTGTCTTGTACAGTAAATACGTCTAAGGCATTATATTATCATAATAACACAACATGGGGCTAGAAGGCCCAGATTCTGACTGCACCACCTTGGCATGGGCACCAGCACTCTGGGCTGGTTGGCTGACAGATAGGGTGTCAGTGGTGGGAACATGAATGTTCTCAACCTGAGATTCAACAGCAAGTTTGTGCACCATAGAGCCATTGTCATTCTCAAGGGGTGGTACCTCCACAATCCTAATAATCGGTTAGGGGACCGATTGCTGTATTTCTGTAAGAGCTTGCAGACCCTGCTGAGCTGAGCACTGAAATGCACACCCTCAGTGGCAGCTGTTTATACCTGGAAGGCAGGAAGCTATGAGTGGAGGGCTGCAGTCAGAACCTGCATATCGGTAGCTAGGAATCTCATGGCCTCTGTCTGTGCTTCTACTGCAGCACTGAAACATTCAATGGCCTTGATGCAAGCTGACACAGTGACCAGGAGACACTCCAGCATGGGCTGGTTGGGCAGTGTTGCCATGGAGCTGCCCACCAAATCCACAATGGAAAGAATGGTCTCCATACCCTGCACAATGTCCTGTGCTATGGTGGAACTGGACCCCTCCATGCTCATAGGCCATGAATGGAGGCAGTCTGAAAGGCCTGTCAATGCACCAGGCATCATGATAGGCATGTTCATCAATGTTCTCCTGTAATACACTCCAACAAGACCCTCCCATGAGTCCCCTGCAGCGGAATTGGTGTGCGGCCATCTGGAGAGCTGCCAAATGAGCTGACCAGTCACCCCGGCCTGGCTGCAGCCCCCTTGTACCTGCTGTCTCATCATGTACTGACCCCAAGTGTAGCCTCTACCCATAGTGCCAGTACCTGAGCTAGTGTCTGCAAGTGTGAAATCGAGTGACAGTGTTTCCTTATTTGGTATTACCCGACCTTCCTCCCAAGGCTGCATTGGTTGGCCTGGCAGTAGTCCTTGGCTGTCCGAATGCAGTTGAGCATAAGGAAAGATCAGAGGCAAAGGAAGGACAGAGAAATCAGAAATACTCGGTTTCTACGGGTAGAATCTTGAGCCCTCCTGGTGGCTGGGAGGCATTTAATCAAAAGAGAGGGTGGCAGCTGGGGGTCCTGCCAACTTCCTGCTTTCCCCTCAATTAAATCTGTCACTTGAAGGCCCTTAAATAGTCTTCCTGTCCTGTCACCAATCAAGAGTCTTAAGTGGGCAATTAATGCTGGGGTGCTTGCTTGTGGGCTCCAAGCAAGGAGTCCCTCATTCAAAGGCACTCAGTTCCTGATCAAGGGACCTGACATTGGAAAGGGCAGGCCATCCCCATGCCCTTGCTTCTGACCTCCTTCCCCACCCCTCCCTTGTGACCCCCACCCCACAACCCCCCACCTTGTCATCGTTCACCTCGACCTGGGTCCTTCCTCGATCAGACGTCAAGGGTGGGTGCAGTATTGGCAGCAGCCACCGCCGCCACAGTGGCGCTGCGAGTACAGAAGTGCTTCCCCCTCCAATTGGCCAGCAGCTCTTGCCGTGTGTGACTTCCGCCCTGGGGTCCTTGATCCTAAGGAAAGGCCTGTCGCTAGACCGTCAGGTGCCTGAATGGCACAAGATGCAGTCGGCCTTCCCAAAAAGAGGCAATGTGAGTCTTGGCTGGCTCTCCAGCTGGCGGCCATGGTCCCTGTTGTCTCCACAAGATTCCGCCCTACGTTTACAGCAACTATTTCATGGCACCTTTTGGGATGAGTGTGAGGAATTGTTGAAGAGGATGCATAACGGGCAATATCCTGTCATCCTAAATGGTCTTGGCAGGTCTGGTGCCGCTGGCACTGATACTGAAGATTCTATAGACCATCTCCTTGAGGATTCTGGGAAGATGCTGACCATCAGCCGGTCCTGTGGGTTTCCCACCAGTTGTGGGCCACCTTCTGCAGGAGAGAAGGCAGAACGTCCTTGACTGCGCGTCAGTGTGTTTGGGTGATGCGCCTGCCACAGCTTAATAGCTGTAGGTTTGCATTTGGGGCTAGTGTGATTGGAAGCTGTGTGAGGCTGAGGTGCAGTGGATGATCGGGATGAATCCTGTGTGCCTGGGTGAGTGATGGGGGGGGCGGTGCTGTGGTGCATTGAGCAGAATGAGAGGTGGGTGGTGTGTGGCTCTGTGATGTGACATGCTGATGCATTCACTCACCTAAACCACCCAGGTGAGGTCATTAAACTTTGTTCAGCACTGCTACCATGTCCTGAGTTTGGCACACACTGGGCATTAGACTGCTACCTGTTCCCGGTCATTGTTCAAGAAGGCTTTCCTCCTCCCATCCCCTCCTGGTGGAAACATGGCCTCTTCCCAGGCTCCCCACTGTCTGAGCAAAGCACCAAGGAGGGCAGGGAGTCCTTTCCCTGGCGTGGGTGCGACAGCCTCCTTGTCCTTTAGTGCTCCAATATTATCATCCAGCAGCTTGCAATGCATTGCTGTAAATTCCCTTTTTATTGGGTCTGCACCTTTGGAAAGGGAAGCCAGCCTGCAGTGCATAGTTTCATCCCGGCTCCTCATGGTGTGCGGAGACTGCCGGCAGCTTTACGGAGTCTGGTTTAGAGGCAGAGCCACTCAGGGCCATGCTGCGCTGATGGAGGTGAGGTGGGTATGCGAATTTCATTTCAAACCAGCATGGACAAGGTGCGAATTGCAAACCCCATGCTCAAAAACCAGGGCACATGAACCTCTAGCCTTATTGTCCTTTATTTGCTTTTCTCTTGCTTTACATAGGAACATGGGAATGTAGGAACTTTGGAACTAGAAGCAGGAGGAGGCCATTCAGCCCATCAAACCTGCTCAGCCATTCAACTAGATCATGGCTAATCTTCTACCTCAATGCTATTTTCCTGCACTATCCCCCTATCCTTTGATATCTTTAATCTCTAGAAATATATCGATCTCTGTCTTAATATACTCAATGACTGAGCCTCTTGAGTCCTCTGGAGTAGAGAATTCCAAAAATTCACCCCTCTCTCTGAGTGAAAAAATTCCTGCTCATTTCAGTCCTAAGTATCCTACCTCTTATTCTGAGAATGTGTCCCCTGGTTTTAGACCCCCAAACCAGGGACATCCTTCCTGCATCTACCCTACCGAACCCTGTAAGAATTTTATCTGCTTCAATTAGACCACCTCTCAGTTTTCTAAACTCTAGAGAGTCTCCTCAATGTCTTCTCAGAGGACAATCTCGTTAGCCCAGGGATAAGTCCGGTGAACATTTATTGCACTCTCTCTATGGCAAGTTTATCCCTCCTTAAGTAAGGAGACCAAAACTGTACACAATACTCCAGGTGCAGTCTCACCAAGGCTCATGCAATTGCAGCAAGACTTCTTTACTCCTGTACTCAAATCCTCTTGTGATAAAGGCCAACATACCCTCCTAATTGCTTGTGGCAGCTGCATGTTAGCTTTCAGTGACTCATGAATGATAACACCTAGGTCCCTTGGACATCAACACTTCCCAATCTCTCACCATTTAAGAAATACTCTGCATGCCTGTTTATCCTACCAAAGTGGATAACTTCACATGTCTCCACATTATCCTCCATCGGCTATGTTCTTGCCCACTCACTATAAGCCTGTCTAAATCCCCTTGAAGCCTCTTTTGATTCTTCTCACAACTCACATCCCCAACTAGTTTTGTGTCATCAGCAAAATAAGAAGTATTACATTTGGTCCCCACATCCAAACCATTGGTATAGATTGTGAATACCTGGGGTCCCAGCACTGATCTAGCATTAGCAGAAAAGCAATAAAAATTTTGAAGCAATCAAATCAAAAAGGAAGCAAATAAACATATATAGCTCTCCGGTTGCATTTGGAATAGCGTATTGATAAACTTTCTCTTTCAATGAAATATTAGCTAACAGCCCATCTTGTCTTGTGATGTGGGACAATTACTTGCACATATTTAAAGAGATAAAGGTAATTAATAAGGTTCCATTAAAAGTTGAAACATTCTGGCTTGTTTAATAAAACAATGGAGAAAACAATGGAAAACATAAAATCCAATCTGCAATTATATTCCAATTGGAAGTATATTTGCATATAAATACAGACTCATTCAACAATTAACTCTTTTGTGATGGTCTGTTCTATCAAATATCATTTTGCTGTGTGTGAATAGATGTGTTTTTTTTAAATTATAGAGAACACTGCAAACACAAAAGATCTATAGAAAGCTGTTGTGTTTTGTGTTTCAGTGTAAGCACTACTGATATGTATCAGAAGGTTTCTTTCATTATTTAAAATGTCATGTTTTAGGAACTTCACAACAATCATAAAAATAAAATGATTGTCAGTGTTGCCTCCCCACCTATTTATCAAAACCATCTTTTCTGTGATTACTCAGTGTCACTGATTATTTGAAGTTCCCTTCAAAAAGCATTTTGTAATTTTATTGAACAAAACTCTTCTACAATTGCAAAGATTTTTTTCAAAATAAAATGTAATAACCTACAGTTTGTAAGTAGGATTGTAAACATTTTTGTTAACCTGTTGTTGGCTGGTTGTTCACCACCACTGAAACATTTTATGATCAGGCTGAATGATCTGGGGCACATATCTCTTCTCAGTAACACGTGTTGAAGTGGGACACCTCTGGAAGGCTGAGTCAGTTCCTCCCCTTCTCATGAACAGAAATATGTTTCTTTTCATGCTTTGCGACACCTGAACTTGCCCATTATCTGACTGCAAATCCGCCCTTGCCTTTAAACTCATGTCCTACCTGAGGGTCAAGTCTCCATTCCCTGGAGCTACAGCTACCAGGCATGTGCTGTGCAAATATTTCTGTTTGTGTCTGAAGCTGTCTACAGGGTGTTTTCAGGCAATGTGCTGCACAGTGCTGGGTTGTTGTCTTTCACATCAAAATTAAAAACGCAGCAATCAATGTTTCAGTTGTGAATAAGGGCGTAAGAAATCGGAGCAGGGAGCTACCATTCAGCCCTTTGAACCTGCTCCGACTTTTAATAAGATCATGGCTGCACTTCTCGCTCAGCTTCACTTTCCTGTCAATATTCCCCTTTCCCTTGATTTCCTTAGTGTCCAAGACTCAATTAATCTCAGCCTTGTATACACCCAGCCCCTGAGCAACCACAGTCCTCTGAGGTAAAGAACCCCAAAAATTCTCAACTCTCTGAGTGAAGAAATTTCTCCTCATCTCAGGCCCTAGTTGTTGTCTGAAACACTATATAATACAATGCTTGTAGGGACACTGTCAATATGATGCCATTTTATACATGGATATATTCTATCAATGTCTGCAATTATGGTGTGAGGTGAAATGAAGGGGTTAACATCATCATTACTATCTGGAAGACCAGGAGATATAGGTGCACTGACGAATACAGATACTGGTAGCGTACTTGCAAATGGCAGTGTCTTTTAAAAATCACGCTGCCAATGGTCTAGTGGGTAAAAGCGCTAATTCATGTAGATGATATATGGCGGAATTTTCCATTTTTCAGCCTAAGTGTGGTGCCGGGTGAGATAGTTGAAGTGTTTCCCACTGATCGGCTTCTCCTGCCTGATTGTCTGCTTGAAACCCCGTCAATTATACGTCAGCAAGCTGCTCGCCCAATCACGTGGTGGGGTGGGCACTGATTTGTCCACCTGCCGTTACCTCATCGGTTCAAAGTTCCCTCCGCCATATTTAAGCAGTGCCCAAACACATTCACTCGCTCTGCAGGCTGGCTGTGTGGTGGTAAAGAAATGACCTCCTGGAGAAGCAAGACCTGTGCCCCACAGTTCAGCCATGACCCCCTGGTGACTCTCCTCCAGGCTGTCCGATAACGCTGACATATACTCTTCCTGAAGGATGGCAGCTGGAGGGCGACAAACCTCACCTTGGCAGCCTGGGAGGAGGTTGCCAGCGAGGTCTGTGTCTGTGTCACTCAGGAAAAAACTGTAGGTTTTTTTTTCCTGTAGTGCAGGAAAAGGATGAATGATCTCACCAGCACCGCCAGTGTAAGTCTACATTCTGCCCACTCTGGACTCACACCCTCATAAGGGCATCTGGCACTCCAAGGTTCACAGGGACCTCAAATACTATTAGCAGAAGGGACATCTTCAGTGAATGTCTCACACACACTTTAACATCTTTACCGTCTCATGTATCATCCTGCACACTCAACTTCCTCGGCCCCTTCTGGGGAAGGCACGGTACCCACAGCAGCCATGCACCCTTCCCAACTTCCCTTCCACCCATTCGGATCACATTCCATTCCATCCGTCTTCATGCAGGCCATGCTAGCAAGGAGGAGAGATCCTAGATCACTGAGGAAACCCCTGAAATACAGAGGCTGACTGCGTCCGAGGAGGAGATGGTTCAGTTGGCAGGGGAGTTCAGCAATCCATCCTGTGGTGAAGGCGAGATCAGCCTTTGCCAACAAAGCAGTATGGATGAACCCTCCATTAGTCAAACACATTCTGACCTTCACACTGAGTTAAATGTAATGTTGGATTCTGCCTATTCAGGAACTGATTCTATCTTCTCTCTCTTCCAGACACCAGCAGGAGCAAGCCGAGACAAACCTCCACCCAGGCCCTCAGCCCCAACCCCCCGTCCAGCTCGGATGACGATACTGAGGACTCATTAGATGTTGAGCCATCACTGCATTCACCTGTGCTCTGCACCAGCGCAGAGACACACACCTTGGTCGAGATTAGGCTCAGGTTCACTATCTACAGAACATCTCACGGCCACGCACATCTCCCCAGCTTCGGAGACAGTGACAGCCCAGGTCCCCGGCACTCACAGGACTGCTGGAGAACCAGCCACTGCTGAGTCTGAGTCAGATGATGAGCCTCTGTAGTCAGCCATTGCACACATGCTGGAGAGGCAAAGGCAAGCAGGGGAACCTCAGGTAGAATTGCCCAAGGCAGTCCTAGAATGAAGGATGGGGGAGTCTGTCCACATGCTGTCTGACGTCATGGCTCCTGCATTGCAAATGCCTTGAGGTCTCCATGGGAAGGTTGGGGGCTGCCTTAAAGATCGCGGTCCAGCAATTTCTGCCAGATTTGGGTGTGGACCTGCTCTCCATCACTCTGGGCTTTGGTGGGATCCATCAATGGCTAAGCGAGAGGCGAATGGGGCACCTCGACCCCTCCTCCAGGTGCCTCCTTCTCTTCAAGGAATCAGTCAGTGGCCCCCAGCAACCCATAGGGTGGAGGAGCGTCTGCCAGACACACCAGGGCCCTCGACACAGGAGACTCCAAAGGTACCATTTGCTCCCAATCCCACTGCTTGTGACCCCATCAGCTCCAGCTGCTCAGGCTGAGCAGGGTGCACCTTCCTCACAACAGGAGACCCAAAGCAGGTGAGGGTTCCACAGGCCTCAGGCATCCAGAGGACGCCCGCCAAAGTCATATCAGACAACAGGGCACAGCAGTCAGTAGGCTGCCTCTGCCTCTGCTGTGGATCTCGGGGCTATACCCAGTTGTAGCGGTCAAGTATGTAAACTTAAGAAATGATGACTGGACACTGGTGACATGGGTGCTTATTCACTGCGTGTATATGCACCTTTGTAGATAAAATTTGATTTTATGGCCCAGCGTCTCAGGAGGTGAATGCCTCTTGGATCTGATTTGATGTGCTCTCTTATTTCAAGAGTGATCTAAGCTCCCACTCCTCAATGGTCTGTCTTTGTGTCCCTCAGATTCATGTTACATTTAGGAAGTCATGTTAGTCACTTGCTCCTCATGTCCTCTATGGGAGATGCATCAACCCAGAGCCCGAAAGTGTATGTAGATACAGAAATGTTCTATAAGTCTTGCAGCACACGATTGAATAATGTGTGCTCCTGTGTCTTAGAGGTTGATACCTAATGTTGTGGTATCAGCACTGAGCTGTGTTCCTTGTGAGTGTGAAAGCACACATCCTGGATGCATTATGTGCACTGCAACCAACTTAAAATATAAATGGCTGCTGGAAATGCCACGTGCTGGTAGCAAAGACTGTACAATGTGCCGTTGACTCAGGTCGCGCTCTGGAGTGTTGCTTTTCGCATTGCCGAGGCTCCACCTGAACAGTCCAAACATCACAAGTGTGTCTTCAGGATGCCACTGGCCTAGTCCATTGACACAGATAACACTGCATTGTACCTCTCCTACGAGGCACTTTGAGTACGATGCAGGGGTGTCATAAGCTAAGTCTTCTGTGGGTACCCCTTATCTCCCAGAGCCAATCCTGTAAGTTCCACAGGCCCTTGAAGATCAGAGGCACCTGGGAATGACTCAAGATGTAGGAGTTGTGAGAACTCCCAGGGAACCTGGCCCAAATACGCATGATCTCCTTCTGATGGTTGCACAGCAACTCATGTTGAGGGAGCGGAACCCTTTCCTGTTTATGAAGATCAGTGGCTGCTGCCACGACGCTCTTAAAGCAACACATGTACAATCTATTGCTGCCTGCTCGGGTGGAAAGCTGGAGATCACTGCAGATCCCAGAAATCCAGTGGCTTCATCCATTGTGACCTGGATGTAATGATGTGCCTCGCTGTAAAGGGCATTCATAACTTCTCACATATATAGGTCCTCAATGGACCCCTGGAACGAGCCGCTTGCAAAAATGCTCAGTGTGGTGGTCACCTTTGCAGCCCCTGGCAAGGGATGGTCTCCGAGCCTGTGCGGCACCAGGTCCTCCCACACAATGTGGCAGGTGTGAGCCACCACATCCCTTGACAGACAAAGGTGTCTGTGGCACCCTCTCTCACTCATTTCCAAAAATGAGAGGTGTCTTCGGTACATTCTGGGTCATGCCAATTGCCCCCGTGGAATGGGTCTCATCTCCTCAACCTTTGGGTCTTCATGGAGCCCCCTGGACCATACTTTTCAGGCCAAGGCTCTTCTCTAAGCCCCCCCCAAGGTGGTGAAGGGCCCCTCTTCTTCTCTCAAGTCGCATGAAAGCCTTCATGATGAGGGGTTGCCTGCAGTCTCCATTCTGCACTCACCCATGCTCCTATAGGCAAATAGACCAGACATATGAATGCAGTTTACCCTGTAATGATCATCTTCGAACGTCAAGCCAGGAAGCCAGTGTTAAGCCATATTTGCCATTCCCAGTTGTGCCCTTGCAGCTAAGGCACATCCTGAAGGATCACAGCTGGCTGAGCATCGCACCACCCCCCCCCCACAACCGCCTTCCCACCCCCACCCTTGGCAGGCCATTCTGAAAGAATCTTGGAGAGGGCTGCGTGCAGCATGTGCCAGCAGCCTCAGGCACTGTCAGGCTGACTCCTTTGGATGGAAGTACAGCCGTCCTTGCACAAATTTAATGATCACAGGCTTTGTGCCCTGTTGGCCATGTCGATCCCAAATGCTATACACTGGCTTCCCAGGAGGATATTGCATTCATCCTGCAGCAGTGCTCTGTTAATAGTTTGGTCCTTCTTCCACTTTCAAATTCTTCTGTGACGGCTATATGGTCAATCAGAGCTACTCCTATGTTGCCATATCATGTCTTATTGTTAGAAAGCGCACTATGAGTTAGGGCGGCCTAATCAGTCACATTGCAGTTCACTCTTCATAATATTTCTCAACTAAGCCTTGATCTCCATGTGATCAATCCCAAAGAATTAGGGTGTTCCATGAATCGGCCCACAGGTCCAGTAGTGGACTACTCAGGCACCCCCCCCGTGATTTTTTCTAACGTTGTTTTTCAACTTCCTTAAACATTTTTCGTTCAACACTGGATGCTGTCAAAGACTGAAGACCAGATACAATGTACAATTGATGCTGGAAGCACTTTTGATCAGTAAGTTTATTTTTGTTTCTGTTCCTTCCTTTGTGTTTAATCTTGTCTTGTTGACAGCACCTGTGTATTGAACAAGTAGATTGAAAACCGGATCAAGGTAGAACAGAACAAACTGGCATCAAGGTTAATCATAATTTTTTGTAATTGTTTGCAGATTTTCAGGACGTGTTGTTCAAAGAACAATTTTATTTGAGCATATTCAATGGATTGAATGCATTGAACAGGAGCAACCGAATCATCGATCACTTTATGCTTTTAATAACACTCTTCTGCTATTGAGCGTTGTTAAATCTACACAGGTAAGTACACAAAAGAAAGCTGCCTACTTCCCTTGTATCCCTGCTATGCTAATCTGCATCTGAATGGTCAGAGCCTTTTGACAAATTTCTGAAGTGACAATTCTGCTGCTTTGTCTGCATCCCTTTTAAACTTCTGGCACATTTAAAACTAAATACTGAGAGCCTGCATAAATATATCTATTTAAGCATTTCTAAAATGATAGACTTGCATGAGCTGCATGTTGCTCACGACTCACAGACCTTCTCCATAAAAAACAGTAAGAGTCGGTAACACCAACAGTGGGGAGCACAATCTTTGAATAACACGATGCTTCCAATTTATAATTACTAAAATGATTGCACACAAACCTACTTGTACAATATTATAAATAATATTTGCAATTATATTGTAAATGGTCACATCAACATCTCTAAACACTTCACACAAAGAGTGGTGCACTAGTCGACCATGGCTCAGTTGTTAGCTCTCATGTCTCTGAGCCAGGTTACAGATTCAAGTCCCACTTAAGCACAGCAATTTAGGCTGAGTGTGGTCTGAGGGAATGATGCACTGTTGGAGGTGCCATTTTAAAAAAAAAATGTTAATTTTCTCTGCAGTAGATGCCAAAGATCCCTTAGCACTATTTCAAAGAAGAACAGAGGAGTTTATCTCCAGTACAAAAACAAAAATACCTGGAAAAACTCAGCAGGTCTGGCAGCATCTGCGGAGAGGAACACAGTTAACGTTTCGAGTCTGCATGACTCTTCAACAGCACTAAGTAAAAATAGAAAAGAGGTGAAATATAAACTGGTTTAAGGGGGAGGGGATAGAGCTAGATAGGGGGCCAGTAATAGGTGGAGATAGCCAAAAGATGTCATTGACAAAAGGACAAAGAGCTGTTGAAGGTGTTGATATTATCTAAGGAATGTGCTAATTAAGGGTAGAAAGCAGGACAAGCAAGGTACAGATAGCCCTAGTGGGGGTGGGGTGGGGTGAAGGGAAGGGATCGAAATAGGAAATCCACCAGTAAAACCTCATAAGCGGTCATTAATTCACTATTTTTTTTTGCTAGACATGGAATTCCAGGTCTTGTCATTTCAGACAATGGTCCATAGTTTGCAAAAGAATGTCTCAAGAAATTTATGGAAGTCTATGGGTTTGTTCACACAACTAGTTCACCCAGGTGTTCACAAGTAAATGGAGAGGCCATAAGAGGCGTAGGAGCAGTAGAAGCTTTGGTGAAAAAGAATGATGATATCAACTTAGTGTTGCTGAGCTACTGCTCCACAACATGTCAGAATGTTTGGCTGCAACTGAACTTCTGATGGGAAGAAGACTACAGACTCGACTTCCAAATACCCTCATGCCATATCTAAAGGTAACTGATATAGACAGAGTAAGGGAGAAGGAGGATGAGTATCATACAAATCAAGCCAAAAACTACAATCAACGCCATGGAGTATATGATTTACAAGAACTCCAACCAAGTGAATCAGTCAGGTTAGAGACCAGAATCGAGAAGGCCAAGTACTGGAAAAGACACAAAATCTGATCTTGTCTTGTCGAGACTGGTGGGATAGTGAGAAGAAACAGAAATGCATTTATATTGGCAAGAAGGAGACCATCAATGGAATTGACTAACCACCCATATGATCCAGACGACAACCTGAACAGAGAACCAATAGTCTCTGATGATTCACATGATATACCACAGAGTTCAAGAGAGAACATGGAGAACCTGAATCCTAAGCAACCTTTGTGAGAGCTGAAAACAAGGTCATGGAGATTGAGGAAACCACCCCAATGTTTATCTCTGTGAACTAGAGATGAAGGCAGAGACTTCGGGGATGAGATGTAGGATAATGTAAGTAAAGTATTTAATAGAGCCAGGGACTTGAG
Organism: Carcharodon carcharias; assembly: GCF_017639515.1. Taxonomy (NCBI): domain Eukaryota; kingdom Metazoa; phylum Chordata; class Chondrichthyes; order Lamniformes; family Lamnidae; genus Carcharodon; species Carcharodon carcharias. The sequence goes on along the minus strand of NC_054483.1, from coordinate 120,748,780 downwards.
GAACTGTAGTATAAAGGGTTCATGTTAAACATGTAAATATATAGTCCACATCATCAGTGATACAAGATCACATGACAACAGAGCATAGCGGGAGATTGTTCTATGTAGAGCCTCGTGCTAGCCTGTATTGTATATAATTAGCATAATGTTCAATAAGAGATAGAGCTTACCAACAGCCTTGTCTCCAGCAGTATCTATAAGTCAAGATCATGAACAAACCCATCTGAGACAAACCCGTCCGGTTGTGGATTGTGAGAAGGGTGCAAGGAGGCTTCAGGGCGATTTAGACAAGTTGTGTGTGTGGGCAAACAAATGGCAGATGCAGTGTAATCTGGATAAATGTGAAGTTATATGCTTTGGTGTGAAAAACAGAAAGGCAGAGTATTATTTAAATGGTGGTATATTGGGAAATGTGGATATACATAGGGATCTGGGTGTCGTTGTACATGAGTCAATTAAAGTAAATAGGCAGGTGCAACAAGCAATTAGGAAGGTGAATGGTATGTTGGCCTTCATTGCAAGATGATTTGAGTTCAGAAGTAGGGATGTCTTACTGCAGTTATACAGGGCCTTGGTGAGACCACACCTGGAGTATTGCGTGCAGTTTTGGTCCCCCTATCTATGAAAGGATATACTTGCCATAGAGGGAGTGCAGCAAAGGTTCACGAGGCTGATACCAGAGATGGCAGGACTGTCATATGAGGAGAGATTGGTTTGATTGGGCCTGTATTCACTCGAGTTTAAAAGAATGAGAGGGGATCTGATTCAAATGTTTAAAATTCTAACAGGGCCAGACAGACTAGAAGCAGGGAAGATGTTTCCCCTGACTGCGGAGTCTAGAACCAGGGGCCATAGTCTCAGGATATGGGGCAGGCCATTTAGGACTCTCACTCAGAGGGTGGTCAACCTGTGGAATTCTCTACCACAGAAGGCTGTGGTGGCCGGGTTATTGAGTAAATTCAAGAAAGAAATTGATAAATTTTTAGATATTGCGGCGTCAAGGAGTATGGAGAGAAAGCGGGAATATGGTGTTGAGATAGAGGATCAGCCATGATCATATTGAATGGTGGAGCAGGCTTGAAGGGCCGAATGGCCTACTGCTGCTCCTAGTTTCTATGTTCCTGTGAGACACACAACAACGATAACAGAGATGCTAAGCCCAGTACCACGATACCTCCTTGGCTCAGGGACTGAGGGATAGGGTTTATATAGGATCTCAGAAACAGGAGCTGGAAGTCCTGGTGGTGGAGACCCAGAAGAGGAGAGATGTACCTGTAGGGGAGGAAGGATACCACCTGATTCTCCTATCCTTCCTGTTCCTCTCTCCATTAGCAGATGGTTGCTGCTTTGCCTGGCCTCACACCTTTCCCCCCATTCCTCCTGCAAATCCATTTTCCTGGTGACTATAAAGTTTTTTAATAAGGTAGAGCACCCACTCTTTTTCGATGAAATTCTCAGAGAATTTTTGGAATAAATGTTACCTGAGCATCGAAGAAGTCTTGATGAAGCATCCCAGAAAGTCTCCTGATGTGATTTTGAGGTCTTCCTCGTATCTCCAACAGCAATGACCTTAATTATCCCTTTAAGTTGATAATCCCTTGAAGTCATGTTTGACATCAGCATCAGCACCAGTTTACTCCCAAACATCAGGTCGCTGTTAGCTGAAGCACTAGCTACCAAAATGTTATGCAGCTAGTTTAATGGTCAGGCATTTTAAGTGGTAATCATTTGCCTAACAAGTCTCGTGGTGCCTGCTCCTGCCACTGTCTTCAACTCCTTCACCAAGATGGTGTCCTGCACTAATCACAGGCTAAACCATCATGTCAGCTTATTACCCTACCTTGGCTACACCTTCAGCACTTAAATATTTGGCAAAAATCACCCCCGTAGAATTTTGAAAAAAAAAAGGGAAAAGCATTCCATGGAAAGGAATCCGATTGCTTCATGGTAGCAGTGACAATTTGTGGTAAGGGCACCGTCACCTTTGTGACGCTGAAGCAAAGGGTCATCAGTGCAATGCTTAGGGAAAATAATGGGTAGAATGACAATGCAAAATGATATAAAGGTGACTGTCAGTCTCAGTGTTGTGCTTTTGTGCTTTATAATGGCTGTGCACATCACAGCTCGGCAGTATTCTGAAATTTTATGAATTCACTCGGAATTATTAAGCAAGGTTTTACACAAGCTGGAAGTCAGTGATTGTGACCAATCATCTCTATAATCGTGGGCTGCTTGATATCAACAAATGATTGATTGCTCAGGATAAGCAACCCAGGATGCATTAAATAGGGCTCAAATATCTTGCAGAGAAATTTTACATCTGCTAAGAGAGCTGGTAAAAGCTGCAGTAAACTTTGCTGGAAGAAATGTGTACAGTCTACCGGAATTTGGTGAGACATAAAAGTTCCGTTTGCTTTCTTTTTAAAGGTAAATTGCATTCATTTATTTTCAAGACATAGAATCATAGAGTTGTTATGACACAGAGGAGGCATTCAGCCGGCCATGGCTGGACTCGCTCTCTGCAAAGCCACTCAGCTGGTCCCACTCCCCTGCCTTTCCCCATAGTCCTGCTATTTTTTTTCTCTTCATGTATTTCTCCAATCCCATTTTGAAAGCCATGATTGAATCTGCCTCCACCACACTCTCAGGCAGTACATTCCAGATCCTAACCACTCGCTCATTAAAAAATGTTTTTCCTCATTTTGCCTTTCGCTCTTTATCATTCGCTTTAAATCTGCCCTTTGACTCTTGACTCCTCCGCCAACGGGAACAGTTTCTCCCTGTCAACTTTGTCCACACACTTCATGATTTTGAACACTTCTATCAAATCTCCTTTCAGCCTTCTCTCCTCTAAGGAGAACAACTCCGACTTCTCCAATCTACATAACTGAAGTCCCTCATCCCTGTACCCATTCTCATAAGTCTTTTCTGTGCTCTCTCAAATGCCTTCATATCTTTCCTAATGTCTGCTGCCCAGAGCTGTACACAATACCCCAGTTGAGAGTGAACCAGAGTTTTATAAGAGTTCACCATGATTTCCTTGCTTTTGTTCTCTATGCTTCTTTTTATAAATTTCATGATCTCTTTTGCCTTATTAATGGCATTCTCAATCAGACATATACCCTCCACTCCCTCAGCTCCTGTACCCCCTCCAGAATTGCATCCTTTATTTTACATTACCTCTCCTCATTCTTCCTGCATTTCACTTCACACTTCTCTAGGACAAATCTCCAGGTCCGGGTGATTTGTGTCCCAGACTGCTGAGGGAGGCAAGGGAGGAGATCACAGGGACTCTGACCCAAATTTTTAGTTCCTTTCTGGCCACAGGGGAGGTGCCAGAGGACTGGAGAACAGCTAATGTGCTTCCGCTATTTAAGAAGGGTTGTAGAGATAAGCCAGGGAACTACAGGCCAGTGAGTCTCACGTCAGTGGTAGGGAAACTATTGGAGAAAGTTCTGAAGGAGAGAATCTATCTCCACTTGGAGAGGCAAGGTTTGATCAGGGATAGTCAGCATGGCTTTGTCAGAGGGAGGTCATGCCTAACAAATGTGATTGAATGTTTTGAGGGGGTGACCAGGTGTGTAGATGAGGGGAGTGCAGTTGATGTAGTTTATATGGATTTCAGCAAAGCCTTTGACAGGATCCCACATGGGAGACTTATAAAGAAGGCAAAGGCATATGGGATATAGGGTAATTTGATCAGGTGGATTCAAAATTGCCTTAGTTGTAGGAGACAGAGGGTGATGACAGAAGGTTGCTTTAATGACTGGAAGCCAGTGTCCAGTGGCATACCACAGGGATCTGTGCTGTGTCCCCTATTATTTGTCATTTATATAAATGACGTAGATGACTATGTGGGGGGTAGGATTAGTAAGTTTGCAGATGACACAAAGATTGACCGGGTGGTCAACAGTGAGGTTGAGTGTCTTGGGCTGCAGGAAGATATAGACAGGATGGTCAAATGGGCAGATAAGTGGCAGATGGAATTTAACCCTGAAAAGTGTGAGGTGATACACTTTGGAAGGAGTAATTTGACAAGGAAGTATTCAATGAACGGCATGACACTAGGAAGTTCTGAGGAACAAAGGGACCTTGGTGTGTGTGTCCATAGATCTCTGAAGGCAGAGGGGCATGTTAGTGGGGTGGTGAAAAAGGCATATGGGACACTTGCCTTTATCAATCGAGGCATAGATTACAAAAGTATGGATGTCATGTTGGAGTTGTATAGAACCTTGCTGAGGCCACAGCTGGAGTACTGAGTGCAGTTCTGGTCACTACATTATGGGAAGGATGGGATTGCACTGGAGGGGGTGCAGAGGAGATTCACCAGGATGTTGCCTGGGATGAAACATTTAAGTTATGAAGAGAGGTTGGATAGACTTGGGTTGTTTTCGTTGGAGCAGAGGAGACTGAGGGGTGATCTGTTCGAGGTGTACAAGATTATGAGGGGCATGGACAGAGTGGATAGGGAGCAGCTGTTCCTCTTGGTTGAAGGGTCAGTCACGAGGGGACATAAGTTCAAGGTGAGGGGCAGGAGGTTTAGGGGGGATGTAAGGAAAAGCTTTTTTTTACCCAGAGGGTGGTGATGGTCTGGAATGCGCTGCCTGGGAGGGTGGTGGAAGTGGGTTGCCTCACATCCTTTAAAAGGTAACTGGATGAGCACTTGGCACATCATAACATTCAAGGCTATGGGCCAAGTGCTGGTAAATGGGATTAGGTAGGTAGGTCAGATGTTTCTCATGTGTTGGTGCAGACTCGATGGGCCGAAGGGCCTCTTCTGCGCTGTGTGATTCTGTGATTAAATTTCATCTGCTGTGGGCTGGGGTTGGGTTTGAGGGTTTTAACGTTTTTACCTCCCGCCTGACTTAAACCCACCCATTTTTGGACGTTAATATTGACCCCTTCCCTGCCCCCAAAGCCCCATTGTTTAGGAAACCTCCACTATTAGGAAGTAACAGTCTGGTGCGAAAAGTTATTGGTCTCATCTTCATTTGCCAAACTATTTGAAACAACTGGATCCTGGTAAAACATTACAGTGGGTTACATTCAATAGGAAAAGAATCAGAAACTGGAAGGGCTTTAGTTTTTACTTAGAAAGGCAGATAGAGACCTCTCTCCACCTTTGAAACCCCGTGTTGTGTGAAAAAAACTTGACATCATTACCAGACTTGGTCAAGTTCTGAGGTTTGCCTTTTCTTGCCCTAGTGAAAGTCGCCAGTGTGAGGAATGGCGATAGGAAACCAGCACACGGGACAGGATTTAGTTCCAATGATGAGGTCCCCCCACCAGTTGGAGAACTGGCCGGAGCCCTGTGTCACTTCCATGGAGAGAGGACTAATGCAATTCAAGTGCCCTTAGGCACATAACTGACCAGCATCAGGCCTTCCACAGGGTTGAGGACCTCCTCACCCTGGAGAAATGCAGGATAAGCAGAAACTGGCAATTCTCCATTGCTGGAAGCACCACCGGTAATGGTGGCTGCTGGCGATAACGTTCCAAGGCCCAGCTTGAAGATCGCTGTTGGATTCTTGGGCACAGGTGAGTTGGGCTGGGTTGCAGGGAAGGGATGATAGGCAAGGGCAGGAGGGTGACTTTTAGTCTTGTCCCTGCCATTCCCGATGTCAGGTCCATTGATCAGGTACCCAACAGGGTTGGCTGGGCAGTCTTTGGGAGGCATGGGAGAGCCATGTGAGTGCTGTTCAGTCCCTGAGTCACCACTAAATTCCAGGGATCTCAGGGATAATTGGTGTCAAGTGGCTCATTAATGAGCTAAATTGACTTCCCGCTGCCAGAGAGCAGGATTCCCACGTCAGGCAGTTCCTCACCTCTACTTAATTTGTGACAGTTCTCTCGATGTCAGGAATCCAATGTGGGTGCTCCCGTCCAGTTCTCCCAGCCGTTGTGCTATCATGGTCACTGAGGCACTGTGCCTCTCAGTGGAGGTCACTTTTACTGTGCAAGAGTTAAACAAAGCAATCACTACTAAATAAACACTATGGGTGGAATCATCCACGCCCACTGGCGTCAAACATGTTGGATGGCGTGAGCAGACAATATGGTGAGGAGGCCGAAAATTGGTTGCATGACATTGTGAAATCAGTTTATGATCGTTTGCTCAGCCTGTCAATGGCGGCCATATTTCCTGCCACCGGACATCAGGAACGTCATTGTAATACCCTCTGTGTATCATTATAGGCCCAGTCCGCTGGATTCATACCCCCACCCTGGATCATCTGCCATCACTCTAACGTGTTTCACAACAGTGTATATAAGGCGTGCACTTGGCGGGCTGCACTTTGAGGGAAACACGAAGATGAGCACTCACGAGGGACACCTGTTAAACTTCAAGGTTGAGGTGGATTGGGGTGGGGGGGGGCAAAAGGCTGCCCTGTGGTTGAAGTTAGTGCACAAGCACGTGCAGGATGGGTGGGGTGTGGGTGGGTGAAGGAAGTGGCCACACATTAGGGAAACCTTTATAAAGTGACTGTTCCTCTGTAGCTGAGACAGTTCAGGCGCAGCCACATGGATATGATTGGAGTTGAGCCTCTAGCTTATCTGCCCACTCAAACAACACAGAGGCATCAAAGTGACACCAAGTGCTCCAGAGCTTTTCACCCCTTGGGCACAGACTACAGGCTAATGAGCGTTTTAGTGGGCTACAGAGCTGTTGGATGACTGGGCACATTGTACAATCTCCTCGCTAAAGCTGGCCATGGAGCAGTCACTGCTGGAGGCAGTGTCATCATCCCGGTTTGGACCAGTCTCCCCCATGGTTCAAGCTAACAGTGCAGCCTTGCAGTGCGGGTTAGGAGAATGCCTGTGCCTGAGCTGAGAGCACAGCCTGCAGTCCAATGGGCAAAGCTGCTGCCAGTCGGTCAGGCGGAGTGGGGTGGAGGTGGGTGGGGTTTCGGGCAGCCATGCAGCGCACTAATCTCTGGCCCTCCAAGTGGGGGCCAGCACTCTCCGGGAAGTGTTAAGGGGCCTTCAGGCTTAACCAAGAGAGGTTCTTAGTACACCCAAGCTAACCCACACGTCTCTCTCTTTCACCCTGCAGGAGGAGTACATCAGGAGGATGGAGCCTGGTAAACTAACTGTATCCCTCATGGTGTACAGAGAATGAAGACAAAGGAGAAGAGAGTGACTGAGGTGCCTGGCTGTGCAGGGGGAGGAGCAGCACTGCCTGAAAGAAGGGGTGGGTGGGGCTCCTGCACATGCTGCTGAAGAGCCACAACAAGTGGTCACTGGTCAGTGCCTAGCGACACCCGGGGTCTATAGACACTGCCTTTCGTTCCTGCAGACAACTGAGAACCAGTATCACCGAAAGCTGCACATGTCTAGGGAACTGGTCAGTCACATCTGCCACTGCAGGATTTGGCACCATGGGGATATGGAGAGCACCCACTGCCAGTGGCTGTGAGAGTGACCATGGCGCTCAATTTCTATGCCAGTGGCTCCTTTCAGGGCTCCACAGGTGACCTCTGTGGGATATCACAAGCCTCCACCCACAAATACATCCATGAGGTCACGGATGCCATCTTTGCGAGAGCACACAACTTTGTGCATTTTGCCTGGGACCAGGACAGCCAGGATGCGAGAGTGATTGGATTTGCCCAGATCTCAGGATTTCCCACAGGTGCGGGGCACCATCAACTGCACTCATGTGGCGCTCAGGTCTCCGTTGCAACAAGTAGTCAACTATGTCAACTGCAAGGGCTTCCATTCGCTGAATGTGCAGCTGGTGTGTGACCACCACAAACGCATCCTGCAGGTCTGTGCACTGGCCACGATGCCTACATCCTCAGTCAGTCACAGATCCCTGAAGTCCTCCAGGGTCCACAGAAGCTGCAGGGTTGGCTCCTCAGGGACAAGGGCCACCCACAGAGGCCGTGGCTGATGACACCCGTGAGGCAGCCTTAGACTGCAGCAGAGCGACGCTATAAAGAGGCTCATGCTGCAGCTCACAACTTGGTGGAGCAGACCATCGGGATGCTGGAGATGAGGTTCTGGTGCCTGGACCGGTCTGGTGGAACCTGCAATTCAGTCCACAGAGGGTGTCACACATCATCGTCACCTGCTGTACCCTTTACAACCTGGTGCTGCAATGCGGGGAGGAGCGGCTGAGGAGGAGATGGAGGAGCTGGAGGTCTCCTACGATGAGGAGGACGCCGACAGTGATGAGGGTGAGGAGGTCCTCGGAGACGATGATGACGGGGATGCGGATGTCACACTGACCAGATGAGGCAGGTGCGTTCGGTAGGCCTTCAGCTACTAGATTTGTGGAGGATGATGACGACATACAGTGAGGAGACACCATGGATCCTCACATTGTATCTGTGAATGTTTGACTCCAGTCTGGCTTATGGCAGCTCACATACCCTCTGTGTTAAGGCTCATGGAGACGCAGTGGAGGCCCTAATAGTTGCTCGATTCCAGGAGGATGATGACATCATGCAATGAGGACACTCCGTAGATCTTCACATACCCTCTGAGAATGTCTGACTCCTGTCTGGCCGAGGGCAGCTCACTTGCGCTCTGTGATCAGGGCCATATCACAGAGACACAACCTTAAACGTTAAAAGTATCTGATCCTTCTGCCCCCTCAACACCTGAGTCCTTCATGTGCACAACGTCAATAGTCACAGATGCTGGTGTGATGGGGACCAGCCCCACCTTAAAGGTGCTGAGAGCACACAGAGAGAATGATGGAACTCTGTGACGCCTGCCCACTACATTCTGACAGCAATGACCAGCACCATCGAGGAGCAGGCATCAGTAATGTGTCCAGGGAGTGTGAGGCTGGACCATCACTTTGGTCTGAAGGCTGCACAGACACAGGGAAGAGGCCCTGGACTGAGACACCTGCCTTTATCTTGTGCAGAAAGGTTTCACATCTGAGTGACACGAACACTGCTCATCAGAACAAGGAGCCATAGGCAGGGAGACATTCTTGGGGGTTTATTGACAATAGTGAACAGTATGTACAAGTGATTATCACTCGTGTCCAGGCTTTGCAACTACATCTTCTTAACTTCCTAACTCTGCCTCTTGGTGCTCCCCAGACATCCACAGTGGAGGTGGAGGCAGCCTGCTGACTGTGACTCCCTGTCTGTGATGACCTTGGCGAGCGTCCTCTGGAGGGCTGAGACCTGGAGGGTCCCGGCCTGCTTTCGGGGTCCTGCTGTGTGGCAGTGGCTCCCTCCTCGGCCTGTGGAGCTGGAGCTGCGGAGACCACAGGAACAGGGGATTCGGATGGGCCGGTCACTTGCGAAGTCACCTGGATTGATGGCCCCAGGGGGAACACCTGCTGATCCTCCTCCCTATGGGCACCCAAGGGCCCCTGGCTGACTCCTTGAGGAGAAGGGATAGCTGGAGTGAGATCGAGCTGCCCTGCACCCCTCTCGCATACACACTGCGATGGAATTCAGCCCGTGCAGCAGTGCAGGAGCGACATTCTGGGACATCTCCATGGCAGCTGCCATTCTGCCAGTGTCGACCTCGGTGCGTTGACATGCCGGTACAATCACCTCAGTCTGAAGGCAGACGGACTCCTCCATCGTGCCTTGCGTTCTGAGGAGTGCAGTGGACATCCCTTCCTGATGTTCCCGAGTTGCCTTTGCAGCTCCAGCAACTGTGACATAACCCAGTCCAGAGGCTCCTCATTTGACTCCGACTCAGCAATGTTCCGGCTTCCAGCAGTCGTCCGAGTGCCGGGGACCTGGGAAGCCCCTGCCTCCACCTGCTGTGGATCAGACAGTGCGATGTGCTCACTAGATTGTGATCCTGAGGCTGCTGTAAAGCTAGGGCCCACCGAGGTGTGTGTCTCTGCGCTGGTGGAGGGTGTGGGTGACGCTGTGATGGGACTTCGGGGAGGGTGACTTCAGATTCCTCTTCAGAGGTTTCTTCAGGGCTTGATTGGAGGCCCTGGGTCATGGAGTCTATCAGCTGTTTGGCAGATGTGTCTGTGGTAGCAAGGGAGATAATTAGTGAAACAGGACACATCACTCACAGCATGGTGGTCTGATGGATGTTGCTCAAGGTAGAGCACCACTGACCTCACCGTCAGCACAGGAATGGTCCAGATCCTCGCTGACCAGCTGGATGGCTCTGTTTTCAAAGTCCATGAGGACCTTGATGTCAGGCACGGCTCCATCGGTCTGTGACCTCTCCCTCTTGTTGTGTGCCAGCTTGTCCTGCATGGACAGAGATGGAGAGAGTGTAAGCAGGATGCCTGCCAGGCCAGATAATAAGTATGTCTGGCATGTGTGGGTGGTGAGTGGTCCAATGGACAGGATGAGGACAATGAAGTTGTGTGTGAGGGAGTGAATGGTGGTGTCCCTCGCACTGGCAGTGAGTGAGGGCCCTGCGTGTGTGTGATGGGTTTGTGAGTGTGTGAGTTGAGAGCGTTGAGAAGAGTGACTTACCCTGGCAGAACGGAAGAGATCATTCAGCCTCTTGTGGCACTGGGTGACTGTCCTCTTTTGCAGGGCGTTGGCACTGACCACCACTGCCACTGCCTCCTAAGCTGGATTAGTGATGTTGCTGCCCCTCCTGCAGCCAGAGATGGGGTAGAGGACATCACGGAGAGCTGCCACTTTTGTGTCCAAAAGATGTTCGAGGGCTGCATCAGTAAACTGGGAGGCTGCAGTCTTCTTGCCTTTCGGGGCCAAGTCTTCTCTGCAGCTATCCTGGGCTGGAAGCGCTGAGAGGTGTGCACGCGGCTGGAATTTAAATATGGCGCCCGGCGTGATGAAGCAGCGAGATGATGGTGTGGCGGACGAATGGGAGACTGCCTGCCATGGAAACGGCGTGTTTCCTGGGAATTCCTAATTAAAGCGGTGGGTTTGGGATAATACAGTGTGAGCAGCCACCATTGCGTCATTTTACCTGCGCACTAATGCACTTAGTGCAAATCTGGGACGATTCCGCCCTATATTTTGTAAATGCTTAAAACCAAAAATCTCAACAGGACACTCCATGTTCTACTTTTATTTCCATTCAAGAGTTCTCCTGTACTTTAGAGGATCTTGAGGACTCCTTCACTCCTCCTGGGACCAAACCAAGGTGTACCACAGCTCTCAGGAATTCACTTTGACTCTTCTCAATGTTCCCACTATTCTCCGAGGTATAAGATTTCTTGTTTTCCTTCCACTAGCGTCAGCTAGGCAACTGTCCAACTCTCTTCCAACACCTCGCGACTATGGATTCCCTATCTCAAGTATGGACCTCACAGCTTTCTTGCTCCAAATCGGAAAGCCAAAACCAAAAAAAAATCTCCTTGCAATCTATTCCCCATGACAAAGTGGCATGCCTGGGATGTCCCAGCTAGGGATTTAAACTAATTATCCCCAATTCACAAACCTTCCCTTTGAATATGAAACTATATTAATAATTTAAACCCCTTATTGAGACAACTGGAGACATCTTGTCTCCACCAAGAAACTCAGAGGGGCCACTTATTGCTCAGTGTTTTCCCACTTCAAACTTTGATCTTATTAAGTAAACAAATAAACAAATAATTGCAATTACTCTACGTTTGTTTACCAGCTTCTCAAACCAGAAGTTTCCATTTATCTTTCATATGAAAATTTCAATCCCCAAATCCCTAAAACATATGAATCATGAAATTACATATTCATATCCGGCAGGTTCAACTCAATCCTGTCCACTGACTGGCATGAGCATTTTTTAAGCCCTGCTCTTCACTGTGCCCTCCCCACCCCCGGCACCCCCCCCCCCCACCCCCCGCAGGACCTCACAATTCATGCCTCGGTATTTGTACAAATCTATTTTAAAAGAATAAGGAAGGAATTATTCAATGGTGGGTGCTAAAATCGGCAGCCCCTCCACCGTATTTAGATAAATAATCACGTGTCAATTGAGTTTGTTAACAAGAAAATTGACCCCAATAATACACTGGCAAACCATAACATGGTTGGTTTAGGCAGTCAGGCAGGAGTGGGCAGGCCTTTTCTTTAAAAAAAAACCTTTTAAAAGGGTGGGAATATCTTTGGGAGGAACCCTTTGCCCATCAGGGGGCAGACCCCCTGGGATCCTATCCCCCCTTTCTTCCTACCCACCTGATCACCAAAAGCCAATCCCCCGTGCCCCTGCCTCCCCCCGCTCCCTCAACTGTCTGAACCCTCCCCACCCAATACCCTGGACTTACCTTTCTCCAGGACCCATTGCACCTTCTTCTTGGGACTGGATGCAGTCCCGGCAGTGCCCACGAACGCACTCCTGGCACTGCCAGCTGCTGGAGCTGCCAGCCAATTGGATTGGCCAGCAGGTCCCGAGGGCAGGGCTTCCTTCCCAGTGAGCGGGCGGAGGTCCCACTGGCTGTTTAGCCCACCCACTGCACGTTATGGCTTTAAACTTCTGGGGAGGTGGGAGGGGGTGAACAAGCCATTGCTCCCACCACCCAGCACCCCCCATATGCAGCCCTTTGTTTTACTAGCTAGCAAGTTTCAATGTGTGATCACTGTAAATAAACACAAATAAAAAAGCCAACTGAGCTATAATGCATCTAGGAACATAGGACATGGGAACAGGGCAGGCCATTCTGCTCTTTGAGCCTGCTCCACCATTTGATAAGATTATGTTTGATCAGGTTGTGGTCTTAACTCCACTTTCCTGTCCCATAACCCTTGGTGTCCCTTGTCTATCAAAAATGTATCTAACTCAGCCTTGAATACATTTAATGGCCCAGCCTCCCCTGCTCTCCGAGGAAGAGAATTCCACAGATTAACGGTCCTCTGAAAGAAAACAATTCTCCTCATCTCTATCTTAAAATGGAGGCCTCTTATTTGTAAACTGTGTCCCTTAGTTCTACACTCACCACAAGTGGAAATAGCCTCCTGGTATCTACTCAGTCAAGTCCCCTCGGGATCTTATATGTTTCAATAAGATCACCCTCCACTCCTCTAGGCTCCAATGGGTTTAGGCTCAACATGTTCAACCTCCCCTCATAAGGTGAGCCCTTTATCCCAGGGAAAAGCTGACAGAACAAAACCGTTTAGCTGCAGCAAATTGACATTTCCGCAAGGCTGGAACCATGGGAATTGCTGTATGTGATATAAGTAAAGATCAGAATATTGAAGATGAATTACTAAATGAAGCATTAAAAAGGAAAATGAAAACTGAAACAGCTTCTAGAAAAATACATCACCGATGAATTTTTCAGATGGATATCATATATTAACAATGATTGAATTGCATTTTTTTCAAGAAACGTTAAAGGTGGATATAAAGAAGCTTAAAAAAATGGATGGGTGTATCCAGATATATGCTGAATAATGTAAGAATAGTTCAGACACATCGAAAACATTTGCTAGCCATTAATATAATTGGGAAATTCTAGTGGATTAGAAAAGATTGTGGAAGACTTTCTCTAGTTTCAGACCTGGAAAAGAGCTAAGTCTTGTTCATTTGCTGCAGGGTTAGTTATGGGTTGGTGTTTTATTTCCTTATTTCATTTGAAAAGAAATACTTTCACCAACTGTTTCCAGTGCTCCATTACAAATCTAAAACCATGAGTTTGAAGGTCCTGCTCTGATCTAGAAGGATGGTCACGCACTCTTGCATCCATCACATCACATCACTTAGTATTTGTGAATGCTGAAGTATCAAAGCTGGAATGTTTAAATAATATGGACTTGCTAAGAATCATTTTATTATTAAAGTTAAAGACCAAGTGCTCTAAATAATTAATGTTCTGCTCAATCCCACCAAATCGCATGCAGTCACAGTACATTATCCATGACAGATCAACGACCCGGAGCCTGCAAAAATATCACAATTCAGTATATGATCTGCACAATGTTCCTGGGTCGGGGATGGTATTCCATGGGAAGAATTTTCCGGTTGGCGAGCGGGGGCGAGGCCCACTCGCCGACATGTAAAATGATGCTTGGTGATGCTGGGCGAGCGTCCTGATGTCACCGTGTGTCATTTAAATTGTCAGTTCGGCAGATATGCAGCCGAGTTGGCTGCGCAACCACCGAATTGTTAAAGGCCTATTAAGACCCTTAAGAAAGTAATTAAAGCTGTTAAGAATGTTGCCCGTCCAACCTTAATGGCGGTGGGCTGACGAAGAGCCCAGGCAGCTTTCACATTTATCATGAAACCTCGTCCACGGGAGGGATGAAGTTTCATGAAGGGTTTATTAATTAAATAAACATTTTTGAAAAAATTAATGGACATGTCCCAGTTCATGTGACAGTTTCACACGAGGGGGACATGTCCTTAACATTTTTTTTTCCTTTATTAAATTTTTCAGAACTTAACAATCTCCCGGAGGCAGCTCCGCCCACAGGGAGATTTCTGTGTTCCCGACTCAGGGGTTCCCCCCTCGCCCACACAAGGAGTGCATCACGCTGGGTGTGCGTCATGCTGGGCGGACCTTAATTGGCCCTGCCCATGTAAAATGGCGGCGCGGCCCCGATCGGGGGTGCTGATTGGGTTCACACTCGCTTCCGCCCCTCCCCGCACAACCCCCCCAACTGGGGGAAAATTCAATCCCATGAGTTAGGTGTTGCAGCCAAATTTCCTCCAGTTTCAGGGTATCTGTCCTCCAGTGGCTGCAGTGTGTGTTCTCTTCGAGATGTTTATATTGCAGCCCATTGACACTGGCCTCTCCACATTGCCTCTCAAGAGCTGCAGCCTTCCACATTGAGTTAACCTGTCTGGAGCTGGTTTGCAGATCTCACTTTCTCGTGTAATGGGTTGACTCCATCTCAGATGCTGATGCACAGGAAAAGTAGGGGATTCCACCGCTATCCCAGCCATTTGCTCTATGTGTTGGGAGAGATGATTTTGAACCTCCTTACATCTCTAATGCTTTGCTGGGATCCTTCTCTTCATTGTAGGACCCCTGATATCATCATCATTTTACTCAGAAGCACTGCTGCTAGATTTTAAGAGTCCTTTGGAGATCACTTGTGACTCCATGATTTTCTGAAACGATTATTTAAAAATTGACTGCTAATATTTTAGTAGCTGTGACAGAGGGATCTACTCATTCTCTAGGTCTCCACTACACTTGCCTGATTTGGAAGTGGAATGAATCAGGATTATTGTAAATTACAGGGATACAGGGTTAAATTATACTTGATATTGTGAGCTGCACACATAATGAAGAAATAGATATCATTTCCTTCTCATACATTCTCGAGCTATAATATCAAACTGCTATAACAGTGTATGTGGTTATTCAGCAAATGTGGGCATTGTTGGCAAGGCTAGTGTGGTAATCTGAGGTGCAATACACCCTTAAGAGAATGTGAGCAGATTGACCACGTGGCTGTATTACCCAATGGCTGTGTAGCTCGGTTTACAATGTTAATTAGTAGTTTAGATTAGGGTCTGGTTGGAGAAGCACACATTGTGTAAATGCTCTGTTACTTGTGTTAATAAACAGCATGTGCTTCATCTTACATTGGCCTCTGCATCTGCAGTAACTTGTTTACCAACTCACTAACTTGTAGACAGGCGTGCAATCATGTTCACTGATCAAAGCGACCCGACAGCAGGAACATAACAACTGGCGACGAGGTAAAACACGACCAGTCAATGACACCAAAGAAAGCAGCGGAAATTAGACAGAAGTAAACCAGCCATATCTGGAAAGGCAATTGTAAGTACAGCCCTCATCGTAGTCATCAAGGTTATCTCCCTCCAGTTGGCCACACTTTGGCTGTATCGAACCATTTGATCAGACCACCGATGACTGGTCACATTATACTGAATGCCTCACATTCTTCTTTTCGGCCTAGACATATTGGGGAAGGAGAAGAAGCGAGCAATCTTCTTATCGACATGTGGCAGTAAAACATACGGCCTAATTCATAGGTTAACGGCTCCCAATACCCCAGATTCCAAGAGCTTGGATGAGTTGTTGAATCTTGTGAAAAGCCATTTTCAGTCAAACCCCTTGGTAACAACTCAGCGTTTTAAATTTAATTCAAGGTGTCGCACCCCTGGACAGACAGTCGCTTGCTATGTAGCAGCCTTAACACAACCAATAGAGCACTGAGAGTTCAGGACGTCGATTAACAACATGTTAAGATGCCGATTAGTTTATGGGATTAACGAATACGCCATTCAGAAAAGGTTGTTGTCAGAAACAAGTTTAGACTTCAGCAAGGGGCTGGAGCTGGCGCTTGCAATGGAGACGCAGTCAGGGATTCAGGAGCAATCAAGGGGACACAAAATGGTGCCGTCCTTCACGTTGGGAGGGAGGCACAGGCTAGAAATGGGGCGGAAGTGCAGGGCTCTGCGGAAAGGCGGGGAACAGCCCCCATTAACAGACCAGCAAAAAGCAATGGTTTAATAGAGAAAACCCATGGTAATAGCAGCAGAAATGGAGCCAGACAGTCTGCAAATAAACGACAATTTAAAAGAATCGAGTGTTTCTACTGCCATTGCAATGGGCACATTATATGATATTATAAAGACAGATTAAGACAAAACTTTAAGCAAATAGGTAGAAATCATGAAATCCACATAATAGAGGAACCAGAAGAAACAGAGTAAGAGGTATATGCAAGCACAGAATGGAAATCAGTCTCTCAATTTCCCCTTGATAGCAGTATCAGGGGAGGGTCCAACTCTACTTGGTCGGAACTGGCTGAAGGAAATAAAATTGGAGTGGACTGAGAGTTTTCAACTCAGAATGAAAGATCTGCAAGAATTATTACAGAAATATGCCTCCATTTTCAGGGAAGAGCTCGGGAAGATTCAGGGACTGGAAGCTAAAATCCATGTGGATCCTGGAGCAACCCCCAGATATTTGAAGGCGGGGCCAGTCCCTTATACATGACCAGAAAAGGCTGGTGTTGAACTGGACAGGCTGGGAAGGTTGTGAGTCTTACAACCTGTACAATTTTCCAATGGGCAGTGCCCATAGTTTCAGCACTAAAGCCTGACCAGAGCCTGCGAATATGTGGGGACTACAAGTTGATCATTAACAAAGTGGTGAGACTTAATAGGCATCCTATACCAAAAATTGGTGAACTGTACTCCAAGCTGGCAGGGGGAACCGCATATACAAAGCTCGACATGAGTCGTGCTTACCAACAAGTCGAGCTAGAAAAGGCCTCTTGGATTTTGTGACTATCAACACAGGTAGAGTTTTTCTCATAAGCCGGAGTACGTTTGAAAAGAGAAAAATGTATCTTCCAAGCAAAAGAAGTGGTTTACCTGTGTCATAGAGTTGACACACAGGGCCTCCACTCAGTAGGAAACAAGGTGAGAGCTATTCGTGAGGTACCAGCACCGAGAAACGCCACAGAACTCAAGTCCTTGGGAATGATTAATTATTATGGCCATTTTCTCCCAAATCTGTCAACAATATTGGCTCCATTATATGGGTTACTCAAGAAAAACCACAGATGGACTTGGCAACCTCCACAACAACAGGCTTTTACGGCAGTAAAGCAATTGCTACGTTCATCAGCCCTGTTGGTACATTTCAACCCAAAGAAAAAATTTATTTTGACCTGCAATACATTCCCTTACAGAGTAGTGGCAGTACTCTCCCATCGGATGGTGGTTGGCACTGAATGGCCCATTGGTTACGTCTCAAGAACATTCAATGTTGTGGAACGAAGATACTCACAAATAAAGAAAGAAGGCTTATCCATCATTTTTGGCATTAAAAAGTTCCACTAATATGTCCAAGGTCGCCACTTTACCATTGTATTGGACCACAAGCCACTATTAGGCTTGTTTGGGGAAGATAGGGCAATACCCACAATTGCCTCTGCACACATCCAAAGGTGGGCACAGATTCTAGCTGCTTACGAATATACTTTTATCCACAGGCCAGGAAGCCAGGTTGCAAATGCCGGTGCACTGAGCTGATTACCTCTACAAGACACAGCAATGTGAACGTCCCAATTCCTCAAGAACTTGTCTTGTTATTAAACTTTCTGGATTCATCATCAGTACACGCTGAACACATAAGAGAGTGGACAGACCGCAATCCAGTTCTGTCTCACATCAGGGAACAAGTCTTACAGGGATGGTCTAACAAGCCAAAGTCTGATGAAATGAAGCCTTATTTTAATAGGAGATACGAGCTTGCCTGCCAGGATGGCATCTTGCTGTGCCTCCGAGAGGAAGGAAGCCATTATTGACCGAATTGTGAGCATAGTGCTCACCCCGGCATCTCTGGAATGAAAATGTTGGCGGGCAGCTACTTATGGTGGCCAGGGCTGGATACAGAAATCGAAAACTTAGTCAAGAGCTGCATACAGTGCCAACAGGTACAGAAATTGCCCCCTTATGCTCTATTGCATCCCTGGGAATGGTCAGGAAGGCCATGGGTCCACCTCCACGTTGACTATGTGGGACCTTCTTTGGGCACAGCATTTCTCTTGATTATGGATGCTCATTCAAAGTGGATGGATGTACATGAGGTGAGATCACCCACATCTGTCACTACCATAGACAGATTGTGTCAGAGTTTTGTGACACAGGTTATCAAAGATAATAGTGTCTGATAATGGAACGAGATTCACCAGCGGGGAATTCCAAAGATTTACAAGTATCAATAGCATGACACATGTTAAGACCTCTCCATCCCACCTGCATCTGATGGTTTGGCTGAGAGAACAGTCCAGACCTTCAAGTCCGAAATGAAAAAACTGGATGGAGGCTCTATTGCAACTAGATTATCATGTTTCCTGCTCAGCTATAGGACTACACCACACATGACCACCGGTATTGCTCCCACAGAGTTATTGATGAAGAGACGTCTCAGGATGTGTTTGACTCTCATAAGGCCAAAGTTAGGGGGAGGGTAGAGAGAAGTCAGGAGGCTCAGAAAAATGAACAAGATTATCACAATTGTGAAAGAAAGTTCACTGTTGGAGATAAAGTTTATGCAAAGAACTTTGGAGAGGGGCCCAAAAGGCTACCAGGAGAAGTCAGTGCAGTGACAGGACCCCTGTCCTATTACATATCGGTCAAAGGTCGGATAATTAGGAGACATGTAGATCATCTCAGGAAAAGCAAAACAGATCTACAGGAAAGGATCCACCAAGCATTCTCATTGGAATCTACATCACATGTGGAAGGAACCCCACTTGGGTTTGGAAGTACCTGTAGGATCCATTGAGGCTGAGAGAGTCGAAGAGACAAACTTACAAGTTCCTACTGGAAAGCCTATTGGATGAATGACTCCTGAGAGGGAGGCCTGGGATAAACCATCGGAAGTCATAGAACTACAATGTTCGACATGTTTTAAGAAACCTCCAGAGAGACTGAATTTGTAAATAGTTTATTTATGTAAATGGTTGATATATTGTAAAAATTGCAGATTGTAATTTCGAGTAAAGGGGCAGGGATGTGGTAATCTGAGGTGCAATACACCTTTAAGAGAATGTGAGCATATTGACCATGTGACTGTATTACCCAATTGCTGTGTAGCATGTGGGCTACATGTTAATCAATAGTTTAGAATAGGGTCTGGTTTGAGAAGCACACATTGTGATTATGCTCTGTGACTTGTGTTAATAAATAGCATGTGCTTCATCTTACATTGGTGTCTGTGTCTGCAGTATATTGTTTACCAACTTACTCACCAGTAGATAGGCGTGCAATCATGTTCACTGAGCAAAGCTACCCTACAGAAGGAACATAACAGCTGGCATTTATTCCCCTCCCTAATCGCTTTTGAGCAGATAATGGTGGCAACTGAATATAGTTTGTCAGGCTATTTCAGAGAGCAGTTAGGGGTCAACCACTTCACCTTGGGTCCAGAACCACATGTAGGCCAGGCCAAGTGAGGATGCCTGGTTTCTTTCCCTGAAGGACATTAGTGAGCCAGTTGGATTTTTACAACAATCCAATAGTTTCATTGTCACTATTGCTGACGTGAGCTTTTATTTAATTAACTGGACTTAAATTCTTCAGCTCTGGTGGGATTTGAACTCACATTTCCAGGTTATTAGTCCAGGCGTCTGGATTACTAATCTAGTGACATATGCTACTGTACTCAGTTGCCTACCTGACTCAGTGGTAATACTCTAGCCTCAGCACCTTAAGGTTTATATTCCATGTCACTGAACACATACATTTACAATTGAGAACAGTACTGAGTGTTCGAGTGTCAGAGTCCCCTCTGTTGGATAAAGTATTGAACTGAGTTCCTTTCTCCACAAATGATTCCATGGCACTAAATGGAGAAAAGTGGAGTGGTTCTCCCTGTCTCCTGAATCATGGTTCTCTCTCAATCAACACCACCAAAACCAGAGATAAAAGCAAAATACTGCGGATGCTGGAAATCTGAAACAAAAACAGAAAATGCTGGAAAAACTGAGCGGGTCTGACAGTATCTGTGGAGAGAGAGACAGAGTTAACGTTTCAAATCCATATGAGGAAGAGTCATATGGACTCGAAATGTTAACTCTGCCTTTCTCTCCACAGATGCTGTTAGACCTGTTCAGTTTTTCCAGTGTTCTCTGTTTTTGCACCACCAAAACCAGGTTAGTAACTTATCTCATTGCTATTCATGGTATCTTTCTGTGGCTGTCATGTTTCCCCACAGAACAACTATACTTCAAAAGTAATTCTTTGACTTTGCTGTACTTGGGCACATCTTGAGGACATGAAATATGTTATTACAAATGCAAGATCTTTAGGCGGAATCCCAGGTTTGCATGAAGTGCAGTAGCGGCTGGGAAAAAGGATGTTATATCCGCCAGCCCCTTTGGCAGGTTTTCACGCTGTTATCATTCGCTTTCCACCTCATTAACTATGTGGCCATAGGGTACATGCCATCTCGCTGGTGAGCGGCCTCTGAATCACCCGCCATGCCGTTACCTCACCATTTCCTCACTCGGGTGCCACATCTGAACTAAAGCCGTGCCCACAGTTCTCAATGTTTGCAGCCCAGGATTGCTCCAGTGAAGACATGGCCCTGAAAGCCAAGAAGAGTTTGGTGACCCACCATCGGAATGCCTTTTGGAGGCTGCCATGATATCCGGCACCTCCGCTCTGGCCACAGGAGGTCCAGCAATCTTACCACTCTGGCTTGGTAGGAGCTGGCAGTGATGGTCAGTGCCAATGCTGCACAGAAGAGGTTGGCCATCCAGTGCAGAAAGAGGATGAATGATCTCATCCGTGCCACAGGATAAGGTAACCATCTCATTGCTCTAAACTCACACACTCACAAGCCCATCACACATTCACTAGCATCTCACTCACTGCCAGCTCAAGGGACATCTCCACCTATTCTCACACACACACCCTCACATCTCCATCTGGCCTCATCTCCCCTGGAGACTGCCCCCTCAGCCCTCACCATCTTGAGACCACTTGCACAGATCAACATGTGGCCCCACACACACTCTGGGATACCCCCCTTTCCCAGTACAGCCCTCACCCTGCAGCCTCTTCCCTTGCCTGAGGCCACTTCTCCCCCTTCCCCCCAAGCAAGCCCCAGCCCTGCAGCTGTTGAAAAGCCACCCCCGCCTTGCAGCTGGTCTGGTAGGTAGAGACCTGCCCTGTGAGCCCCACTAAAAGTGATGAGGTGCTGCTTGCGAAGCCTGGTGCTGATGACTGTGAGTGCTGCTCGAAACCAGGGAGGTAAACAAACCTCGAAGTCCCGAGGCAAGTGCAGCCCGCCAGGTACACGTCCCATATGTGCTGTTGTGAAACATGTCAGCATGCAATCATGCTGACGTGCTCGGATGATTCAGCATGGAGGGGATGATTCCAGCAAGCAGCGCTTATAATTATATGCAGATGTGTTAAAATGACGTTCCTGATGTCTGGTGATGGGAAACGAGGCCTGCCATTGGTGGGTGGAGCAGACGATCGCAAACTGGTTTCACCAGGGCATGAAACCGATTTTTGGCCTTCCAGCCAAGTTGTCCACTCGTGGCCACCATGACGCCCGGCGCAATGGGGACAGAAAATTCCACCTTTTGTTTTTCGTTTTTAACCATGCAATTGAATTAATCCTGTGTGAGGTATGAAAGCATATTGTTACAAACAACAAAATGGAATAAATTAACGACAAATATTTATATATATATATTTGACAACTAGTAGTTTATGACAGATTGGAAATCAACTAACAGCTCAGCAAGAAGAGAATTAAGTCCAGGAATTGTAAACATTCCAGGAGAGAGAACTGTTTTCATTTGACAGAGTTACCAGCTTGACAAATGAACACCAAAACCACTACGACCCTTTGTTCTTTTCTTGGAAAAATAGAACAATATTCTGAAGCATGTTGCACAGAAGTAATTAGTCATTATTTGATGAGGGAGTTGCTTTGGTCCATTTACATTGGGTTTTGCACAAAGGAGAATAGTTGTGCAATTTCAGGCAGAGGCACAACAATGCTGATTGCTTCAGCACTTTCTATTATTTGCAGTATCTTCTGCCAGTCCTTTGAGAACAAACTCAATGACAGGAGAGGCACTTGACATTCTGAATATCCATATTTAAATGAACTGAAAATTGGGCAGTGCCCTTTTCCAGCCACTCCAATGGATCTAATTTGAATGCCTTTGCAAATTGGTTTTGCACAATTATTGTTGCATGCACAATACTACAATGATGGTGGTTGGGAACAGCAGAACTATTTGTTGCGGGCACATAACATAAGTCAAGTCTTTGGAGGCGAATTTTGACATGCCCCCAAAATGGGCATGAAGTGATTGGGTCACCTGTGACACCTGCCTGATGGTGTGAGGGAGAGGTGCAAACCATTTTGTGGTTCATGTTTGATTATAATCTGAAGGGTGAGCTGTCAGCGTTAGTCAGATTGTTTCTACAGGCAGTTTGCCCACTGAAGAGTAGGAAATCTGAAAACTCCCACTACTTAAAGATAACCTGCACTTTTTAAAAGTGGAGGTGCACTTTGCCAATGCTACCGTTTTTACTGCTGGAACTGGCTGATTACTGCACGATGACTGCTCACTGCTAACGTTTCTTAAAGACGAAATGTGATGGTCTCTACCACACAACAATTTTATCTAGATGACTTAGGACATAGGGAGGGAGGGTTCAGCTGCCAATATCATTTGAGACTTTGAACTCAATAATATCTGGAGCAAACAGAAATAGAATCGATTCTTTACACATACAAGTCAATCTACTATGGCATTGACCATATTTAAGTCAGAGAATATGGTCACTCTTTCCCTGCCCTTATGTTGCTATGTCTCTCTCATTCCCTTCTCCACCTTCTCATCTTACTTCTTTCTCTTTCTCCTTAACTTCTTTTACTTCACTAAGTCATGTTTTTCTTCCCGTCTTTTCTTTCAGGTGTGCCATGGTGGGTGCTATAGTGTGTGTGAGTGTGACAGGGAAAGAAACAACATTTGCTGGTTCCATTTTGGGGTTCAGGTTGCTGGGAAATGTGACTTTAGCCAGCTCTATTCCCATGTAACCACTCATACAGCCCCTCCTTCCATCACAACGTGCCGTCTCTTCCTTCCTATTAGCCACTCCCCTTGCTATCACCGCACTCCCCACCTGGTCTCTCATTGCTAACCATATTTTCCACTTTGACCTATTTATCCAAACACTGGATTTTCCTCTCACTCTTACTCTGCCGTCATTCTCCTCACCCTTAACACTCAATCCATTTCCAAATTCCAACTCACTACCCCGAGGATGGTAGGAGAGAGGACAGAGGTCTCCCATTTTCAATCAGCTTCCCTTCTCCACTTAGTTGTCCTACTGCCATAATTTACTTATTGATTTCCCTCATAGAAACTTGCCTTGTTTTCGGTATTCACCCCCATCTAATTTTATGTCTTTACAGGATGAAAAATATCAAGTTCCATTTTGAAACCAAAGCGAGTACCAAGGCTTCTGCAAAACAAAAATCATGTGATACCAAAAATTTTTAAAAGTGATAAATCCGTAATAATGAATAGGTTTTCAAGGATTCCATTTGGGAGGAGGATTGTGTGCAGAAAAAATTGGTTGGGCGGAATGGCCTGTGCCTATGCTCTGTAATTCATTTCTGTGTGTTAATTGTTGGCCTAAAGCCCGTCTTAACAACATTCTTATACCCCCCCTAATGTGCTATAGTCCATCCAGTGTGGCAAATAAATTATCGCAAAATCAGTGATACTTTCCAGGATAATAGATACTAATTTTTCAAACTGGACCTGGAGATTTGCCAATCAAATGCTCCAAATGGCAAATTACATTGTTGCTTTCTTAACAATTAACACGGTGAGAATCATAAAATCATAGGAACTTACTGCACCAACTACGAACACAAAAACATAAGAAATAGGAGCCAGTGGAGGCCATTTATTCAATAATATCGGGGCTGATCTCTGACATCAATTGCACTTTTCCACCCAATCCCCATATTCCTTGATTCCCCTAGAGACAAAAGAAAATCAACCGATCTCAGCCTTACAATAGTAAATGATTGAGCATTCACAGTCCTCTGAGAATTCTACAGGTTCACAGCCCCCTCAGGGTAGGCATTTCTCCTCAGCTCAGTCTTAAATGATTAGTCCCTTATCCTGAGTCTGTGACCCCTAGTCTTAAACTGTCCAGCCAGGGGAACAACCTCTCAGCATCGACACTGACAAGCCCCCTCCGAATCTTACAGGTTAGAGGCCATTTGGCCTGTCGTGGAGAAAGAACATAACTAATGTCTAGTTGTCCTCATTTGTAGTAATCACTAGGATCAGTTAAATATTAAGTATCGCTGGAAATCAAAAGAGCTTGATTTGAAGTGCAGTATTTTCCCCCAATTCTCTATTGCAGGAGATGAACCATAAACCAGAAATAACTGTTAGTCACGTGACTTAAATGCATTCATATTCAAATCTCTTTTTGTTGGATGACTATTATGACAGCCTCATTTTATAAAAAAACAATGAAAACAGTTTAGCTTTATAAAATTAGATCAAACAGCACAGCCATTATTGCTTCCAATTGCTGAGACTTACATAGGATCTGTTCTTCATAGTGCCATGGAATCCAGATAGTTCTGGAAGAAGGTTAATGAACCCTGACAGAGGGGTTCTCTAATCTTATGGGTGTATGCTGTTGGTTTGTATTCAGGCTACTGATAGCCATCGGTATATTATGATCATCAATGGCCTAATCGTCATTTGGAGGCTAGATATTGGATCCTAGGCCCTGCAATTTGTCCATGATACCAGACAGCCCTGTCATATGTTTTTGGATCTTGTACTTGAAGATGCTGAAACCTGTATGGGGTCTGAGTCACTTGGCACTCTGTTACTCTGTCACTACGACGTAACACCACATAATTTCCCTACCATTCTCTCCCACCAAGCTGGAAGTTCCCGGTTGAATGAATCGTCTTCCATCAGTGGGAAACATTATTACAGAAGAGCACGTGAGTGTGAGAAAACAAAGCCTGTCATTTATGTAAACTTCTGTATATATTAGTGAGATACTGATGCCAACTAAAATAAGTTATATCTGTCAGACTATCATTCTAAACATATATACCTAACAAGCATAACATAACCTGTCAACTCTCAACCATTCTCACAAACATTCTATAGACAACATACTTCACATTCAAGTAAGATGTATAGGCTTTAAAACTCCCTTAAAAAGGGAGCACAAAGCATTAGGTTGTTGTCTGTATTTTATTACCCCTTTATAGATAAAACTTGCCTTTGACAGAAAACATTGAAGAGATTCAGGAGACCAACTCTCTCAGCAGTTTTGAAGATACTATCATGGGGGCCACTGGCATTTATGATTTTGTTAGAAATACCAAACAGAAGAAATCTTCACAAGTGAATGCTATCTCTATATGTTGCCAAGCAGAACATTTTCACCTCATGAAGAAAATCATAGGTTTAATCGCCATCAATAATAGGAAAGTGAGGTGGAACATCACATCCTGATGCCTTATTTTTGAAAGATAAAGTAACATGTTCTTCCAGGCCGAGTTTGACTTTTTGGGCATAGATTGGCAAAGGCACCGGCCTCATAGCTGTGGTGAAGACGTAGCCATGATTTAGTGGCACTAGCTTCGTTAGCCTCAGGCTGGTGAACTGCCGGGCACCAATTGGGATTCCCAGATGCAGCTTGCTTGACTGAGGTCTCCGTTATTGGGCCAACCAAGCTGCCAGCAGTGTTGGTGCAGGGTTTGGGGAGGTGTTGCGATCAGGGAGTCTGGAGGTCACAGAGCCGTTGTTGAGCAGATTATTTGTGTCTCGGCTGAATGAGCACCACTAAGTCCCACAAAAATAATTCCAAAATTGTCTTGGATGGGCCTTCTTCAGTTCCTTTGCCCTTAGAAATGCTCAGGGTCGGCATGACTTAAATTCCAGTTGTTCTGAGCTGAAGTGGGATCCCACTGTGCATGTTAAAAGGGACTGATCACCTGAGATAGGTGACTCGTAGGCTAACAGTAGGTCTTTTTCACAATGTCAGTAGCCTCTGTTGGAGTTAATGGGTTGACGAGGCTACCAAATGCAATCTGAGATCCTTAACTGCTCCTCTTAATGCTAGGTAATAGAAGCGAAAATTGGCCACTCTGATACTTCTGTCCAGGGAGCATTGGCTATTTAGAAGCAACCAGTGGGCAGGCCATGGGGTGAAGAAAGTCAAGACCCTCTTGCATTGCATTTCCATGAATTTAGGGCCATTGAATAATTGGGTTAAAATCTGTATGTGGCTGATACCATTTCTAATCAGCCTTGCTTTTCAATCAAGCACTAATACCTTAAAATTGGAGGCAGGAAGAGTCATATTTTCACATCAAGGGCTGTAGAAATCTGGAATTCTTTCCCTCAAAAGGGTGTGGATTTTGGGTCAAGCATTCAAAACAGAGATCAATAGTTTTATTTGATAAAGTTATCAAGGGATATGGAACAAAAGCAGGTAAATGGAGTTGAGGTACAGATCTACCATGGCCTAACTGAATGGTGGAGCGGGGTTGAGGGGCTGAATGGCCTCCTCCTGCCCCTGTGCTACAATGTTTCTAATTTCAAATGTCTACTGAGTATTTAGGAAGCAGCTCATTCATTTGACTTGTCTGGAGGAGCACCCTTGGGCCCAAATAAAATAATTCAAAACTTAGCTTGGCTGGGGCCCCTTATCTTCATTCTCTGTGGAAAAGATCAGAGTTTTTGCTAAAATTCAGATAAACTGCGGAAAATTTTATTCATGTTATCCTAAATGTTGTTTCTTCTTTTCAAAAAAAAGGAAATGATGCTCATTAATGGCACTTCATTTTAAAACAAAACTGTGACAGGCAAATCAAACACTTTGACAATCAAATTTTTACTACATCATTTCATTACAGATTGATCATGAAGTTCAGGGACCATGAAATTAGGAGGACAGTAGCAAAATTG
Source organism: Carcharodon carcharias (assembly GCF_017639515.1). NCBI lineage: Eukaryota > Metazoa > Chordata > Chondrichthyes > Lamniformes > Lamnidae > Carcharodon > Carcharodon carcharias. The sequence goes on along the minus strand of NC_054483.1, from coordinate 120,721,448 downwards.
ATTGATAAAGAGCTTTAAAATAGAAAACAGCAAAATGTTATTAACAGCCTTCATTGGCAGCAGACCAGAATACCATTTGTAATATGAGGTAGGAAACTTGCCATTCAATGGCAATTGATCAACCTGTGCACTGTTTAATGAATTGCAATAGTTTCTGTTCCAATTTGGGATATAAGAGCCAATTGATGCATTAGGGCCACTCAGAGTATGAAATCTGTATCAAGAGCATTTTCTCCATGGTTACAAAACCGATCCGTGGATTGTTCCTCATTGCTGATGACAATATTACACATTAAAGGTCACATTTTAAGCCAAGGCTAAATACTGTGAGATTGTGTAAAAAGACTGTACCTTATTCTACAAGCTCTCATCTGTAACATACTTCTCCATGAACTATTGAATACCTCAAAGGATAGCAGTCCTAGTCATTTAATGTTAAAGTATGGGCCTTTTATAGTGCACCAACATTTCTATTTACATTGGATTTATTGTCCCTTCTACAGCTCAGAAGTGGAGGGAAATGGCAACACTTAGGAGGCTCAAATGTTTTGCTTAATGGGGGTGAAATTCATACTAACTATGTTACTTCCCCACTGCATTAGGTAGTTCAGAGAAAAGTGACAAGGATGGTTTTGAAGAAGAGAATATGGTTTTGAAGCTCAGAAGAGTCAGACTCGAAAGTTTAACTTTGTTTCTTTCTCTACAGATGCTGCCAGACCTGCTGAGCTTTCCTAGGATTTTCTCCTTTTATCTCAGATTCCCAGCATCCACACTACTTTGCTTTTATATTAGGATGGTTGTGGGACTTGAAAGTTATAAGGTTACAATCCCAGAATTGAAGCAATGCTTATTATTAAATGTCACTAATGCACTAATGACCAGAGGGAATCTCCTCCATCCCACTAAGCCAGCTTGACCTGTACTGACATCTTCAAGTAATGTAGTAATTAAGCAGGCTGTTAACAGAACTGAAAAACACAAATAAAAAAAGTCCTAAGGGGTAAAAATTGGTGGGCCTTGGGAAGGGGTGGAAATGAGTAATAGTGAGCCAGTCATCTGTTAGGTACCCTGTCCCAGTTATCTTTCCACTAGAGTGTGTAGAAGCTGAGATCTTCAACTGCCCTGACAAAGTTGACTTTAACCTCTTGTATTAATACTGTGCTGCTAACCCCATCTAAAAGGACCTCAATGTACATCTTAAGAACACTTATCTATATTGACAATTTAGTGAACAAATTTCTGTTTAACTTTACACACAGAGGGACTGTAAATATGAATGCCAGTAATTAAATACTCCTTTGAACATTATTATTATCTTGTAACCATTAGGAATAATTGCTGGATCTAATGGATGTAATTTCGACTTTGTGTGATAATGTAAAATGGTTGATAACAAATTGGCACCATGTGTTACATCACTCCTGAATTTTATACACATTGAATTCACTATCATCCATTTTACAATAGAACAAAAAGTCAAAATTACCCCCATATTTTCTAATATTAATCAATTTTCATTGCAGTTAAAATAATATAGTCCATTGGGAGGAATGAGCAGGATTTCTTTGTAGCCTTTTTTTGGACCCCATTTACTAATGTTTCTGTAGATTTGTAAGGGGGATGTTTACAGAATCACAGAATCACACAGTGCAGAAGAGGCCCTTCGGCCCATCGAGTCTGCACCAACACGTGAAAATCACCTGGCCGACCTACCTAATTCCATTTACCAGCACTTGGCCCATAGCCTTGAATGTTATGATGTGCCAAGTGCTCATCCAGGTACTTTTTAAAGGATGTGAGGCAACCCGCCTCCACCATCCTCCCAGGCAGCGCATTCCAGACCCTCAACACCCTCTGGGTAAAAAAGTTTTTCCTCACATCCCCCCTAAACCTCCTGCCCCTCACCTTGAACTTACGTCCCCTCGTGACTGAACAGCTGCTCCCTATCCACCCTGTCCATGCCCCTCATAATCTTGTACACCTCGATCAGGTCACTCCTCAGTCTTCTCTGCTCCAATGAAAACAACCCAAGTCTATCCAACCTCTCTTCATAACTTAAATGTTTCATCCCAGGCAACATCCTGGTGAATCTCCTCTGCACCCCCCCCAGTGCAATCACATCCTTCCTATAATGTGGCGACCACAACTGCACACAGTACTCCAGCTGTGGCTTCACCAAGGTTCTATGCAACTCCAACATGGCCTCCATACTTTTGTAATGTATGCCTCGATTGATAAAGGCAAGTGTCCCATATGCCTTTTTCACCACGCCACTAACATGTCCCTCTGCCTTCAGAGATCTATGGTCACACACGCCAAGGTCCCTTTGTTCCTCAGAGCTTCCTATTGTCATGCCGTTCATTGAATACTTCCTTGTCAAATTACTCCTTCCAAAGTGTATCACCTCACACTTTTCAGGGTTAAATTCCATCTGCCACTTATCTGCCCATTTGATCATCCCATCTATATCTTCCTGTAGCACAAGACACTCAACCTCACTGTTAACCACCCAGCCAATCTTTGTGTCATCCGCAAACTTACTAATCCTACCCCCTACATAGTCATCTATGTCATTTATATAAATGACAAATAATAGGGGACCGAGCACAGATCCCTGTGGTACGCCACTGGACACTGGCTTCCAGTCACTAAAGCATCCTTCTGTCATCACCCTCTGTCTCCTACAACTAAGCCAATTTTGAATCCACCTTATCAAATTACCCTGTATCCCATGTGCATTTGCCGTCTTTATAAGTCTCCCATGTGGGACCTTGTCAAAGGCTTTGCTGAAATCCATATAAACTACATCAACTGCACTCCCCTCATCTACACACCTGGTCACCCCCTCAAAACATTCAATCACATTTGTTAGGCATGACCTCCCTCTGACAAAGCCATGCTGAGAGGAATTAAAAATTTGGGTCAGAGGCCCTGTGATCTCCTCCCTTGCCTCCCTCAGCAGTCTGGGACACAAATCATCCGGCCCTGGAGATTTGTCCACTTTTAAGCCTGCCAACACCTCCAATACCTTGTCACTCCCTATATCAATTTGCTTAAGAACCTCGCAGTCTCTCTGCCCGAGTTCAATACCTTCATCCTCATTCTCTTGGGTGAAGACAGATGTGAAGTATTCATTCAACACTCTAGCGATGGCCTCTGGCTCCACCCATAGATTGCTCCCTTGGTCCCTTATGGGCCCTAATCTTTCCCTGGTTATCCTCTTCCCATTGATATACTTATAGAATATCTTGGGATTTTCCCTACTTTTACCAGCCAGAGCTTTCTCATATCTCTTCTTTGCCCTCCTAATTGCTTTCTTAAGCTCCACCCTGCACTGTCTGTACTCCACTAATGCCTCTGCTGAATTGCTTCCCTTGTACCTGCTAAAAGTCTTTTTATTCCTTCTCATCGTAACCTGAATATCTCTGGTCATCCAAGGTTCTCTGGGCTTGTTACTCCTTCCTATCACCCTCGAGGGAACATGTTGAGCCTTTACCCTCCCCATTTCCTTTTTGAATGCCCCTCACTGCTCCTCTGTAGATTTCCCCACAAGTAACTGTTCCCAGTCTACCTTGGCCAGATCCTGCCTTATTTTACTAAAATCCACTCTCCTCCAATCCAAAACATTTTTTTGCAACTTGTCTATTTCTTTGTCCATAACAAACTTAAACTATACCATGTTGTGGTTGCTATCGCTAAAATGCCCCCCCCCACCACCACCTCAGCCACATGTCCGACTTCATTCCCCAGAATTAGGTCCAGCAATGCATCGTCCCTTGTTGGACCCTCTACGTATTGACCTAAAAAGTTCTGCTGTACATATTTCAAGAAATCCACTCCATCCAAGCCCTTAACACTATGTCTATCCCAATTAATGTTGGGAAAGCTGAAATCACCTAATATAATTAACCTATTGTTATTGTTTTTACACATCTCCACAAATTGGGCACACATTTGCTCCTCAATTTCCCGCTGACTATCTGGGGGTCTATAATAAACACTTAACAATATGGCTGCCCCTTTTTTATTCCTAAACTCTACTCACAAAGCTTCATTCGATGTCTCCTCCAAGATATCATCTCTCCTTACTGCAGTAACTGACTCCTTAACTAATAATGCAACACCTCCTCCTCTTTTACCACCCCCCCCCCCCCCCCCCCCCCCCCCGTCTTGTCTGAAGATTCTATATCCCAGAATGTTGAGCTGCCAATCCTGCCCGTCCCTCAACCATGTCTCAGTGATGGCTACTATATCACAACTCCACGTGTCAATCCTCACCCTTAACTCATTTGTTTTACCTGTAATATTCCTGGCATTAAAGTAGAGGCCATCCAGCCTTGCCTTACTCCCTTGAAACTTAATGCAGCTGTACTCCCTCTGACTTGCTTGTTTTACAGTATTATGATGTGTCCTTATTCTGTTAATATTCTGTGTCCCCTCCCCCTGCCGAATTAGTTTAAACTGCTCCCAACATCACTAGCAAACCCACCCGCAAGGATGTTAGTCCTGCTCTGGTTCAGATGTAGACCGTCCCACTTGTACAGGTCCCACCTTCCCCAGAAACTGTCCCAGTGATCCAGGAATCTAAAACCCTCCCTCCTGCACCAACTCTTAAGCCATGTATTCATCTGTGCTATTCTCCTATTTCTGAGCTCGCTAGCATGTGGCACTGGGAGTAATACAGAGATTACAACCCGAGAGGTCTTGCTTTCTAACTCCCTGAATTCTTGATGCAAGACCTCATCCCTCTTTCTAGCTATGTACCAACATGTACCATGACATCTGCCTTATCACCCTCCCCCTTCAGGATTCCCTGCAGCCATTCAGTGACATCCTGGACCCTGGAACCAGGGAGGCAACACACCATCCTGGAGTCACGTTAATGGCCACAATAGTGCCTATCTGTTCCCCTGACTATCGAATCCCCTATTACTATTGCTCTTCCTCACTTCCTCCCCTCCTGTACAGACAGGCTGCTTGTGGTGTCTGAAGCTTGGCTCTGTCTGCACTCCCTGGAGGAACCAGTGCCCTCATCAGCCTCCAAAACGGAATACAGACTTGCGAGCGGGACCCCAGGGGACTCCTGAACTACCTGCCTGTTTCTCTTGGACTGCCTGGTGGTCACCCATTCCCTTCCTTCCTCAAGTCCCTTCAGCTGCGGTGTGACCACCTCTCTAAACGTGCTATTCACTATGCTTTCAGACTCGCGGATGCTCCACAGTGTCCCCAGCTGCTGTTCCAGCTCTGAAACCTGAGCTTCCAGGAGCTGCAGCTGGACACACTTCCTGCACACATGCTGGTCCCGGGCACTGGAAATGTCCCCAGCTTCCCACTTGGAGCATGAGGAACTCACCACGGCTTGGAGCTCTCCTGCCATGACTTATCCCTTTAAATTAAACCTTTTAAATCAATTACTTTAGGGCCCTTCTTTCCTAATCCTTGTTACTATAGAAAAAAAATCCTTAAACCACAAAAAGACCTTAAACTATTAGTGATTAAAGTAGTAAATACTTAACCGACCTTACCCACTACTTACCAGTCATTCTTTTCCCTTGTAGCCTCTACTGCTGCAGCAGGACAAGACCACTCTCTGAAGAGTTAAGAAGTTGGATAGCAAGGAAAAAATGCAAAGAGCACCTCGTTCCCTCCGCACCGAATTCCCACTGTGCACCAAATTGCCAATACCCACACTCACTCTGGCGGTGTCTCGCTCAGAATGAGCTCTTTCCCCTGTTCGTGTGCAAGCATTAGGAATTAATTTAATGTAGTGACCAATTAGAAAAGAGAAGGCTGAGGTTGGCCTAAGGTTTTTATAATTATGAAATGGTTCAGTAGGGTAGACACAAAGAAGATGGTTCCACATGTGGGGTTGTCCAAAACTAACGTAGAACTCATTACTCCCTGGAGTAATTGAGATGACTGGCGTAGATCCCTTTAAGGGGAACCTGGAAAAGTACATGAGGGGGATAGAAATAGAAGGATCTATTTCTAGGGTTAGATATGGTTAGATGATGTAGGATGAGAGGAAACACATTTGGAGCATAAACAACGACATAAACCAACTTGGCACAGTAGCCTGTTTTATGCTGTAAGTTCTATAGAAAACAATCTCAGGAGGTATTTCTGTTGGACCAATTGCTCAGTGTGAAGGGTCCATTGTAAAAGCTTCAAATAATTCAGCCAGTGCAATTTCCTTTACCAAAGAGGAAAGAGATAGGATTGAGGGACCTGCCTGCCATGCAGTTAGATGGGATGGCACTTTCTGAAAAGGGCAGGCTCGCTAAAGTTCACCACTTTCGTGTGTTCAAAAAAACTATATAAGACTTAGAAAAATATACACCCTTTTATTGGAGTGAGTAAATATAGGGTGGAATTTGTTGCTAATTTTTCATTAATGCTTGTGAACAGAAGAAAATGTGCTCACTGGTGGTGGAATCTATGTTGGCGACAAGCTTGATATCAATATTTTTCAACAGTTACAGCTTACGCAACAGCAAATAAAAATCTTCTGAAATCCACTCATAAATCTTCCTTAATAACAGCCCAAATGCATTGAGAATCTAATTTTAAACCAAGTCTCAGAACAAATAAGTCTAAAACTAATTGCAATGAAATCACACCTTTGTCTTAGCTAGAAGTTTAAATTATGATCCTTAAAACTCATAAAAAGGTTGAAAATTTGAGCACAATTTACCAGTTGTGGCGCAGCTAATAAAGAAAACAAAACCTTTATTTTGTTACAGACAAGGGAGGAGAGATATACTGAATTTCTCAATTCCCTTCCCTTCTATCTGTAATCAGTGTGTTTTATTTTTGACAAGGTAGACGTGGGTCTTTCTAAACCCCCATTACTAGCAGCAGACTTTCATGGGTTTAAACAAGGTGGAATGTTTATTCACACCCTCATCCCAAAAGGTCTAAACACTGTGTCATACACCACACACTGAAGAAAGATACAATGAAAGAAGATAGTGCACTTCTACAAGTATCAAGTCAAAAGAATAGTTAATAGTTCATGTGTCTTTGTGAGCTCAGTGAAGAAAGAAGCTTTATCCCATTCTTGAATTGTAGTTCAGATAAGTTCAGATAGTTGGGGTCGGATATTAGGATTATTGCACGCTTCCTTAGAAGTGAAAACTGTTCAACAGGCCATGAAGTCAGGTAGCTGTGGTTGTTGTATGAGAAGGTCCAATTTGTTTACAGGTGAACCTGGTGCTTTGGAATCAGGCTGGGAGGCTTTTTTGTTTAAAAAAAACAGACTTTTAAGCCTCCTGATTCTTATAAGGCAAAGGTGGCACAGCATTTCTCAACAGCTGTTGCCTTGTCAGTGTTATTCTGCAGACTTCCCACAAGTATCTTCTGAGTTTTGGGGTAAAAGGATTTCAGTGTCAGAGAACCGGTTTCAGTCACATGGTCAATGGCTATTGATAGACAGTAGAAGATGGATGGTGATTTTTCGCACTTAACTTGTGGATAGCTAGTCCTGCCAACTTTCCTTTGTTACATTGCAAACCTAGAGACATAGGACTGAAATTTTGCTCTTGTGCAGGTGTGTGGAGGCAGGGGAATTTGTGGCTCTGTGAACTGGATGTCTGTAAAGCTGGCCTCAAACCTTGGATTTTCAGTTTGGGCATGGGAGGTGGTATGGGTGAGAAAATGAGAGCCATGGTGGGTGACTCTGGAAACAGAGCAGAGGCTGCCATATGCAGAGGTGGGCTGGACGGAAGGTCTGTCTCGGTGCACCAGCACTTTCCCAACATTTAAAAAACACCAATAAAACATAAAACAGTCTTCCAGCTCTCACCCTTCAAACCGCCACAACCTGCCCATACACTCCCCATGTCCCATATATGCCAGTCCATGGCAACTCATGCCACCTCCCATCCCCTTTGGCCCCTCATATGCTCCATGCCAACCTATGCTCCTCTACCAACCCCCATGGCCCCTCATACTCTCCATTCAATCGTAAGCACTGGTACTCATTCCATGGCCCTTTACAGCCACTATGACAACTCATGACAACCCATGTCCCCCACCCGCCACCCTTTGCCCTTACACCCTCCAACTCACCCTGTACCCACCTTTGGCCGAACTCAGGGCCCATGCTGAGATTAAATAAAATAAAGTTCTAAGTGTCTACTGCAGACTTTAGTTTTAAATAAACACTCTCATTCATAAAAATTAATTCACTACATTTACATTCCTTCAACTACATAACCCTTTATAAAATAAACATTTCATTCAAGTGCTTAATCCCTTATGAAAACAAACATTGGAATTCATAGTCCTACTTCAAAAAGTCTATAACTATTTGTAGTTGTCAATCAAACTGTGAAATGGCAGGCACCCCGGTGTGATAATGGAAGGTTGTGAAATTAGCCAGGCAACACCAATACAGTAATAATGACCCTCAGGCTTATGTCAACAGACAGAGTGAAATAGCAAGCAATGACTTTAACATTCCACACAGTTTTTAAAGATTTAAAGGACAGGGATTTTAAATGCCTTGAAAGCTTGACAGTTGCTTTTGACAGTTTCCTTTGACACTTTTGGCAGTTAATTTAAACAGTTGCTTTTGCCACTTCTAACAGCTTTTGACAGTAGATTTTGACACTTTTGATAGTTCCTTTTGACATTTGCTTTTGACTTTTAACAGTTGCCTTTTAACAGCTCTTTAACTGTTCAGATGAGTTTATGCACTTTTTATGCAAATCCATATCCACTTTTAACGATCCCAAAGGTCACCTTACCTCTGCCAATGGGAAGCTTACCACTCCCAAAGGGCATCCTACCTGTCTGAAAGGGAAGTATACCTCTCCCAAAGGTGCCCTGTGACTGTATCCAAAGAGGAACCTTACCTCTCCAAAAGATTAGCCCACCTCTCCAAAGGACTCCAAAGTTTAGACCTGCTCCCACTAGGTCTAATCCGCACATTAATCCATTCCCATTCCTGGCTAATGAAAACCAGATATGACTGGAGGCAGCTGCTGTTTTATATGGGCAAGTGCTTCTGTGAAACGTGTATGTGCAAATCCTTACCCGGCCCCATTCCTGCCCCTGCGGAAATGGAAGGTGTCGGTTTGAGGCTGGGATTGCCGATTTCCGCTTGCTCTCTGTCATTGTAAAAATCCAGGTCATAGACTCTAGAAGGCCATTAACTCTGTGTTTTGGAATAAGATTCAAACAATGACTGGCGTGAATTCCATGAAGGAGTGCTGTCTAGGAGTATCCATTCCAGGGAGGGGACTCCTTCCCATTGTGATTCATTTCTGAACTTTCGAGAAGATTGATAGTTTCTGTTGAAGCAGCCAAAAGCAGCCATCTTAACAGTTCATCAGTGTCCGTTTTTAAATAAATGAAGGCAATTCCAGAAGCTCCCATTTGAGCACAGTCCATGTTTACAGTTATGGATATTACAAGCCTTTTCCTGGGCATGACAATTTATATCACACCTCATCACTCACGCCCCTAGCCAAGCTGGTCCAGCACAGCTACAACACTGGCATCTACCCGGCTATGTGGAAAATTGCCCAGGTATGTCCAGTACACAAAAGCAGGACAAATCCAACCTGGCCAATTACCGCTCCATCAGTCTACTCTCCATTATCAGTAATGGAAGGGGTCATCAATAGCGTTATCAAGCGGCACTTGCTTAGCAATAACCTGCTCACTGAAATCCAGTTTGGATTCCACCAGGGCCACTCGGTTCCTGACCTCATTACAGCCTTGGTTCAAATGTGGACAAAAGAGCTGAACTCCCGAGGTGAGGTGAGAGTGACTGCCCTTGACATCAAGGCAGCATTTGACCGAGTGTGGCATCAAGGAGCCCTAGCAAAACTGGAGTCAATGGGAATCATGAGGACAACTGGTTGGAGTCATACCCAGCACAAAGGAAGATGGTTGTGGTTGTTGGAGGTCAATGATCTCAGCTCCAGGACATCACTGCAGGAGTTCCTCAGGGTAGTGTCCTCGGCCCAACCATCTTCAGCTGCTTCATCAATGACCTTCCTTCCATCAGGTCAGAAGTGGGGATGTTCGCTGATGATTGCACAATGATCAGCATCATTCGCGACTCCTCAGATACTGAATCAGTCCATGTCCCAAATGCAGCAAGGCCTGGGCAATATCCAGGTTTGGGCTGACAAGTGGCAAGTAACATTCACGCCACACAAGTGCCAGGCAATGACCATCTCCAAGAAAAGAGAATCTAACTATCACCCTTTGAAGCTCAATGGCATTACCATCACCGAATCTCCCATTATCAACACTCTGGAGGTTATCATTGACCAGAAACTGAACTGGACTAGCCATATAAATACTGTGGCTACAAGAGCAGGTCAGAGACTAGGAATTCTGTGGCGAGTAACTCATCTCCTGACTCTCCAAAGCCTGTCCACCATCTACAAGGCACAAGTCAGGAGTGTGATGGAATACTCCCCAATTGCCTGGATGAGTGCAGCTCCCACAACACTCAAGAAACTTGACACCATCCAGGACAAAGCAGCCTGCTTGATTGGCACCCCATCCACAAACATTCACTCCCTCCACCACCAACACACAGTAGCAGCAGTGTATACCATCTACAAGATACACTGCAGGAACTCACCAAGGCTTCTTAGACAGCACCATCCAAACCCACAACCACTACCATCTAGAAGGACAAGGGCAGCAGATAGATGGGAACACCACCACTTGTAAGTTCCTCTCCAATCACTCACCATCCTGACTTGGAAATATATCATTGTTCCTTCACTGTCACTGGGTCAAAATCCTGGAACTCCCTCCCTAACAGCACTGTGGGTGTACCCACACCACATGGACTGCAGCGGTTCAAGAAGGCAGCTCACCACTACCTTCTCAAGGGCATTTAGGGTTGGGCAATAAATGCTGGCCCAGCCAGCGATGCCCACATCCTGTAAATTAATAAAACAATTGTAGGGCTTTCTGTACAAAGAGTTGCTTTTAAGTTATAAATAACTTGTTAAGTAAACACATCAGCTACTTTGTGCATCAGAGGAGCAGCAATAGGGTGAATAACCATTTAACTCCTTTGTGCTGGTGTTATTCTCCCCCCCTAACCTCTGACCTCCTGACTGTCTACGCTATCTGCATTTTATAATTGAAGGCTGTGCTTTCTGCATTGGAATTTCCCCCCAAAACCTCTTGACCTCACTGTCTCCTTTAAGATATTCCTTAAAATGTGACTCTTCTTCTATTATGCTGGGCAGGTGATGTGCTGTAGCTGTATGATGTGGGAGCTGGCAGATCCCATTGCGAGCCGCAGTGACCACATCTGCAGCAAGTGTTGGTTGCTGGAGGAACTCTGGCTCAGAATTGATGAGCTGGAGTCCAAGCTCTGGACGCTGCAGCACATCCAGGAGGGGAGAGTTACCTGGACGCTTTGTGTGAGGAGGCGGTCACACCCAGTAGATTAAGTACCTCAAGTCCGGTCAGTGGTCAGGGTCAGCAGGGTGCGACTGCAAGTGAGGCAGGTAGAGGGATCCTGTGTTCAGGAACAGAGGAGCCTCAGGTCTTGACCTTGTCCAACAGGTACGAAGTACTTGCTCCCTGTGTGGATGAGGAACAGGGCTCTAGGGAGGATGAGCCAGCTGACCACGGCACCGTGGAACAGGAGGCCATTCAAGAGGGGGGAGCAAAAAGACAAGTGGTAGTTGTAGTGGATTCTATAATTAGGGGAATTGACAGCTTCCTTTGTAAGCAGAATCGAGAGTCCCGCATGGTATGTTGCCTGCCCGGTGCCAGGGTGTGGGACATCTCTGACCGGCTTGAAAGGATATTGGAGAGGGGGAGGATCCAATTGTTGTGGTCCACGTCGGGACAAATAACATTGGTAAGACTAGGAAAGAGGACCTGTTTGGGGATTATCAGGCACTAGGAACTAAATTAAAGAACAAGTCCTCAAGGGTTATAATCTCTGGATTACTACCCGAGCCATGTGCAAATTGGCATAGGGACGTGAGAATAAGGGAAATAAACACGTGACTAAAGGAGTGGTGCGGGAAAGAGGGGTTCCATTTCGTGGGGCACTGGCATCAGTATTGGAACAGGAGGGATCTGTACCGTTGGGACGGTCTCCACCTGAACCGATCTGGGACCAATGTTCTAGCGAAAAGGGTAAATAGGGTGGTCAACAGGACTTTAAAGTAGAAAGTGGGGGGAGAGGGAAGGGTAAAACTCCAAGAATTATGACTAATGGGAAACAAAGCAGCAGGTTAGGGTGTGTGTGTGTGTGTGTGTGTGTGTGTGTGTGTGTGTGTGTGTGTGTGTGTGTGTGTGTGTGTGGGGGGGGGGGTGGGGCGCGGGGGGAGCGGGGGGGATGCGTGGATTCAACTTCATGGAAAATTATGAAAAAACTGAAAAGAAACGAGAGCCCAGAAGAGGCTATTAAAGTCTCCAGAACACAACACAGGACAGAATGTTTGGAAAGGGCTAGGAATCTAATTTCAAGCACATCAGATAAAGGGACGACAATGGGAAATACAGGACTGAAGGTGTTGTATCTGAATGCACTCAGTATACGAAATAAGGTAAATGAGCTGGTGGCGCAGATTGAAATTGGCAGGTATGATGTGGTGGGCATCACAGAGACATGGCTGCAAGGGGATCAGGACTGGGAGATAAATATTCAAGGATATACATCCTATCGAAAAGATAGGCAGGTTGGCAGAAGGAGTGGGGTTGCTTTGTTAGTAAGAAATGAAATTAAATCGATAGCAAGAAATGACGTAGGGTCAGATGATGTAGAATCTGTGTGGGTAGAGTTGAGGAACCGCAAAGGTAAAAAATCCATAATGGGAGTTATGTACAGGCCTCTGAACAGTAGTCAGGATGTGGGGCACAAGATACACCAGGAGATAGAAAAGGTGTGTAAGAAAGGCAAAGTTACAGTGATCATGGGGGATTTCAATATGCAGGTAGACTGGGAAAATCAGGTTGGTAGTGGATCCCAAGAAAAGGAATTTGTGGAATGTCTACGAGACGGCTTTTTGGAGCAGCTTGTGGTGGAGCCCACTAGGGAACAGGCAATTCTAGATTTAGTGATGTGTAATGAGGCAGATTTGACAAGGGAGCTTAAGGTGAAGGAACCCTTAGGAGGAAGTGACCATAATATAATAGAATTTACCCTGCAATTTGAGAGGAAAAAGCTGGAATCAGATGTAACGGTATTACAGTTGAATAAAGGCAACTACAGAGGCATGAGGGAGGAGCTGGCCAGAATTGACTGGGAGATGAGCCTAGCAGGAAAGACAGTGGAACAGCAATGGCAGGAGTTTCTGGGAGTAATTTGGGAGACGCAGCAAAAATTCATCCCTAGGAAGAAGAAGCATACTAAAAGGAGGATGAGGCAACCATGGCTGACAAGGGAAGTCAGGGACAGCATAAAAGCTAAAGAGAAAGCATACAATGCGGCGAAGAGCAGTGGGAAACCAAGGGATTGGGAAGCCTATAAAGACCAACTAAAAAAGAAATAAGGAGCGAGAAGATTAAATATGAGGGTAAACTAGCCAGTAATATAAAAGAAGATTGCAAGAGTTTTTTTAGATATATAAAGGGTAAGTGGAAGGCAAAAGTAGACAATGGGCCGCTGGAAAATGACGCTGGAGAAGTAGTAGTGGGGAGCAAAGAAATGGCGGAGGAACTGAATAGGTACTTTGCATCAGTCTTCACAGTGGAAGACACGAGTGACATCCTCAAAGTTCAAGAGAGTCAGGGGGCAGAGGTGAGTATGGTGGCCATTACCAAGGAGAAGATGCTAGGAAATCTGAAAGGTCTGAAGGTGGATAAATCACCTGGACCAGATGGATTACACCCCAGAGTTCTGAAGAATATAGCTGAAGAGATAGTGGAGGTGTTAGTGGTGATCTTTAAGGAATCACTGGAGTCAGGGAGGGTCCCAAAGGACTGGAAAATCGCTAATGTAACCCCCCCGTTTAAGAAGGGAGTGAGGCAAAAGACGGGAAATTACAGGTCGTTCGTAAGATTTTAGAGTCCATTACTAAGGATGAGATTTCAGAATACTTGGAAGTGCATGGTAAAATTGGGCAAAGTCAACATGGTTTCATCAAGGGGAGGTCAAGACTGACAAATCTGTTAGAATCCTTTGAGAAGGTAACGAGCAGGTTAGACAAAGGAGAGCTAATGGATGTTATCTACTTGGACTTCCAGAAGGTCTTTGACCAGGTGCCGCACAGGAGGCTGCTCAGTAAGATAAGAGCCCATGGTGTTAGAGGCAAGGTACTAGCATGGATAGAAGATTGGCTGTCTGGCAGGAGGCAGAGAGTGGGGATAAGGGGGTCCTTCTCATCTTGGCGGCCGGTGACTAGTGAAGTTCCGCAGGGGTCAGTGTTGGGACTGCAACTTTTCACTTTATACATTAATGATCTAGATGAAGGAACTGAGGGCATCCTGGCCAAGTTTGCAGATGATACAAAGATAGGTGGAGGGACAGGTAGTATTGAGGAGGTGGGGAGTCTGCAGAAGGATTTGGACAGGTTAGGAGAATGGGCAAAGAAGTGGCAGATGGAATACAACGTGGGGAAGTGTGAAGTCGTGCACTTTGGTAGGAAGAATAGAGGCATGGACTATTTTCTAAATGGGGAGAGAATTCAGAAATCTGGAGTGCAAAGGGACTTGGGAGTCCTAGTCCAGGATTCTCTTAAGGTTAACTTGCAGGTTGAGTCGGTAGTTAGGAAAGCAAATGCAATGTTGGCATTTATTTCGAGAGGACTAGAATATAAAAGCAGGGATTATTATTATTATTATTAGATATTATTATTCTTCCTTTTTGTTTGTTTGAAAATGGTAGTTTATCTTTAAGAGAGGCTCATTTTCAGTCAATTAATTAAAAGCATCTCCGCACATTATGGGCAAGGCTTTCAGAGACCCTTGTGTTATGGGTGGAGCCTCACGAGCAGTGGCTAACTTATTGTTAGACTGCGGGTGTGTTATGCCTGTTTCCATCCTTTCACATTAACAGTGGGAAATCACAGGCAGTCCAGCTGCAATTTCCCAGTAGGCTGTCCAGTTTGTGTGACACCCCTCTCTTGAATTGGAGTCTCAGGAATTTGTGACTTGTATGCTGCCTAACTGTTTCTGAAATGAATAAGGCTGGTTTTATAAATGTGTCCTCCCAGTGTAGGCTATCGCTGGCCGGGGTGCACATCAGGAAATCAGGACTAGTGGTCAGAAGTATCTGCAGAACACTCCATCCACCAGAATTGCACATTTGTGAAAAAACTATACTGGTGTATAGTGCCAGAGGGGCAGAGAGAGAGAGAGAGAGAAATCTAACTGGAGAAAATCATGTTCAAAATATTGTAAAATGAACTCTCATTTTTCTGCACCATTTATTATGCAATAGGCTATGTTTCCCTTTAAAAAACCCAGTTGAAATTGAATCACTTAAAGCAGCAATTTCTTCTTTTCTCTTCAAGTACAGAACCTGAAGATTCCCAGCAGTGTGCTGTGCGGCTGGACTCTCAAATAGTTGGGACTTCTGTTTAGTCCTGGTCTTTTCTAGTGCTGACCCGCTCCCATACCTTGTGATGCATCATTGGCCTAAAGGGAGAAGTACTGTTTTTGGAATTCCCTGGGCGCCTGACTGTTAGGAAATCTTTTAAAGGCAATTAAATAATTCTTCATGATTCAGGCTCAAGTATGTTGTCTGAATGCAAGTGTATTACTCAAACACCAAACTACTATGGTTATACAATGCATAGGTTTCTTGCAGACCCAAGGTGATCAAACTTGGCCTCTATAGATAAAAACAAAAAACTGCGGACGCTGGAAATCCAAAACAAAAACAGAATTACCTGGAAAAACTCAGCAGGTCTGGCAGCATCGGCGGAGAAGAAAAGAGTCGACGTTTCGAGTCCTCATGGCCCTTCAACAGAACTGAGTAATATTAGGAGAAGGGTGAAATATAAGCTGGTTTAAGGTGGGGTAGGGGGAGAGAAGTGGGGGGGTGGTGTGGTTGTAGGGACAAGCAAGCAGTGATAGGAGCAGATAATCAAAAGATGTCACAGACAAAAGAACAAAGAGATGTTGAAGGTGGTGATATTATCTAAACGAATGTGCTAATTAAGAATGGATGCAGAGCACTCAAGGTATAGCTCTAGTGGGGGTGGGGTGGAAAGACTAACAGGGCATAAAAGGTATAGATTTAAAAATAATGGAAAAAGGTGGGAAAAGAAAAATCTATATAAATTATTGGAAAAAACAAAAGGAAGGGGGAAGAAACAGAAAAGGGGTGGGGATGGAGGAGGGAGTTCAAGATCTAAAGTTGTTGAATTCAATATTCAGTCCAGAAGGCTGTAAAGTGCCTAGTCGGAAGATGAGGTGCTGTTCCTCCAGTTTGCGCTGGGCTTCACTGGAACAATGCAGCAAGCCAAGGACAGACATGTGGGCAAGAGAGCAGGGTGGAGTGTTAAAATGGCAAGCAGGTTTGGGTCTTTTTTGCGGACAGACCGCAGGTGTTCTGCAAAGCGGTCGCCCAGTTTACGTTTAGAGTCTCCCATGTAGAGGAGACCGCATTGGGAGCAACGAATGAAGTAGACTAAGTTGGGGGAAATGCAAGTGAAATGCTGCTTCACTTGAAAGGAGTGTTTGGGCCCTTGGACGGTGAGGAGAGAGGAAGTGAAGGGGCAGGTGTTGCATCTTTTGCTTGGGCATGGGGAGGTGCCATAGGTGGGGGTTGAGGTGTAGGGGATGATGGAGGAGTGGACCAGGATGTCCCGGAGGGAACTATCCCTACGGAATGCCGCTGGGGAGGTGAAGGGAAGATGTGTTTGGTGGTGGCATCATGCTGGAGTTGGCGGAAATGGCGGAGGATGATCCTTTGAATGCGGAAGCTGGTGGGGTGATAAGTGAGGTCAGGGGGACCCTATCATGTTTCTGGGAGGGAGGAGAAGGCGTGAAGGCAGATGTGCGGGAGATGGGCCGGACACGGTTGAGGGCCCTGTCAACGACCGTGGGTGGAAAACCTTGGTTAAGGAAGAAGGAGGACATGTCAAAGGAACTGTTTTTGAAGGTAGCATCATCGGAACAGATGCGACGGAGGCAAAGGAACTGAGAGAATGGGATGGAGTCCTTAAAGGAAGCAGGGTGTGAGGAGCTGTAGTTGAGGTAGCTGTGGGAGTCGGTAGGCTTGTAATGGATATTGGTGGACGGTCTATCACCACAAATTGAGACAGAGAGGTCAAGGAAGGGAAGGGAAGTGTCATAGATGGACCACGTGAAAATGATGGAGGGGTGGAGATTGGAAGCAAAATTAATAAATTTTTCCAAGTCCCGACGAGAGCATGAAGCAGCACCGAAGTAATCATCGATGTACTGGAGAAAGAGTTGTGGAAGGGGGCCGGAGTAGGACTGGAACAAGGAACGTTCCACATACCCCATAAAGAGACAGGCATAGCTGGGGCCCATGCGGGTACCCATAGCCACACCTTTTATTTGGAGGAAGTGAGAGGAGTTGAAGGAGAAATTGTTCAGTGTGAGAACAAGTTCAGCCAGACGGAGGAGAGTAGTGGTGGATGGGGATTGTTCGAGGAAGAAGCTAAGGACCCTCAGACCATCCTGGTGGGGGATGGAGGTGTAGAGGGATTGGTGAAGAGGAAGCGGTTGGGGCCAGGGAACTGGAAATTGTTGAAGTGACGTAAGGTGTCAGAGGAATCACGGATGTTGGTGGGAAGGAACTGGACAAGGGGAGAGAGAAGGGCGTCAAGATAACGAGAAATGAGTTCCGTGGGGCAGGAACAGGCTGACATGATCAGTCTGCTGGGACAGTTCTGTTTGTGGATTTCGGGTAGGAGGTAGAAGCGGGCCGTCCGAGGTTGGGCGACTATCAGGTTGAAAGCTGTGGACGGAAGATCTCCAGAGGAGATGAGGTCAGTAACAGTCCTGGAAACAATGGTTTGATGTTCAGTGGTGGGGTCATGGTCCAGGGAGAGTTAGGAGGAAGTGTCTGCGAGTTGATGCTCATCCTCTGCGAAGTAGAGGTCAGTGCGCCAGACAACAACAGCACCACCCTTGTCAGCGGGTTTGATGACAATGTTTGGGTTGGTCCTGAGAGAACGGAGTGCAGCAAGTTCAGAGAAAGACTAGATTAGAATGGGTGAGAGGAGCAGAGAAATTGAGATGACTAATGTCACGCTGCAGTTTCTACTTAGTTCTGTTGAAGGGTCATGAGGACTCGAAACATCAACTTTGCTCTTCTCCGCCGATGCTGCCAGACCTGCTGAGTTTTTCCAGGTATTTCTGTTTCTGCTTTTGTTTTGTGTGGGATGTAGTCAACTGTCTCCTATAGTTTCTGCTCCAATTGTTCTGACCAATCACCATGGCAACACAAATTCAAGTTCTGATAACGACATTGAGATGTGACAACTATAGGACTCAGACAAATTCTAACACTGACACGTAGCGGGAGGACAGAATTTCCGAGTGGCAACTTGTTGCTTCATGTTGGAAGTTGTTTGTGGGGGGCTAGGGTTGGGGTTGGGACTGAAGGACCAAACTGGATGAAGTAATATTCGCTAATAACAGTGATTGATCATTTGCCGTTCAGAAACTGGCCACAAGGGCCTCACATTTGAATTGGAATGTTATTATAGCAAGCAAGTTATAATACAGACATGTTTCAATTGGAGGTGAAGCAAATAGGACTGGGTGTATTTTTGTTGGGCAATATTAACCTACCAGACCAGCTTCCTCTTTTGTAGTGATTCTGGTTAATAATCCCTTTCTGTCATAAGCTTGGAAAATATACAAAAGGGGAATTTTCAGCATGACTGAAGTTCTAGGACAATTGGAGTTTTCAAGAATGGGCTAGATTTTAGATAGGTAAGGGATATGGAACAAAGGCAGGAAAATGCAGTTGAGGTGCAGATAGACCATATGATTCCTTCTTTATTGTTTTCAGAGGCCAGAACTGTCCAGCACCATATATTCAGAAAATCCAAGAGTTTCATCCATACAAGAGCTCTTTTAGCGTTAGGTAACAGCTGCCTTAATTGAATGTACAATTAATAAATGTAACAAATAATTTCCCATTAACATAACTTCCCTCTTCCATAAGCTCATTGGATCTCATCCGTGAATAATGCTTATTTTTCTAAGCAAGATGCAAATCCTTCAATAAACTTTTATTAACATTCATCAAGCACTTCGATATTTGATAGGTTTCATAGGTAGGTTACTTGCAGATCCAAGGTGACCACTACAGATGTTCTGCTGGCTGTCATGTGAATTCTGGCCTTGGAAGGTTGTTCCCTAGTATATTGTGTACCCTTTCTTTGTGAGTTTTATCATATGATACCCAGAATGTATATTGAAGAGTGTTCCTTCTCATCCATGATTTCTTTACATGCTCAACAATGTAAATGGAGTTTCGAGCTTGTACCAATTATGAATGCATAATCTCCAATTAATCAGTACATTCATTTTCCCAAAGTAAATGTCTGATTGCTCCCACTGGGTTAAACAGATAATGGTACAAAATTAATCTCTTTAATTAAAAGTGGGATGGGGTTTCGACCAAATTCTTTCCTATAACGTAACCTGGAATACAATTTGAAATGATTTAGTGCAGTGATTTAGCGAGAAAATGATTTCTTTATTGTTAAGCCTGAGCACAGGCACCACAGAGGAGAATCTGATTTATGATGACAGTATCCAGTTATTACAGATTCAGACTGTTAGATTGTGGGGTTTTAGAGTCATATCGACCGTACCGGTTTACATCTCTGAGACACATGATGAGAGTCTATTATGTTTTAGACTCGCATGAAAGTTACAAATTGGATGAATCAACCATCAAAATTGCCATATAGTTAAATTTAATGATGCTGCTGTTGCTAATTTATAAATTGTGAGGACATTTGGCATTATATGAACCTATCAGTAAAAATTCAAATTCTGAAAAAGTAAAGGTGGTCATGTACTTTGTTATGTGAATTGAAAGAAAGTTTTGTGCTGGTGTCAAGATAGGAAGCCTATTATTTTCTTTCATGGGTTAACTTTATGACTAAACTCGTGCTGAAAATTCTGAGTTAGTGCCAATAAATATTTCTTCCATCATTAGCAAATGTCTACAGCTATTTCCCCATGTTTAAAGCTGTTGAAGAAAATAAGAAAAAGAGAATTTGTCAACTTCACCTATTAGATGAATCACAGAATCACAGAATCTTTACAGTGCAGAAGGAGGCCGTTCAGCCCATTGAGTCTGCAATGGCTCGCTGAAAGAGCAATCTTCCGAGTCCTACTCCCCTGCCGTATCCCTGTAACCTTGTGCATTCTCTCTTTTCACATAGCAATCCAACTCCCTTCGAAAGCCTTGATTGAACCTGCCTCCACAACCAGCTCAGGAAGTTCATTCCAGACTCCAACCTCCCTCTGGGTGAAAAATCTTTTCCTCACTATTACTCCTTTTGTCAATTGTTTTGAATCTGTGCTGTCCGGTTCTTGATGCTGTCTTGAGTGGGAACAATTTCTCATTATTTACCCTATTCAAAGCATAATATTGAAGGTACACAAGAAGACAAGATTTGAGCTGTGCTCTGACAGAATACAGTAGTAGGTACAAAGTGTTGGGTATGATGCAACTATATCCAACAATAACTTGCATTTCAATAACACCCTTTATGCAGAAGGATGAGCCAGAGTGTTTTACAGGAATGGGTAAGGGGCAGATATTTATGCACAAGGGAAAAAGCATTATCAAAGAGAATTAAGCATTCTATGGAAGTTTTGGAAAGCAGGGTAAAGTTCCAGAATTAAATTCCACACACAGATGTTTCTCAATGAACCACTATGAATTCTCTCTGCTGCTCACTATCACTTTGGCTTGCTTGAGGCTTTTGGGATTCTGGTTATTGTAAATGGAGGCATGTCGTAAAAAAGCAAGGAACCCTTTATAAAACTCTGGAGTCGGCATCAACCAGAGTATCATGTTCAAGTCTGGGCAATGCCTTTAGGAAGAATGTGGAGGCATTAGAGAGAGTGCAGAAAATATTTACCACAATGGTTCCAGGGATGAGGGACTTCAGTTATGTGGATAGATTGGAGAAATTGTGGTTATTTTCCTCAGAGAAGAGAAGGTTGAGAGGAGATTTGATGGATGTATTCAAAAACATGGACAGGATTTTTCAGATAATAGAGTTTCCTACTCTGCCATCCAAAGAGTTGGCAGGGAATGTACCCCCACCGATCACAGCAGCCCCGCAGCCATTTAATGCTCCAAAGAGCGTGAATTGACTGGAGATAGGACTTGCATCTCTCACTTGGGGGGAAGTCCTGCCTCAGAGAGCTGCTAGTGGCCAGGACTGGGACTACAAGCAGTCCTGAGGGACAGAGGAGTGGGTGGGTTCGGGGGTGGGGGGGTAGGGAGGCGCGGGCTGGGGGGTGGTGGTGCACTTGATGGAGACGCTGTGGGGGGGAAGGATGCACCCACAGGGGTCAGACCTTAGAGGGTGGCGGCACCATGTCGAAAAAGGGGCCCTTGCCTGAGGCTTGAACAGGGTGACCTGCTAATCTTCCCCTGTAACTCTCCCCATCAACCTCAAAATTGTGAAGTGGTCTTTAAGTCATCAATAATTGGCCACATGAGGCCCTCAATTGGGATGAGGGCAGACAGGCCACCCTAGGCCTCACTCGCCCCCTGTAAAATTGTGGGCAGTTTGGGGGCATGTGGGAGAGGCCAATAGGATAACCACCCAGGGAATTTTACTGGCCCCCCTGCCTGCAAACCAATCAATGGGAGACAGTAAAATTCTGCCCCATTAAGAGTCTGGATAGGGAGAAACTGTTCCTATTGGTGAAAGGGTCAAGAACTAGAGGAGACAGACTTAAAGTAATTGGCAAAATAACCGATGGGACCACGAGGAAGATCTTTTTAATTCAGTAAGTGGTTAGGATCTGGAATGTATTACCTGAGATTGTGGTGGAGTCAGCTATTAATGGAACTTTCAAATGGGAATTGGATAAACACCTCGAGAAAATAATTGCAAGCTGCAGAGAAAGATTGGGGGTGTGGAATTAATTGAGTTCCTCTTGCAGAGAGTTGACACAGACAAAATGGGCTGAGTGGTCTCTTTCTATGTTGTAACCTTTCTTTGATTCCCTGATTCTATATCTCTTGTGTAAGTCACTGTAAGGTCAGCCCCAGTCATTAATTTTTCCTGACATTTGTAGTAATTAATTCTGGCCTTATTTTATCTCAGGTGACACTTTTCTCTTTCAAAGATTTCAGAGAAGCTCACTAATCTCCTCCTGGCAGGTTGACCAAAGAGTAGATTCTATATAAAAAAATCTTTGGATCTGTTAAAGGATCTCATTTCTTATATATTCCTTTCCTTCCTAAATGCCTTTATTATCTCCTGGATTTACTTTATTCCGTTCTTTAGCCCAAGATCCCTTAAGTTTCATTAGATTTTGAATGGTTGCCTTGTCTAATAGGCCCTAGATATGTAAATAGAGGAAGCAAAAATGCTTCTCCACACCCTGCCTCATTTAACAAAATTATTAGTGACATCAAAATCATGCTATGTAATATTAATAATAATTAATAAAGGTGGTAATGTATTTTATGAAATATCTTCGTCCAGCAAAGGTGTTAAGACTTTCAATAAAGAAGCTTGGATATTTCGTGAACAGTAGGTATAAGAAAACAATTATTCATATTACACAATGTGATGTTTGGTTGAATTAGATTCTTTATCAGTCCTGTTTAGAGTTCCAGATGTTGAAAGGTAAACTTGTCTTTTTATAACACACCATTATGTGTTGCCAATATGTTTCAGAGCAGTTCATATCAACTTGAATTACTTTGCAATTCAGAGCCTGTTTTAAGCAAATATGAGAGCCATTTAGCAGACAACAAGGCCCCCTAAACATCAAGAAGATAAATGACCAGTTTATTTGTCTTCTCATTGAGGGAGAAATGTTCCCTAAGAAACGCGTCTTTGAATAGTGACACAGATTTTCAAACATTTGGGGAGAACTTTCTCCCCATCAGGCTGGCACGGGTGGGAGTGGGTGGGAATGGATACGGGTGGGAGTGGGTACGGGTGGGAGTGGGTGCGGGTGGGAGAGGGCGCGGGTGGGAGTGGGTGGGAGTGGGTGGGAGTGGGAGTGGGCATGGGTGGGAGTGGGTGTGGGTGTGGGTGTGAGTGTGGGAGTGGGTGTGGGTGG
Organism: Carcharodon carcharias; assembly: GCF_017639515.1. Taxonomy (NCBI): domain Eukaryota; kingdom Metazoa; phylum Chordata; class Chondrichthyes; order Lamniformes; family Lamnidae; genus Carcharodon; species Carcharodon carcharias. The sequence goes on along the minus strand of NC_054483.1, from coordinate 120,698,243 downwards.
GAGTGGGTGTGGGAGTGGGTGTGGGTGGGAGTGGGTGTGGGAGTGGGTGTGGGTGGGAGTGGGTGTGGGTGGGAGTGTGTGTGGGTGGGAGTGGGCTTGGGTGGGAGTGGGTGCGGGTGGGAGTGGGTGTGGGTGGGAGTGGGTGTGTGTGGGAGTGGGTGTGGGTGGGAGTGGGTGCGGGTGGGAGTGGGTGCGGGTGGGAGTAGGTGTGGGTGGGAGTGGGTGAGGGTGGGAGTGGGTGTGGGTGGGAGTGGGTGTGGGTGGGAGTGGGCTTGGGTGGGAGTGGGTGCGGGTGGGAGTGGGTGCGGGTGGGAGTGGGCATGGGTGGGAGTGGGTGCGGGTGGGAGTGGGCATGGGTGGGAGTGGGTGCGGGTGGGAGTGGGCATGGGTGGGAGTGGGTGCGGGTGGGAGTGGGTGCGGGTGGGAGTGAGTGTGGGTGGGTGTGGGTGTGGGTGGGAGTGGGTGTGGGTGTGGGTGTGGGTGGGAGTGGGTGTGGGTGTGGGTGGGAGTGAGTGTGGGTGGGAGTGAGTGTGGGTGGGAGTGGGTGTGGGTGTGGGTGTGGGTGGGAGTGGGTGTGGGTGTGGGTGGGAGTGGGTGTGGGTGTGGGTGGGAGTGGGTGTGGGTGTGGGTGTGGGTGGGAGTGGGTGTGGGTGTGGGTGTGGGTGGGAGTGGGTGTGGGTGTGGGTGTGGGTGGGAGTGAGTGTGGGTGGGAGTGAGTGTGGGTGGGAGTGGGTGTGGGTGTGGGTGCGGGTGGGAGTGGGTGTGGGTGTGGGTGTGGGTGGGAGTGGGTGTGGGTGTGGGTGTGGGTGGGAGTGAGTGTGGGTGGGAGTGAGTGTGGGTGGGAGTGGGTGTGGGTGTGGGTGCGGGTGGGAGTGGGTGTGGGTGGATGTGGGAGTGGGTGTGGGTGTGGGTGGGAGTGGGTGTGGGTGTGGGTGGGAGTGGGTGTGGGTGTGGGTGTGGGTGGGAGTGGGTGTGGGTGTGGGTGTGGGTGGGAGTGGGTGTGGGTGGGAGTGGGTGTGGGTGTGGGTGTGGGTGGGAGTGGGTGTGGGTGTGGGTGTGGGTGGGAGTGGGTGTGGGTGTGGGCGGGGGTGGGAGTGGGTGTGGGTGTGAGTGGGTGTGGGTGTGGGTGTGGGCGGGGGTGGGAGTGGGTGCGGGTGTGGGTGTGGGCGGGGGTGGGAGTGGGTGTGGGTGGGAGTGGGTGTGGGTGGGAGTGGGTGTGAGTGGGTGTGGGTGTGAGTGGGTGTGGGCGGGGGTGGGAGTGGGTGCGGGTGTGGGTGTGGGTGGGAGTTGGTGTGGGTGGGAGTGGGTGCGGGTGGGAGTGGGTGTGGGTGGGAGTGCGTACGGATGGGTGTGGGTGTGTGTGGGCATGGGTGGGAGTGGGTGGGAGTGGGAGTGGGCACGGGCAGGAGTGGGTGTGGGTGGGAGTGGGTGTGGGTGGGAGTGGGTACGGGTGGGAGTGGGGGTGGGTGGGAGTGGGTGTGGGTGGGAGTGGGTGTGGGTGGGAGTGGGTGCGGGTGGGAGTGTGTGCGGGTGGGAGTTATCGTGGGTGGGAGTGGGTACGGGTGGGAGTGGGTGTGGGTGGGTGTGGGTGTGGGTGGGTGTGGGTGTGGGTGTGTGTGGGAATGGGTGGGAGTGGGTGCAGGTGGGAGTGGGTGCAGGAGGGAGTGGGCGCGGGTGGGAGTGGGTGTGGGAGTGGGCGTATGTGGGAGTGGGTGGGAGTGTGTGTGGGTGGGAGTGGGTGCGGGTGGGAGTGGGTGCGGGTGGGAGTGGGTGCGGGTGTGGGTGGGAGTGGGCATGGGTGGGAGTGGGTGGGAGTGTGTGTGGGTGGGAGTGGGTGCGGGTGGGAGTGGGTGCGGGTGTGGGTGGGAGTGGGCGTTGGTGGGAGTGGGTGTGGGAGTGGGTGTGGGTGTGGGTGGGTGTGGGTGTGGGTGTGGGTGGGTGTGGGCGTGGGTGGGAGTGGGTACGAGTGGGTGTGGGCGTGGGTGGGAGTGGGTACGGGTGGGTGTGGGTGTGGGTGGGAGTGGGTGCAGGAGGGAGTGGGCGTGGGTGGGAGTGGGCGTGGCTGGGAGTGGATGTGGGTGGGTGTGGTTGTGGGTGGGAGTGGGCGTGGGTGGGAGTGGGTACGGGTGGGTGTGGGTGCAGGAGGGAGTGGGCGCGGGTGGGAGTGGGTGTGGGAGTGGGCGTGTGTGGGAGTGGGCGTTGGTGGGAGTGGGTGTGGGTGTGGGTGTGGGTGGGTGTGGGTGGGAGTGGGTGCGGGTGAGAGTGGGCGTTGGTGGGAGTGGGTGTGGGTGTGGGTGTGGGTGGGTGTGGCTGTGGGTGTGGGTGGGTGTGGGTGTGGGTGTGGGTGTGGGTGTGGGTCTGGGTGTGGGAGTGGGTGTGGGTGTGGGTGTGGGTGGGTGTGGGTGTGGGTGTGGGTGTGGGTGTGGGCGGGGGTGGGAGTGGGTGTGGGTGGGTGTGGGCGTGGGTGGGAGTGGGTGTGGGTGGGTGTGGGTGTGGGTGGGAGTGGGTGCAGGAGGGAGTGGGCGTGGGTGGGAGTGGGTGTGGGAGTGGGCGTGGCTGGGAGTGGGTGTGGGTGGGTGTGGTTGTGGGTGGGAGTGGGTGCAGGTGGGAGTGTGTGCAGTTGGGAGTGGGCGTGGGTGGGAGTGGGTGCGGGTGGGAGTGGGCGTTGGTGGGAGTGGGTGTGGGTGTGGGTGTGGGTGGGTGTGGGTGTGGGTGTGGGAGTGGGTGTGGGTGGGAGTGGGTGCGGGTGGGAGTGGGCGTTGGTGGGAGTGGGTGTGGGTGTGGGTGTGGGTGGGAGTGGGTGTGGGTGGGAGTGGGTGTGGGTGGGAGTGGGTGTGGGTGGGAGTGGGTGTGGGTGGGAGTGGTTGCGGGTGGGAGTGGGTGTGGGTGGGAGTGGGTGTGGGTGGGAGTGGGTGTGGGTGGGAGTGGGTGTGGGTGGGAGTGGGCGTGGGTGGGAGTGGGTGCAGGTGGGAGTGGGTGCAGGAGGGAGTGGGCGTGGGTGGGAGTGGGTGTGGGAGTGGGCGTGGGTGGGAGTGGGCGTGGGTGGGAGTGGGTGTGGGTGGGAGTGGGTGTGGGTGGGAGTGGGTGTGGGTGTGGGTGTGGGTGTGGGTGTGGGTGTGGGTGTGGGTGGGAGTGGGTGTGGGTGTGGGTGTGGGTGGGAGTGGGTGTGGGTGTGGGTGTGGGTGGGAGTGGGTGTGGGTGTGGGTGTGGGTGGGAGTGGGTGTGGGTGTGGGTGTGGGTGTGGGTGTGGGTGTGGGTGTGGGTGGGAGTGGGTGTGGGTGTGGGTGTGGGTGGGAGTGGGTGTGGGTGGGAGTGGGTGTGGGTGGGAGTGGGTGTGGGTGGGAGTGGGTGTGGGTGGGAGTGGGTGTGGGTGTGGGTGTGGGTGGGAGTGGGTGTGGGTGTGGGTGTGGGTGGGAGTGGGTGTGGGTGGGAGTGGGTGTGGGTGGGAGTGGGTGTGGGTGTGGGTGTGGGTGTGAGTGGGTGTGGGTGTGGGTGTGGGCGGGGGTGGGAGTGGGTGTGGGTGGGAGTGGGTGCGGTTGGGAGTGGGTGTGGGTGTGGGTGTGGGTGGGAGTTGGTGCGGGTGGGAGTGGGTGCGGGTGGGAGTGGGTGTGGGTGGGAGTGCGTACAGATGGGTGTGGGTGTGTGTGGGCATGGGTGGGAGTGGGTGGTAGTGGGCGTGGGTGGGAGTGGGTGCAGGTGGGAGTGGGTGCAGGAGGGAGTGGGCGTGGGTGGGAGTGGGTGTGGGAGTGGGCGTGGGTGGGAGTGGGCGTGGGTGGGAGTGGGTGTGGGTGGGAGTGGGTGTGGGTGGGAGTGGGTGTGGGTGTGGGTGTGGGTGGGAGTGGGTGTGGGTGTGGGTGTGGGTGGGAGTGGGTGTGGGTGGGAGTGGGTGTGGGCGGGGGTGGGAGTGGGTGCGGGTGTGGGTGTGGGTGGGAGTTGGTGCGGGTGGGAGTGGGTGCGGGTGGGAGTGGGTGTGGGTGGGAGTGCGTACGGATGGGTGTGGGTGTGTGTGGGCATGGGTGGGAGTGGGTGGGAGTGGGAGTGGGCACGGGCAGGAGTGGGTGTGGGTGGGAGTGGGTGCGGGTGGGAGTGGGCATGGGTGGGAGTGGGTGCAGGTGAGAGTGGGCACGGGCAGGAGTGGGTGTGGGTGGGAGTGGGTACGGGTGGGAGTGGGGGTGGGTGGGAGTGGGTGTGGGTGGGAGTGGGTGCAGGAGGGAGTGGGCGTGGGTGGGAGTGGGTGTGGGAGTGGGCGTGGGTGGGAGTGGGCGTGGGTGGGAGTGGGTGTGGGTGGGAGTGGGTGTGGGTGGGAGTGGGTGTGGGTGTGGGTGTGGGTGGGAGTGGGTGTGGGTGTGGGTGTGGGTGGGAGTGGGCATGGGTGGGAGTGGGTGCAGGTGGGAGTGGGCACGGGCAGGAGTGGGTGTGGGTGGGAGTGGGTGTGGGTGGGAGTGGGTACGGGTGGGAGTGGGGGTGGGTGGGAGTGGGTGTGGGTGGGAGTGGGTGTGGGTGGGAGTGGGTGTGGGTGGGAGTGGGTGCGGGTGGGAGTTATCGTGGGTGGGAGTGGGTACGGGTGGGAGTGGGTGTGGGTGGGTGTGGGTGTGGGTGGGAGTTGTTGTGGGTGGGAGTGGGTACGGGTGGGTGTGGGTGTGTGTGGGAATGGGTGGGAGTGGGTGCAGGTGGGAGTGGGTGCAGGAGGGAGTGGGCGCAGGTGGGAGTGGGTGTGGGAGTGGGCGTGTGTGGGAGTGGGCGTGGGTGGGAGTGGGTGTGGGAGTGGGCGTGTGTGGGAGTGGGCGTGGGTGGGAGTGGGTGGGAGTGTGTGTGGGTGGGAGTGGGTGCGGGTGGGAGTGGGTGCGGGTGTGGGTGGGAGTGGGCGTGGGTGGGAGTGGGTGGGAGTGTGTGTGGGTGGGAGTGGGTGCGGGTGGGAGTGGGCGTTGGTGGGAGTGGGTGTGGGAGTGGGTGTGGGTGTGGGTGTGGGTGGGTGTGGGTGTGGGTGTGGGTGTGGGCGGGGGTGGGAGTGGGTGTGGGTGGGTGTGGGCGTGGGTGGGAGTGGGTACGGGTGGGTGTGGCTGTGGGTGGGAGTGGGTGCAGGTGGGAGTGGGTGCAGGAGGGAGTGGGCGTGGGTGGGAGTGGGTGTGGGAGTGGGCGTGGGTGGGAGTGGGCGTGGGTGGGAGTGGATGTGGGTGGGTGTGGTTGTGGGTGGGAATGGGTGCAGGTGGGAGTGTGTGCAGTTGGGAGTGGGCGTGGGTGGGAGTGGGTGGGAGTGGGTGTGGGTGTGGGTGGGAGTTGGTGTGGGTGGGAGTGGGCGTGGGTGGGAGTGGGTACGGGTGGGTGTGGGTGCAGGAGGGAGTGGGCGCGGGTGGGAGTGGGTGTGGGAGTGGGCGTGTGTGGGAGTGGGCGTGGGTAGGAGTGGGTGGGAGTGTGTGTGGGTGGGAGTGGATGCGGGTGGGAGTGGGCGTTGGTGGGAGTGGGTGTGGGTGTGGGTGTGGGTGGGTGTGGGTGTGGGTGTGGGTGTTGGTCTGGGTGTGGGAGTGGGTGTGGGTGTGGGTGTGGGTGGGTGTGGGTGTGGGTGTGGGTGTGGGTGTGGGCGGGGGTGGGTGTGGGTGTGGGTGTGGGTGTGGGCGGGGGTGGGAGTGGGTGTGGGTGGGTGTGGGCGTGGGTGGGAGTGGGTGCAGGTGGGAGTGGGTGCAGGAGGGAGTGGGCGTGGGTGGGTGTGGGTGTGGGAGTGGGTGTGGGTGGGAGTGGGTGCGGGTGGGAGTGGGCGTTGGTGGGAGTGGGTGTGGGTGTGGATGTGGGTGGGTGTGGGTGTGGGTGTGGGTGTGGGTGTGGGTGTGGTTGGGTGTGGCAGTGGGTGGGAGTGGGTGTGGGTGGGAGTGGGCATGGGTGGGAGTGGGAGTGGGTGTGGGTGGGAGTGGGTGTGGGTGGGAGTGGGCGTGGGTGGGAGTGGGTGCAGGTGGGAGTGGGTGCAGGAGGGAGTGGGCGTGGGTGGGAGTGGGTGTGGGAGTGGGCGTGGGTGGGAGTGGGTGTGGGAGTGGGCGTGGGTGGGAGTGGGTGTGGGTGGGAGTGGGCGTGGGTGGGAGTGGGCGTGGGAGTGGGCGTGGGTGGGAGTGGGCGTGGGTGGGAGTGGGTGTGGGTGGGGGCGGGAGTGGGTGTGGGCGGGGGTGGGAGTGGGTGTGGGTGTGGGTGTGGGGGGAGTGGGTGTGGGTGTGGGTGTGGGGGGAGTGGCTGTGGGTGTGGGTGTGGGGGTGGGTGTGGGTGGGAGTGGGTGTGGGTGTGGGTGTGGGTGTGGGTGGGGGTGGGTGTGGGTGTGAGTGGGTGTGGGTGTGGGTGTGGGCATGGGTGGGAGTGGGTGTGGGTGTGGGTGTGAGTGGGTGTGGGTGTGGGTGTGAGTGTGGGAGTGGGTGTGGGTGTGGGTGTGAGTGGGTGTGGGAGTGGGTGTGGGCGGGGTTGGGAGTGGGTGTGGGTGTGGGTGTGGGTGCGGGTGGGAGTGGGTGTGGGTGTGGGTGTGGGGGTGGGAGTGGGTGTGGGTGTGGGTGTGGGGGTGGGTGTGGGTGGGAGTGGGTGCGGGTGGGTGTGGGTGTGGGTGTGGGTGGGAGTGGGTGTGGGTGTGGGTGTGGGTGTGGGTGCGGGTGGGAGTGGGTGTGGGTGTGGGTGTGGGTGCGGGTGGGAGTGGGTGTGGGTGGGGGTGGGAGTGGGTGTGGGTGTGGGTGCGGGTGGGAGTGGGTGTGGGTGGGGGTGGGAGTGGGTGTGGGTGTGGGTGTGGGTGTGGGTGCGGGTGGGAGTGGGTGTGGGTGGGGGTGGGAGTGGGTGTGGGTGGGGGTGGGAGTGGGTGTGGGTGTGGGTGTGGGTGTGGGCGGGGGAGGGAGTGGGTATGGGTGTGGGCGGGGGTGGGAGTGGGTATGGGTGTGGGTGTGGGTGGGAGTGGGTGTGGGTGTGGGTGAGTGGGAGTGGGAGTGGGTGTGGGAGTGGGTGTGGGTGTGGGTGGGGGCAGGAGTGGGTGTGGGTGTGGGTGGGAGTGGGTGTGGGTGTGGGTGTGGGTGGGGGCGGGAGTGGGTGTGGGTGTGGGTGGGGGCGGGAGTGGGTGTGGGTGTGGGTGGGGGCGGGAGTGGGTGTGGGTGGGAGTGGGTGTGGGTGTGGGTGGGAGTGGGTGTGGGTGTGGGTGGGGGTGGGTGTGGGTGTGGGTGGGGGTGGGTGTGGGTGGGGGTGGGGGTGGGTGTGGGTGGGGGCGGGAGCGGGTGTGGGTGTGGGTGGGAGTGGGTGTGGGTGTGGGTGTGGGTGGGGGCGGGAGTGGGTGTGGGTGTGGGTGGGAGTGGGTGTGGGTGGGAGTGGGTGTGGCTGTGGGTGTGGGTGGGGGCGGGAGTGGGTGTGGGTGGGGGTGGGAGTGGGTGTGGGTGGGAGTGGGTGTGGGTGTGGGTGGGGGCGGGAGTGGGTGTGGGTGTGGGTGGGTGTGGGTGTGGGTGGGAGTGGGTGTGGGTGTGGTTGTGGGTGTGGGTGTGGGAGTGGGTGTGGGTGTGGGTGTGGGTATGGGAGTGGGTGTGGGTGTGGGTGGGGGCGGGAGTGGGTGTGGGTGTGGGTGGGTGTGGGTGTGAGTGTGGGTGTGGGTGTGGGTGTGGGTGGGAGTGGGTGTGGGTGTGGGTGTGGGTGCGGGTGTGTGTGGGTGTGGGAGTGGGTGTGGGCAGGGGTGGGAGTGGGTGTGGGTGTGGGTGTGGGTGGGAGTGGGTGTGGGTGTGGGCGGGGGTGGGAGTGGGTGTGGGTGTGGGTGTGGTTGTGGGTGTGGGTGTGAGTGGGTGTGGGAGTGGGTGTGGGTGTGGGTGTGAGTGGGTGTGGGAGTGGGTGTGGGTGTGGGTGTGAGTGGGTGTGGGAGTGGGTGTGGGTGTGGGTGTGAGTGGGTGTGGGAGTGGGTGTGGGTGTGGGTGTGAGTGGGTGTGGGTGTGGGTGTGGTTGTGGGTGTGGGTGTGAGTGGGTGTGGGAGTGGGTGTGAGTGGGTGTGGGTGTGGTTGTGGGTGTGGGTGTGGGTGTGGGTGTGGTTGTGAGTGGGAGTGGGTGTGGGTGTGGGTGTGGGTGTGGTTGTGGGTGTGGGTGTGAGTGGGTGTGGGAGTGGGTATGGGTGTGGGTGTGAGTGGGTGCGGGTGGGTGTGGGTATGGGTGTGGGTGGGGGTGGGTGTGGGCGTGATTGGGTGTGGGAGTGGGTGTGGGTGGGGGTGGGAGTGGGTGTGGGTGTGGGTGTGGGGGGAGTGGCTGTGGGTGTGGGTGGGGGTGGGTGTGGGTGTGAGTGGGTGTGGGTGTGGGTGTGGGTGGGTGTGGGTGTGGGTGTGGGTGTGGGTGGGGGTGGGTGTGGGTGTGGGTGTGGGTGTGGGTGTGGGTGGGGGTGGGTGTGGGTGTGAGTGGGTGTGGGTGTGGGTGTGGGTGGGTGTGGGTGTGGGTGTGGGTGTGGGTGTGGGTGTGGGTGGGTGTGGGTGTGGGTGTGGGTGGGAGTGGGTGTGGGTGTGGGTGTGGGTGGGGGTGGGTGTGGGTGTGAGTGGGTGTGGGTGTGGGTGTGGGCATGGGTGGGAGTGGGTGTGGGTGTGGGTGTGAGTGGGTGTGGGTGTGGGTGTGAGTGTGGGAGTGGGTGTGGGTGTGGGAGTGGGTGTGGGTGTGAGTGGGTGTGGGAGTGGGTGTGGGTGTGAGTGGGTGTGGGAGTGGGTGTGGGTGTGAGTGGGTGTGGTTGTGGGTGTGAGTGGGTGTGGGAGTGGGTGTGGGCGGGGTTGGGAGTGGGTGTGGGTGTGGGTGGGAGTGGGTGCGGGTGGGAGTGGGTGTGGGTGGGAGTGTGTGCAGTTGGGAGTGGGCGTGGGTGGGAGTGGGTGTGGGTGGGAGTGTGTGTGGGTGTGGGTGTGGGTGTGGGTGTGGGTGGGAGTGGGTGTGGGTGTGGGTGTGGGAGTGGGTGTGGGTGGGTGTGGGTGTGGGTGTGGGTGTGGGTGTGGTTGGGTGTGGCAGTGGGTGGGAGTGGGTGCGGGTGGGAGTGGGTGTGGGTGGGAGTGGGTGTGGGTGGGAGTGGGTACGGGTGGGAGTGGGTGCGGGTGGGAGTGGGTACGGGTGGGAGTGGGTGCGGGTGGGAGTGGGTGTGGGTGGGAGTGGGTGTTGGTGGGAGAGGGTGCGGGTGGGAGTTATCGTGGGTGGGAGTGGGTACGGGTGGGTGTGGGTGTGAGCGGGGGTGGGAGTGGGTGTGGGTGTGGGCGGGGGTGGGAGTGGGTGTGGGTGGGTGTGGGTGTGGGTGGGAGTGGGTGTGGGTGTGGGCGGGGGTGGGAGTGGGTGTGGGTGGGTGTGGGTGTGGGTGGGAGTGGGTGTGGGTGGGAGTGGGCGTGGGTGGGAGTGGGCGTGGGTGGGTGTGGGTGTGGGTGGGAGTGGGTGTGGGTGGGTGTGGGTGTGGGTGGGAGTGGTCATGGGCGGGAGTGGGCATGGGTGGGAGTGGGTGCGGGTGGGAGTGGGTGCGGGTGGGAGTGGGTGCTGGTGGGAGTGGCTGCAGGTGGGAGTGGGCACGGGCAGGAGTGGGTGTGGGTGGGAGTGGGTACGGGTGGGAGTGGGTGTGGGTGGGAGTGGTTGCGGGTGGGAGTGGTTGCGTGTGGGAGTGGGTGCGGGTGGGAGTGGTTGCGGGTGGGAGTGGGTGTGGGTGGGAGTGGGTGTGGGTGGGAGTGGGTGTGGGTGGGAGTGGGTGTGGGTGGGATTGGGTGTGGGTGGGAGTGGGTGTGGGTGGGAGTGGGTGTCGGTGGGATTGGGTGTGGGTGGGAGTGGGTGTGGGTGGGAGTGGGTGCGGGTGGGAGTGTGTGCGGGTGGGAGTGGGCGTGGGTGGGAGTGGGCGTGGGTGGGAGTGTGTGTGGGTGTGGTAGTGGGTGTGGGTGTGAGTGGGTGTGGGAGTGGGTGTGGGTGTGGGTGTGGTTGTGGGTGTGGGTGTGGGTGTGGGTGTGGTTGTGGGTGTGGGTGTGGGTGTGAGTGGGTGTGGGTGTGGGTGGGGGTGGGTGTGGGTGTGGGTGTGGGTGTGGGGGGAGTGGCTGTGGGTGTGGGTGTGGGGGTGGGTGTGGGTGGGAGTGGGTGTGGGTGTGGGTGTGGGTGGGGGTGGGTGTGGGTGTGAGTGGGTGTGGGTGTGGGTGTGGGCATGGGTGGGAGTGGGTGTGGGTGTGGGTGTGAGTGGGTGTGGGTGTGGGTGTGGGTGTGAGTGTGGGTGTGGGTGTGGGTGGGAGTGGGTGTGGGTGTGGGTGTGAGTGGGTGTGGGAGTGGGTGTGGGCGGGGTTGGGAGTGGGTGTGGGTGTGGGTGTGAGTGGGTGTGGGAGTGGGTGTGGGCGGGGTTGGGAGTGGGTGTGGGTGTGGGTGGGGGTGGGAGTGGGTGCGGGTGGGAGTGGGTGTGGGTGTGGGTGTGGGTGCGGGTGGGTGTGGGTGCGGGTGGGAGTGGGTGTGGGTGTGGGTGTGGGGGTGGGAGTGGGTGTGGGTGTGGGTGTGGGGGTGGGTGTGGGTGGGAGTGGGTGCGGGTGGGTGTGGGTGTGGGTGTGGGTGGGAGTGGGTGTGGGTGTGGGTGTGGGTGTGGGTGCGGGTGGGAGTGGGTGTGGGTGTGGGTGCGGGTGGGAGTGGGTGTGGGTGGGGGTGGGAGTGGGTGTGGGTGTGGGTGTGGGTGTGGGTGCGGGTGGGAGTGGGTGTGGGTGGGGGTGGGAGTGGGTGTGGGTGGGGGTGGGAGTGGGTGTGGGTGTGGGTGTGGGTGTGGGTGTGGGCGGGGGAGGGAGTGGGTATGGGTGTGGGCGGGGGTGGGAGTGGGTATGGGTGTGGGTGTGGGTGGGAGTGGGTGTGGGTGTGGGAGTGGGTGTGGGTGTGGGTGTGGGTGTGGGTGTGGGTGGGGGCAGGAGTGGGTGTGGGTGTGGGTGGGAGTGGGTGTGGGTGGGAGTGGGTGTGGGTGTGGGTGTGGGTGGGGGCGGGAGTGGGTGTGGGTGTGGGTGGGGGCGGGAGTGGGTGTGGGTGGGAGTGGGTGTGGGTGTGGGTGGGAGTGGGTGTGGGTGTGGGTGGGGGTGGGTGTGGGTGTGGGTGGGGTTGGGTGTGGGTGGGGGTGGGGGTGGGTGTGGGTGGGGGCGGGAGCGGGTGTGGGTGTGGGTGGGAGTGGGTGTGGGTGTGGGTGTGGGTGGGGGCGGGAGTGGGTGTGGGTGTGGGTGGGAGTGGGTGTGGGTGGGAGTGGGTGTGGCTGTGGGTGTGGGTGGGGGCGGGAGTGGGTGTGGGTGGGGGTGGGAGTGGGTGTGGGTGGGAGTGGGTGTGGGTGTGGGTGGGGGCGGGAGTGGGTGTGGGTGTGGGTGGGTGTGGGTGTGGGTGGGAGTGGGTGTGGGTGTGGTTTTGGGTGTGGGTGTGGGTGTGGGAGTGGGTGTGGGTGTGGGTGTGGGTATGGGAGTGGGTGTGGGTGTGGGTGGGGGCAGGAGTGGGTGTGGGTGTGGGTGGGTGTGGATGTGAGTGTGGGTGTGGGTGTGGGTGGGAGTGGGTGTGGGTGTGGGTGTGGGTGTGGGTGCGGGTGTGTGTGGGTGTGGGAGTGGGTGTGGGCAGGGGTGGGAGTGGGTGTGGGTGTGGGTGTGGGTGGGAGTGGGTGTGGGTGTGGGCGGGGGTGGGAGTGGGTGTGGGTGTGGGTGTGGTTGTGGGTGTGGGTTTGAGTGGGTGTGGGAGTGGGTGTGGGTGTGGGTGTGGGAGTGGGTGTGGGTGTGGGTGTGAGTGGGTGTGGGTGTGGGTGTGGTTGTGGGTGTGGGTGTGAGTGGGTGTGGGAGTGGGTGTGGGTGTGGGTGTGAGTGGGTGTGGGTGTGGTTGTGGGTGTGGGTGTGGGTGTGGGTGGGTGTGGGTGTGGGTGTGAGTGGGTGTGGGTGTGGTTGTGGGTGTGGGAGTGGGTGTGGGTGTGGGTGTGGTTGTGAGTGGGTGTGGGTGTGGGTGTGGTTGTGGGTGTGGGTGTGGGTGTGAGTGGGTGTGGGTGTGGGTGTGGTTGTGGGTGTGGGTGTGAGTGGGTGTGGGAGTGGGTATGGGTGTGGGTGTGAGTGGGTGCGGGTGGGTGTGGGTATGGGTGTGGGTGGGGGTGTGTGTGGGCGTGATTGGGTGTGGGAGTGGGTGTGGGTGGGGGTGGGAGTGGGTGTGGGTGTGGGTGTGGGGGGAGTGGCTGTGGGAGTGGGTGTGGGTGTGGGTGTGGGTGGGGGTGGGTGTGGGTGTGAGTGGGTGTGGGTGTGGGTGTGGGCATGGGTGGGAGTGGGTGTGGGTGTGGGTGTGAGTGGGTGTGGGTGTGGGTGTGAGTGGGTGTGGGAGTGGGTGTGGGCGGGGTTGGGAGTGGGTGTGGGTGGGGGTGGGAGTGGGTGTAGGTGGGGGTGGGAGTGGGTGTGGGTGTGGGTGTGAGTGGGTGTGGTTGTGGGTGTGAGTGGGTGTGGGAGTGGGTGTGGGCGGGGTTGGGAGTGGGTGTGGGTGGGGGTGGGAGTGGGTGTAGGTGGGGGTGGGAGTGGGTGTGGGTGTGGGTGTGGGTGCGGGTGGGTGTGGGTGCGGGTGGGAGTGGGTGTGGGTGTGGGTGTGGGGGTGGGAGTGGGTGTGGGTGTGGGTGTGGGGGTGGGTGTGGGTGGGAGTGGGTGCGGGTGGGTGTGGGTGTGGGCGGGGGTGGGAGTGGGTGTGGGTGTGGGTGTGGGGGTGGGTGTGGGTGGGTGTGGGTGTGGGTGTGGGTGTGGGGGTGGGTGTGGGTGGGTGTGGGTGTGGGTGTGGGTGTGGGTGCGGGTGGGAGTGGGTGTGGGTGTGGGGGTGGGAGTGGGTGTGGGTGTGGGTGTGGGGGTGGGTGTGGGTGGGTGTGGGTGTGGGTGTGGGTGTGGGTGTGGGTGTGGGTGTGGGAGTGGGTGTGGGTGGGGGTGGGAGTGGTTGTGGGTGTGGGTGTGGGTGTGGGTGTGGGCGGGGGAGGGAGTGGGTATGGGTGTGGGCGGGGGTGGGAGTGGGTATGGGTGTGGGTGTGGGTGGGAGTGGGTGTGGGTGTGGGGGTGGGTGTGGGTGGGTGTGGGTGTGGGTGTGGGTGGGAGTGGGTGTGGGTGGGAGTGGGTGGGAGTGGGTGTGGGTGTGGGTGAGTGGGAGTGGGAGTGGGTGTGGGAGTGGGTGTGGGTGTGGGTGTGGGTGTGGGTGGGGGCGGGAGTGGGTGTGGGTGTGGGTGGGAGTGGGTGTGGGTGGGAGTGGGTGTGGGTGTGGGTGGGGGCGGGAGAGGGTGTGGGTGTGGGTGGGGGCGGGAGTGGGTGTGGGTGGGATTGGGTGTGGGTGTGGGTGGGAGTGGGTGTGGGTGTGGGTGGGGGTGGGTGTGGGTGTGGGTGGGGGTGGGTGTGGGTGTGGGTGTGGGTGGGTGTGGGTGTGGGTGTGGGTGTGTGTGGGTGTGGGTGGGGGCGGGAGTGGGTGTGGGTGTGGGTGGGAGTGGGTGTGGGTGTGGGGGGAGTGGCTGTGGGTGTGGGTGTGGGGGTGGGTGTGGGTGGGTGTGGGTGTGGGTGTGGGGGGATTGGCTGTGGGTGTGGGTGTGGGGGTGGGTGTGGGTGGGTGTGGGTGTGAGTGGGTGTGGGAGTCGGTGTGGGTGTGGGTGTGGGTGTGGGCATGGGTGGGAGTGGGTGTGGGTGTGGGTGTGAGTGGGTGTGGGTGTGGGTGTGAGTGTGGGAGTGGGTGTGGGTGTGGGTGTGGGTGTGGGTGGGAGTGGGTGTGGGGGTGGGTGTGGGCGGGGTTGGGAGTGGGTGTGGGTGTGGGTGGGGGTGGGAGTGGGTGCGGGTGGGAGTGGGTGTGGGTGTGAGTGGGTGTGGGTGGGGGTGGGAGTGGGTGTGGGTGTGGGTGTGGGTGCGGGTGGGTGTGGGTGCGGGTGGGAGTGGGTGTGGGTGTGGGTGTGGGGGTGGGAGTGGGTGTGGGTGTGGGTGTGGGGGTGGGTGTGGGTGGGAGTGGGTGTGGGTGTGGGTGTGGGTGGGTGTGGGTGTGGGTGTGGGTGGGAGTGGGTGTGGGAGTGGGTGTGGGTGTGGGTGTGGGTGTGGGCGGGGGAGGGAGTGGGTATGGGTGTGGGTATGGGTGTGGGCGGGGGTGGGAGTGGGTGTGGGTGTGGGTGTGGGTGGGAGTGGGTGTGGGTGTGGGGGTGGGTGTGGGTGGGAGTGGGTGTGGGTGTGGGTGAGTGGGAGTGGGAGTGGGTGTGGGTGGGGGCGGGAGAGGGTGTGGGTGTGGGTGGGGGCGGGAGTGGGTGTGGGTGGGAGTGGGTGTGGGTGTGGGTGGGAGTGGGTGTGGGTGTGGGTGGTGGTGGGTGTGGGTGTGGGTGGGGGTGGGTGTGGGTGTGGGTGTGGGTGTGGGGGGAGTGGCTGTGGGAGTGGGTGTGGGTGTGGGTGTGGGTGGGGTTGGGTGTGGGTGTGAGTGGGTGTGGGTGTGGGTGTGGGCATGGGTGGGAGTGGGTGTGGGTGTGGGTGTGAGTGGGTGTGGGTGTGGGTGTGAGTGTGGGAGTGGGTGTGGGTGTGGGTGGGAGTGGGTGTGGGTGTGGGTGTGGTTGTGGGTGGGAGTGGGTGTGGGAGTGGGTGTGGGCGGGAGTGGGTGTGGGGGTGGGTGTGGGCGGGGTTGGGAGTGGGTGTGGGTGGGGGTGGGAGTGGGTGCGGGTGGGAGTGGGTGTGGGTGTGAGTGGGTGTAGGTGGGGGTGGGAGTGGGTGTGGGTGTGGGTGTGGGTGCGGGTGGGTGTGGGTGCGGGTGGGAGTGGGTGTGGGTGTGGGTGTGGGGGTGGAAGTGGGTGTGGGTGTGGGTGTGGGGGTGGGTGTGGGTGGGAGTGGGTGTGGGTGTGGGTGTGGGTGGGGGTGGGAGTGGGTGCGGGTGGGTGTGGGTGTGGGTGTGGGTGGGAGTGGGTGTGGGTGTGGGTGTGGGTGTGGGTGCGGGTGGGAGTGGGTGTGGGTGGGGGTGGGAGTGGGTGTGGGTGTTGGTGTGGGTGTGGGTGTGGGCGGGGGAGGGAGTGGGTATGGGTGTGGGCGGGGGTGGGAGTGGGTATGGGTGTGGGTGTGGGTGGGAGTGGGTGTGGGTGTGGGTGTGGGTGGGAGTGGGTGTGGGTGGGAGTGGGTGGGAGTGGGTGTGGGTGTGGGTGAGTGGGAGTGGGAGTGGGTGTGGGAGTGGGTGTGGGTGGGTGTGGGTGTGGGTGGGGGCGGGAGTGGGTGTGGGTGTGGGTGGGAGTGGGTGTGGGTGTGGGTGTGGGTGGGGGCGGGAGTGGGTGTGGGTGTGGGTGGGAGTGGGTGTGGGTGGGAGTGGGTGTGGCTGTGGGTGGGGGCGGGAGTGGGTGTGGGTGTGGGTGGGAGTGGGTGTGGCTGTGGGTGTGGGTGGGGGCGGGATTGGGTGTGGGTGTGGGTGTGGGTGGGGGCGGGAGTGGGTGTGGGTGTGGGTGGGAGTGGGTGTGGGTGGGAGTGGGTGTGGGTGTGGGTGGGTGTGGGTGTGGGTGGGAGTGGGTGTGGGTGTGGCTGTGGGTGTGGGTGGGGGCGGGAGTGGGTGTGGGTGGGGGTGGGAGTGGGTGTGGGTGGGAGTGGGTGTGGGTGTGGGTGGGTGTGGGTGTGGGTGTGGGAGTGGGTGTGGGTGTGGGTATGGGTGTGGGTGGGAGTGGGTGTGGGTGTGGGTGTGGGTGTGGGTGCGGGTGTGTGTGGGTGTGGGAGTGGGTGTGGGCGGGGGTGGGAGTGGGTGTGGGTGTGGGTTTGGGTGGGAGTGGGTGTGGGTGTGGGTGTGGGTGTGGGTGTGGGTGGGAGTGGGTGTGGGTGTGGGTGTGGGTGGGAGTGGGTGTGGGTGTGGGTGTGGGTGTGGGTGGGGGTGGGTGTGGGTGTGGGTGTGGGTGGGAGTGTGAGTGGGTGTGGGTGTGGGTGGGTGTGGCCGGGGGTGGGAGTGGGTGTGGGTGTGGGTGTGGGTGTGATTGGGTGTGGGTGTGCGTGTGGGTGGGTGTGGCCGGGGGTGGGTGTGGGTGTGGGTGGGTGTGGGTGGGAGTGGGTGTGGGTGTGGGCGGGGGTGGGAGTGGGTGTGGGTGTGGGTGTGGGTGTGGGTGGGAGTGGGTGTGGGTGTGGGTGTGGGTGGGAGTGTGAGTGGGTGTGGGTGTGGGTGGGTGTGGCCGGGGGTGGGAGTGGGTGTGGGTGGGTGTGGGTGTGGGTGGGAGTGGGTGTGGGTGTGGGTGTGGGTGTGATTGGGTGTGGGTGTGCGTGTGGGTGGTTGTGGCCGGGGGTGGGTGTGGGTGTGGGTGTGGGTGTGGGTTTGGGTGGGTGTGGGTGTGGGTGTGGGTGGGAGTGGGTGTGGGTGTGGGTGTGGGTGTGATTGGGTGTGGGTGTGCGTGTGGGTGGTTGTGGCCGGGGGTGGGTGTGGGTGTGGGTGTGGGTGTGGGTTTGGGTGGGTGTGGGTGTGGGTGGGGGTGGGATTGGGTGCGGGTGTGGGTGTGGGTGTGATTGGGTGTGGGTGTGCGTGTGGGTGGGTGTGGCCGGGGGTGGGTGTGGGTGTGGGTGTGGGTTTGGGTGGGTGTGGGTGTGGGTGGGGGTGGGATTGGGTGCGGGTGGGGGTGGGAGTGGGTGTGGGTGGGAGGGGGCACAGCTGGTTGTGCAGCTGATTGCTGCCCGTGATTGGCTTCATGCCCCCATTTTACATGGACGGGCTAATTAAGGCCCACCCAGCGTGATGTGCTCCTGGGAGCCTCAGTGTTTCCTGTGTGGGTGGGGAGAGGAGGGAGTGGAGGGGCCGGCACATGCGCTCAAAAGAGATCAGAAATCTCCCAGACATGGAGCTGCCTCAGGGAGATTAAGTTGATTGTGAAAAATTGAAGAAAAGAATAAAAAATTGTATTCAGACATGTCCCCTCAGGTAACAATGTCACATGAGCTGGGATATGTCTGTGAATTTTAGTAAAAATTTTTATTAAAATTATAAACCCTCCATGAAACCTCATCCTGCCCATGGATGAGGTTCCATGATAAATCGAAGGCCGCCTGGGCCCTTCGCCTGCCCCCGATACCCTTAATGTTGGATGGGCAGCCCTGACAAGTGTTTAATTAGTTGATATGTCTTTAATAGGCCTTTGGCAGCTTGGCGCGGGCGCAGCTGATTCTGGTGCCCACCCACCGAACTGAAGATCGGAATGACAGGCGGTGATGTTGGGACACACGCCCGATGTCACCGTGCATCATTTTACATGTCGACATGCAGGGCCCGACCCACTCACCAACCACAAGGTTCTGCCCATCAGGTCTTCCAGAAATGCCTTTAACTCATGGACAACCCCTCCCACCAGCGGGATTTTCTGGTCCCACCAAAGCCAATGGACTTCTGAACAGCTCGCCACCTTTTATGGCCTCATCCCCATCACAACAAGGCCGTAAAATTCCACCCAATGCCTCATTCAAAGAATCACACCTGCAACAATGCAGCACTCCCACATAACTCCACTCAACCTAGATTATCTGCTGGAGTGGAGCTTGAACTCACGACCTTTGACTCAGAGGTAAAATTGCTAGTAATGAGCCAAGGTGAGTTCAGATCTTTGCCTTTGGAAGATCTGAGATCTTTCATGCATTCTGTTCCCTCTAGCTGTGGCCAACTTTCTAATGGATGCCCAAATATCTGGGATATTTGGGCCCAATATTTACAGGGCTGGTGCGGGGGAGTACTGAAGTGGTGGCAAAACTCGGCAAGACCGGGGATGTGGAGATCCCAACGAATTTACTGGAAGGATCTGATTCAAATTTATTCCTCCATTTCCTGTCCAGCAGCCAGACAGAGCAACAGGACTTGCAATTGCACCGTGGAAACCTGATTTTATTAAGTTAACAAATTGTCTTGCCTCTTGAGGGTGGGATACTCGTATGAAATGCTACCTGCCGCTGTAAAAATAGCAACGGGTGCAGGTTAGTGATGGGATCCCTTTTTAAACTTTTGAACACTCATCCCAAATGTCTCTGGTCTATTGTTGGTGGGAGAAGGCTCGATGTTTAATATTGAGACCTTTAAATTTATTTTGTAAGGATTGTTTAGAACTTCTTCTCTATATCCTTTTGAAGTGATACTTTGATGGATCTGAGCCGAACAAGGAAGAGGGCAGCTGATCCCTATAGTTGGGATGATTGTTCTGATTCAGCTGTCCTGGCATGTACCTCTCTCACTTCATTTTCTCCCCACTAATTTTAGTGGTCTTGTGACACGTTGGTGTCAATGGTGTGACACAATGGTGTCAATGGTGTGATACAATGGTGTCAATGGTGTGACACAATAGTGTCAATGGTGTGATACAATAGTGTCAATGGTGTGATACAATAGTGTCAATGGTGTGACACAATGGTGTCAATGGTGTGATACAATGGTGTCAATGGTGTGATACAATAGTGTCAATGGTGTGATACAATGGTGTCAATGGTGTGATACATGGTGTCAATGGTGTGATACATGGTGTCAATGGTGTGACACAATGGTGTCAATGGTGTGATAAATGGTGTCAATGGTGTGATACATGGTGTCAATGGTGTGACACAATGGTGTCAATGGTGTGATAAATGGTGTCAATGGTGTGATACATGGTGTCAATGGTGTGACACAATGGTGTCAATGGTGTGATACATGGTGTCAATGGTGTGATACATGGTGTCAATGGTGTGACACAATGGTGTCAATGGTGTGATACAATAGTGTCAATGGTGTGATACAATGGTGTCAATGGTGTGATACAATGGTGTCAATGGTGTGATACAATAGTGTCAATGGTGTGATACATGGTGTCAATGGTGTGACACAATGGTGTCAATGGTGTGATACAATGGTGTCAATGGTGTGATACAATGGTGTCAATGGTGTGATACATGGTGTCAATGGTGTGATACATGGTGTCAATGGTGTGATACAATAGTGTCAATGGTGTGACACAATGGTGTCAATGGTGTGATACAATGGTGTCAATGGTGTGATACATGGTGTCAATGGTGTGATACATGGTGTCAATGGTGTGATACAATAGTGTCAATGGTGTGACACAATGGTGTCAATGGTGTGATACATGGTGTCAATGGTGTGATACAATAGTGTCAATGGTGTGACACAATGGTGTCAATGGTGTGATACAATGGTGTCAATGGTGTGATACATGGTGTCAATGGTGTGATACATGGTGTCAATGGTGTGATACAATAGTGTCAATGGTGTGATACATGGTGTCAATGGTGTGATACAATAGTGTCAATGGTGTGACACAATGGTGTCAATGGTGTGATACATGGTGTCAATGGTGTGATACAATAGTGTCAATGGTGTGACACAATGGTGTCAATGGTGTGATACAATAGTGTCAATGGTGTGATACATGGTGTCAATGGTGTGATACAATAGTGTCAATGGTGTGACACAATGGTGTCAATGGTGTGATACAATAGTGTCAATGGTGTGATACATGGTGTCAATGGTGTGATACATGGTGTCAATGGTGTGATACATGGTGTCAATGGTGTGATACATGGTGTCAATGGTGTGATACATGGTGTCAATGGTGTGATACATGGTGTCAATGGTGTGACACAATGGTGTCAATGGTGTGATACATGGTGTCAATGGTGTGATACATGGTGTCAATGGTGTGACACAATGGTGTCAATGGTGTGATACATGGTGTCAATGGTGTGATACATGGTGTCAATGGTGTGATACATGGTGTCAATGGTGTGACACAATGGTGTCAATGGTGTGATACAATAGTGTCAATGGTGTGATACATGGTGTCAATGGTGTGATACATGGTGTCAATGGTGTGATACAATAGTGTCAATGGTGTGACACATTGTGGCGTCCCTGCCTCTGAGCCAAAAGCTCTGGATTCAAGTTCCCCTGATGGCCAATGGAGGTGCATTCATAACACAACCAAACAAGGTGAGTGGGAGGGGGGATGAGCGGGAGAGATTCCTGGTCAGCCATGTGATGGAAAAATAATTGGAGCCTCCACCATCACTATCCATAGCTCCAGGCTACAACATGTGTGTAAAAGTGTACGTTGCCACAGCAACTTAGACTCCTTGGGGTGGCGATAGGCTCAGTTGGTTGGATCATTGTTGTAGATCAGATTGTTGCTAACAGCACAGGGTCCGACACCTACTCTGGCTGAGATGGATTTTGGACCTGCCTCTTTGCCCAACCCATGGTGGAAGTGTAATGCAGTGAGTCAGACCTGCCTTCAGGCAGAGAACTCAAGCAGAAGAAGAATTTTAACTGGTGAGATTTGCTGACTGACTGACTGATATCTCAGTTACTGGAGTTGCTGGGTGGTCAAGCTCTTAAATGTTTTACTGGAGATCTATTATTCAGGAGAGATTTAATTTTGCTAAAGCGCATTAATACATGTGAACGATCTGCTGATTAGAACATATTAATATCGTAATGATTTACCCCCTGAATTTAAGAGAATGTTTGCAAACGTATACCATCAGAATCAGGCTTGTTTCTTAACAAGTTGGGTTTGTGCCTGTCACTAGGTTCACTCATCAGTTGACATCCCATAGTATGCATTGCCTGTTGCTATGCCAATGATTTCATAATGGGCCATTCCCTGTTGCTAAGATAACTAGATGGCATTTTGTGCCATGTAAACCTCCCACCTGCACTTCATCGATTCCTATCTCACCCACACAGTTACTTACCCATCTAGTCAGTTAAAGCATCTAAACCCACTCAATCACGACTCCAATTCACATGATATCTTTAAGGCCTTGAGGGGTCCCATTTCAGTTACTCAGCAGAAGTTTGTGTTAATGGCAATGACAAATGATACAGTCATGGATGGGATAATGTACATTTCTGAATGCAGCAATATTCTTTTTAGATATAAAAGCAGGTGAGCGTAT
The DNA here is from genome assembly GCF_017639515.1 of Carcharodon carcharias. Lineage (NCBI taxonomy): Eukaryota > Metazoa > Chordata > Chondrichthyes > Lamniformes > Lamnidae > Carcharodon > Carcharodon carcharias. Next base: position 120,677,424 of record NC_054483.1, on the reverse strand, counting down.
GTATAATCTCTCCCCTTGTCTTTGAGACCTGAACTTGCCCAAATTAATGAAATGGAAGGGGTAGAGAAAGGACAAATTTCCTGTTGTTACACTCTCTGTATTGAATTGCCTGGACACAGAGCGTAGGAAATGTCAAGTGGGGAGGACTGCATGCCTTGTTAAAAACTGCCCAATTTTCTTTTATGGACAATGTTCAGATAAACCAGTCCATTCAAGTGTAATAACAGGAACTCTTCATATCCAGCACACAGTTCATGGCTTTGGTCTCCTTTATTGAATGATGGATATACTTGCATTGGAGGTGGTGAAGTGAAGGTTCACTGGATTGGTTCCAGGGATGAGAGGGTTGACCTATGACGAGAGGCTGAGTAAAGTGGGCCTATACTCTAGAATTTAGAAGAATGAAAAGTGATCTCATTGAAAGATACAAGATTCTGAGGGGGCTTGGTGGGATTGATGCTGAGATGTCCTTTGCCCCAGCTGAAGAGTTTAGAACTATGTGTCATAGTCTCAGGGTAAGGGGGCAATCATTTAAGACAGAGATGAGAAGGAATTTCTACTAGGAGAGTCAAGGGATATGGGGATCAGGTGGGAAAGTGGAATTGAGGTTGAAGATCAGCCATGATCCTATTGAATGGTGGAACAGGCTCGAGGAACTGGATGACATATTCCTGCTCTAATTTATTGTGTTATCCCCCAGGGAGTACCTGCTGGTTAGCATGTTCCAAAGGTTTGGGTGGTAACAAGCTGTTGCTCGGGGCACATGTCCTTTATTTATTCTCTTCAAATTTTTAATGCTTTGGGGTTAAATCACACCAGCTGCTGATCTAGAATTCCCTGACCCACAATATAATCAAAGTTTATTTTACTTATTTCAATTGTTACAATAGCAAACACAAGAGTTTCATAACAAAGGTAAATGAGAATTTGATACCAGTGCATAAGACAGCATAATTTCAAACTATTTGAAAGTGCCATCATTTAGAAAAAGTTGGCATTTAGGCTGGGATTTTCCTGTGCTGAACTAGAGAGGCAGAGAGATACTTATAACACTCCTGAAGTTTTCTGTTTGGAAAGAGCGAGAATGAACTTGAGATATAAATTTTGATGGACATGGCAGAATTGCATGTTCCCAGTCAGCAAATGGGAAGAAAAAGCAGGAGAGATATGGTTGCTGATCGCTATCACTCATGTTACACTATCCCACAAAATCAAGATCTACCTCAATATTTACATATACTAATATTACACTATATAATGTCAATCTTTTAGATCTTCTACTATTAAATATAAATGTTATTTTTGATAAGTCATTATTTGAATGTTTAAATTGATCAGATCTAACAATACTGAATTTATAGCAACTCCCCTAGCAGTTGTTAGAGTGTTTGTTATTTACAACAAAAACTTGCATTTATTTAGTGCTTTGGGTACAGTAAAATACCCTAAGACTTTTTATTAAGCAAAATTTGACAATGAGCCTCAAAAGGAAATATCAAGACAGGTAACTTGATTGAAGAGGCAGATTTTAAGGAGCATCTCAAAGGAGTGAGCTAGAGAGGAAGAGGTATTTACAGAGGGATTTCCAGAGTTCAGGATCTTGGCAGCTGAAGGCACTGCCACCATTGGTGGAGCAATGAAAATTGGGGATGCACAAGGGCCAGAATTTAAGGAATGCATGTTGTATGTTGGTTGTGACTGGGTAAAGAACAATTGCTGAGACATAGGTATGTCTGAACAGTAGCTAGTTTATTGGATGAACATAATTATATACAAGGCTAGGTGTTACTCAGTCAAAGCTATGAGCATTCTCTCTCTCAACTCTTGGTCATGTGTCTCTTACATCATCATATGGACAGGACTGTTTCTCCAGTCCCACACATTAACCCTTTCAACCCTGAACAACCTAATACTGCAGAGATCTTTAGTCCTTGTTTTAAATGCATTTTGTAGCCTTCTAGTTATAGAAGCATGTGGTCAGTTGCAACTTCATATCTGCTCTCAATGGTGTATCATTACTGCCAAACACATAACGTGATTTGATTGGGCTAGGCCTATGGTACAAGCTTCTCCTCTCCTTCCCTCATTTCACATACCCCAACTCCTCCTGCCCCACTTTGAGATTAAATACTCTAAAATAAGGAATGATATTTCACCTGGCCCAGGTAAAAGTGAGACTGGACACACTCAGATGTTGGGTACATGACCCATAATAACCTGAATAACCAGAACAAGCAAGGCATATTGGGAGTAAATTAGAATGACTTCAGGCCTTAACCTTAAGGGATTAAAGGACTGTGAAGGCTGATGCCAAGGTATTGTCTCAAACGCCAATGACCTTCAATATAGGCCTGCAGAAAAATGCTATAAATAAAAATAAAGCAAAAACTGGAAACACTTTATAGGTCAATCAACACCTGTAGGGAAAACAGACAAAACCCATTTAAGCAGACAATGTTTCGTCAGATTTAGTTTTATTTTAAGAGGTAGCAACGCTGATTGGGAGGAGGCTCATGTGGAGCAGAAATGCTGACATAGGCCAACTGGGCTATGTACTATGCATTGTAGCTTGTAATAGTTCTGAAACGAATTAGCTTTGAGCATCTTGTTCTGTATTGAAAGATATAGGCCACTGAGATACTTGTGCCTGATGCTGAATGAACTGCCCAACACTCCCTCTTTCTCTCCTCAGGCACTATGCCCTAAAAGGTCATTGGCAATCATGGTCTTCCAATGGTTGCCCATGGTTGAGCTTTGCAAGGTACTGCAGTGGTTTGCCAATGCCTTCAACAGGTTTGAGCTAACCAGAAGACTCTCCCACTCTTACCACCTGCCATAGGCATATTGGAAAGATTTGCATGTTGATAATCAACCTGTTTGGCCATGATATAAAAGCACCTTCTTTGGCCACCAAGTCCCAGGCTGGGACTCAAAGTTAGAGCTTCTGGCTCAGAGGTAGGGACACTATCATTGTGCCACAAGACCTCCCTGTCCAACACCACCTTCAATATACGACAGTGATCTTTGCAATTGAGGAGGGAGACAAAGGTGGAGAGGTAGACAGGGAATGAAAGAATAGATGAGAATGGTTAGATTGGGGAACACACAGTCATCAAGAGGCATAGAGTAAAGGGCTACTGATTACGCAGATTAACGGCACAGGAAATATAAAGTTGAAAATGGAGAGTCTGAGATGGAAATGGCAAAAAGGCTGGAGAAACTATTAGAGGAAAAGATGCAGTTAGACTCCTAGAGATCTAGGAAGAACAAAAGATTTGTGTAATTGTGTTGTGACCATGTGACTATGTTGAGAGAATAGCAATTGTGCAGAAAGGTATTAATGATTGTTTTTAATACCATATGGGCGTGATACAAAGCCAATAATTACAGATAGCATAGCTGTGTCTTTCCAGGCCACTTTATTGTGTGAAAAATTAAAATTATCCTCTTTACTGAGAAAAAAGCAAAATACTGCGGATGCTGGAAATCTGGAACAAAAATAAAAACGTTAACTGTGTTCCTCTCCGCAGATGCTGACAGACCTGCTGAGTTTTTTCAGGTATTTTTTGTTTTTGTTCTCTTTATTGAGAAAGTGGATTGATGTACCATGTGATCATAACACAAATGATTCCCACATATTCCTTCACAAAGCACCAAAAGAAGGAAGGACAAAGGCAGGGATTTTTCTTTAACACAGAAAGTGGTTAGGATGCCCTTACCAGAGATAGTGGGAGAAGCAGGATCCATAATAATCTTTAAAAATGAAGGGGATGCATATTTTATTTTAAATTAGAATGCTATGTGAATTTAATGGAGAGCTCATTCAGAAACTTGCACAGTGGCCATCTTTTTTAAGGCTGAGTGGGATAGATTTTTGATAGATAAGGGAATCAAATGTTATGGGGCTGGGCGACAGGAAAGTTGGGTTGAGACCACAACAGATCAGCCATGATCTTATTGAATGGCGCAGCAAACTCAAAGAGCTGAATGGCCTACTCCTGCTCCTAAAGTCCTATGTTTCCCATGTTTCTATGTCCCATGTTCTGTGCTGTACAGTCCTAAGTGTAAAAATCCATCTTCAGTAGTTGTGCTAAATGGGGACTAACATATCTGTTATATAATCCACAATATATTCAGCTCAATTGAAGTGACCTCTGCAACTTTTTGCTCCTGTACTCCACTTAGACTTTCAACTATCTAAGCAGTTTGTGGCTTCCTTAGTCTTCCTACCAAAAAACACCACCTCATAATTATCGATGTTGAAATTCACGCTCCAATTATACACCCATTCTGTAAGCTTGTTAATGTTTTTTGGTATCCTGTTGCATTCTTCCTCACTTTTAACGATACACACCAATATGCTCTAGAACACTCACAAAATTTGGAAATTGTACTTTCAATTCCTGACTCCAAATACTTAATTATAAATATTGTTTTGTAAGTAATTTCTACAACCAACTTCCACACAAGATTTCAGAAACGTGAATGAGACAAATGCAGAATATTGGTTAGAAATCAGGAAAAGTTTGCCTTCTCCTCTTCATAGAATATCTTATAAACTTTTATACCCACCTAAAGTAATAGACAAGGTCTAAACTTAATATAGACCCCAAAAGAGAGTGGGCTGGGTTTTATGGCCGGGTTGTAAGCTCTGTATTACTCCCAGTGCCACGTGCTAGCAAGCTCAGAAATAGGAGAATAGCGCAGATGAATATGTGGCTTAAGAGTTGATGCAGGAGGGAAGATTATTTTAGATTCCTGGATCGCTGGGACCATTTCTGGGGACCTGTACAAGCGGGACAGTCTACATCTGAACCAGAGCGGGACTAACATCCTTGCGGGCGGGTTTGCTAGTGCTGTTGGGAGGAGTTTAAACTGATTCGGCAGGGGGAGGGGAAACAGGACATTAGCAGAATAGGGACACATCATAATATAGTAAAACAATCAAGTCAGAGGGAGTACAGCTGCATCAAGTTTCAAGGGAGTAAGGCAAGGCTGGATGGCCTCTACTTTAATGCCAGGAATATTACAGGTAAAATGGACGAGTTAAGGGTGAGGATTGACATGTGGAATTGTGATATAGTAGCCATCACTGAGACATGGTTGAGGGAAGGGCAGGATTGGCAGCTCAACATTCCGGGATATAGAATCTTCAGGCGAGACAAGGGAGGGGGTAAAAGTGGAGGAGGTGTTGCATTATTAGCTAAGGAGTCAGTTACTGCAGTAAGGAGAGATGATATCTTGGAGGGGGCATCGAATGAAGCTTTGTGGGCAGAGCTTAGGAATAAAAAAAGGGCAGTCACATTGTTAGGTGTTTATTACAGGCCCCCACATTGTCAGCGGGAAATTGAGGAGCAAATATGTGCACAATTTGTGGAGGTGTGTTAAAAACAATAACAATAGGGTAATTATATTAGGTGATTTCAACTTTCCCAACATTAATTGGGATAGACATAGTGTTAAGGGCTTGGATGGAGTGGATTTCTTGAAATGTGTACAGCAGAACATTTTAGGTCAATATGTAGAGGGTCCAACAAGGGACAGTACAGTACTGGACCTAATTCTGGGGAATGAAGCCGGACAGGTGGCTGAGGTGGTGGTGGGGGAGCATTTTAGTGATAGCGACCACAACATGGGAAGTTTGTTAGGGACAAAGCAATCGACAAGTTGCAAAAAAAAAAACTGTGTTGGATTGGGGGAGAGTGGATTTTAGTAAAATAAGGCAGGATCTGGCCAAGGTAGACTGGGAACAGTTACTTGTGGGAAAAACCACAGAGGAGCAGTGGGGGGGTGTTCAAAAAGGAAATGGGGAGCGTACAGGTTCAATATGTTCCCTCGAGGGTGATAGGAAGGAGTAACAAGTCCAGAGAACCATGGATGGCCAGGGATATTCAGGTTACGATGATAAGGATAGAGAGGCTTTTAGCAGGTACAAGGGAACCAAATCAGCAGAAGCATTAGTGGAGTACAGAAAGTGCAGGGTGGAGCTTAAGAAAGCAATTAGGAGAGCAAAGAAGGGATATGAGAAAGCTCTGGCTGGTAAAAGTAGGAAAAATCCCAATATATTCTATAAGTATATCAATGGGAAGAGGATAACCAGGGAAAGAGTAGGGTCCATAAGGAACCAAGGGGGCAATCTATGGTGGAGCCAGAGGACATCGCTAGAGTGTTGAATGAATACTTCACATCCATCTTCACCCAAGAGAATGAGGATGAAGGTATTGAACTTGGGGAGAGAGACTGTGAGGTTCTTAAACAAATTGATATAGGGAGTGACAAGGTACTGGAGGTGTTGGCAGGTTTAAAAGTGGACAAATGTCCAGGTCTGGATGATTTGTGTCCCAGACTGCTGAGGGAGGCAAGGAAGGAGATCGCAGGGGCTCTGACCCAAATTTTTAATTCCTCTCTGGCCACGGGGGAGGTGCCAGAGGACTGGAGAACAGTTCATGTGGTTTGGCTATTTAAAAAGGGTTGTAGAGATAAGCCAGGGAACTACAGGCCAGTGAGTCTCGCGTCAGTGGTAGGAAAACTATTGGAGAATGTTCTGAAGGAGAGAATCTGTCTCCACTTGGAGAGGCAAGGTTTGATCAGGGATAGTCAGCATGGCTTTGTCAGAGGGAGGTCATGCCTATCAAATGTGATTGAATGTTTTGAGAGGGTGACCAGGTGTGTAGATGAGGGGAGTGCAGTTGATGTAGTTTATATGGATTTCAGCAAAGCCTTTGACAAGGTCCCACATGGGAGACTTATAAAGACAGCAAAGGCACATGGGATACAGGGTAATTTGATAAGGTGGATTCAAAATTGGTTTAGTTGTAGGAGACAGAGGGTGATGACAGAAGGATGCTTTAGTGACTGGAAGCCAGTGTCCAGTGGTGTACCACAGGGATCTGTGCTGGATCCCCTATTATTTGTTATTTATATAAACGACATAGATGACTATGTTGGGGGTAGGATTAGTAAGTTTGCGGATGACACAACGATTGGCCGGATGGTTAACAGTGAGGTTGAGTGTCTTGGGCTACAGGAAGATATAGACAGGATGGTCAAATGGGCAGATAAATGGCAGATGGGATTTAACCCTGAAAAGTGTGAGGTGACGCACTTTGGAAGGAGTAATTTGACAAGGAAGTATTCAATGAACGGCATGACACTAGGAAGTTCTGAGGAACAAAGGGACCTTGGCGTATGTGTCCATAGATCTCTGAAGGCAGAGGGGCATGTTAGTGGGGTGGTGAAAAAGGCATATGGGACACTTGCCTTTATCAATCGAGGCATAGATTACAAAAGTAGGGAGGTCATGTTGGAGTTGTATAGAACCTTGGTGAGGCCACAGCTGGAGTACTGTGTGCAGTTGTGGTCGCCACATTATAGGAAGGATGTGATTGCACTGGAGGGGGTGCAGAGGAGATTCACCAGGATGTTGCCTGGGATGAAACATTTAAGTTATGAAGAGAGGTTGGATAGACTTGGGTTGTTTTCGTTAGAGCAGAGAAGACTGAGGGGCGACCTGATCGAGGTGTACAAGATTATGAGGGGCATGGACAGGGTGGATAGGGAGCAGCTGTTCCCCTTAGTTGAAGGGTCAGTCACGAGGGGACATAAGTTCAAGGTGAGGGGCAGGAGGTTTAGGGGGGATGTGAGGAAAAACTTTTTTACCCAGAGGGTGGTGAGGGTCTGGAATGCGCTGCCTGGGAGGGTGGTGGAGGCGGGTTGCCTCACATCCTTTAAAAAGGACCTGGATGAGCACTTGGCACATCATAACATTCAAGGCTATGGGCCAAGTGCTGGTAAATGGGATTCGGTAGGTAGGTCAGGTGTTTCTCACGTGTCGGTGCAGATGCGATGGGCCGAAGGGCCTCTTCTGCACTGTGATTCTGTGTGATTATGTAGGCAGCAGGGGTCCCACCATCTAGGCTCAATCCACAGGGTTATGACTCCCCTTCGGCAGGTCGCAGGGTCAGGGACTGCATTTTGCTGGTGGCAACTAATTAAGTCACTGTCACCTGGGCTGTCATCCCTTTTAAGGAAAGTTGTCCTCCCCCAAGAGTTGCCGGCCAATCTTTGCACCAACTCTTTCTCATGATCTTATGTGTCCTGTCATTTTATAACTCCTTAAATATATTTATGTTATCGTCTAATCAAACACAAAGGAGTGCATGCTTTCTTTTGAATTATGAAACTTTTAACATGGAAAGAGGTTGGGTGGAATTTTCCGTTACTGTTGGCACTGGGCATGCTTAGTGGCATGAGCGGCCAATATGGCAGGAAGGCCGGGAATCAGTTTCACGATGTCGTGAAACCAGTTTGCGATTGTCCGCTCAGCCCGTCGATGGCAGGCTGTGGTTTCTGCTATTGGATGTTGGGAACCTCATTGTGATATATCTGCTTCTCTTTATAAAGTCAGCCCGCCTGAACCATCTGCCCACACTGGATCGCCCACCCACGTTGGTGTGATTGTACGCCGATGCGTTTCACAACAGCAGATATAAGGCGTGCACATGGTGGGCTGCATTTTGAGCGGAAATCGGAGGCGTGTGCACAGTAACGTTGTGCACTCAGGGGTTGGGACAAGGGCTGCCCTGTGGTTGAAGGTAACGCACAAGCACGTGCGGGGTCTAGGGAGAGAGAAGCAGCCACACATTAGGGAAACCTTGTATAAAGTAACCATTCCTCTGCAGCTGAGACAGTTCAGGCACAGCCACATTGACATATGTGGAGTAGGGCCTCTAGCTTATCTGCCCACTCAAGCAACGCAGAGGCATGAAATTGCCACCAAGTGCTCCAGGGCTTTCCCCCCCTTGGACACAGACTGCAAACTAATGAGCCTTTTAGTGGACTACAGAACAGTTGAAGCCTGGGCACGTTGTACAATCTCCTCGCTAAAGACATGGAGCAGTCACTGCTGGAGGCAATGTCATCATCCCGGTTTGGACCAGTCTCCCCCATGGTTCAAGCTAACAGTGCAGCCTTGCAGTGTGGGTTAGGAGAATGTCTGTGCCTGAGCTGAGAGCACAGCCTGCAGTCCAATGGGCAAAGCTGATGCCAATCGGTCAGGTGGAGTGGGGCGGAGGTGGGTGGGGTTTCGGGCAGCCATGCAGAGCACTAATCTCTGGCCATCCTAGTGGTAGCCAGCAGTCTCCGGGATGTGTTAAGGGGCTGTCACACTTAACCAAGAAAGGTTCTCAGTACACCCAAGCTAACCCAAGCATCTCTCTATTTCATCCTGCAACAGGAGTACATCAGGAGCATGGAGCCTGGTGAACTAGCTGTATGCCTTGTGGTGTACAGAGAGTGAAGACCACAGAGAAGAGAGCGATGGAGGCGCCTGGCTGCGGGGGGAGGAGCAGCACCTTCTGGAAGAAGTGGCACCTGAGGATCTTGCATATGCAGCTGAAGCGTGCCTGGCTAGACCCAGAGCCTATAGACGCTCCCATTTATCCCTGCAGATGATCGAGAACCAGTGTCGCCAAAAACTGCACATGTCTAGGGAACTGGTCGGCCACATCTGCCACTGCAGGATTTGGCGCTACAGGGTCATGGAGGGCATCTACTGTTGGTGGGCATGAAAGTGACCGCAGTGCTCAATTTTTATGCCAGTGGCTCCTTTCAGGGCTCAACAGGTGACCTCTTGTGGGCTATTGCAAGCCTCCACCCACAAATGCATCCATGAGGTATTGGATACCACCTTTGTGAGGGCCACACAAATTTGTGCATTTCGCCCCGGACCAGGACAGTCAGCATACAGGAGCTATTGGATTTGCCCAGTTCTCAGGTTTCCCACAGGTGCAGAGCACCATCGACTGCACTCATGTGGCCCCCAGGTCTCCGTCACAACACGTGGTCAACTATATCAACTGCAAAGGCTTCCATTCACTGAATGTGCAGCTGATGTGTGACCACCACAAATGCATCCTGCAGGTCTGCGCATGGTTTCCAGGGAATGTCAACGATGCCTACATCCTCAGTCAGTCACAGGTTCCTGACTTCTTCCAGGGTCCACAGAAGCTGCAGGGTTGGCTCCTCAGGGACAAGGGCCACCCACAGAGGCCGTGGCTGATGACACCCGTGAGGCAGCCTCAGACTGCAGCAGAGCGACGCTATAATGAGGCTCATGCTGCAGCTCACAACTTGGTGGAGCAGACCATCGGGATGCTGAAGATGAGGTTCTGGTGCCTGGACCGGTCTGGTGGAACCTGCAATACAGTCCACAGAGGGTGTCACACATCATCGTCGCCTGCTGCCCCCTTTACAACCTGGTGCTGCAATGGGGTGAAGAGCGGCTGAGAAGGAGATGGACGAGCTGAAGGTCTCCTCCAAAGAGGAGGACGTTGATGAGGATGAGGATGAGCAGGTCCTCAAAGGTGATGATGACAGCAATGAGGACATTGCACTGGCCAGACAAGGCAGGCGCACTCGGGAGGCCCTCGTAGCTGCTAGATTTGTGGAGGATGATGACGACATGCAATGAGGTGACACCATAGATCCTCACATTGTATCTGTGAATGTCTGACTCCAGTCTGGCTTATGGCTGTGCACATACCCTCTGTGTTAAGGCTCCTGTCATGGCCCTAATAGTTGCTCAATTGCAGGAAGATGATGATGACATGCAGTGAGGACACTCCATAGATCTTCACATACCCTCTGAGAATGTCTGACTCCTGTCTGGCCGAGGGCAGCTCACTTGCGCTCTGTGATCAGGATCATATCACAGAGACACAGCCATGAAACTTTAGAAACATCTGAACCTTTGTCAACCTCCAGCACCTGACCCCTCCAGGAGCAGAGCATCACTGGTTACAGATGCTGAAGAGATGGGGACCAGCCCCACCTTAATGGTGCTGAGAGCACACAGAGAGTATGATGGAACTCTGTGACGCCTGCCCATTACATTCTGGCAGCAATGACCAGCACAATCGAGGTGCAGGCATCAGTAATGTGTCCAGGGAGTGTGAGGCTGGACCACCACTTTGGTCTGAAGGCTGCACAGACACAGGGAAGACGCCCTGGACTGAGATACCTGCCTTTATCTTGTACAGAAAAGTTTCACATCTGAGTGACAAGAATACTGCTCATCAGAACAAGGAGCAGGTAATCATTGTTGAGAGTTTATTTACAATAATGAACATTATGTACAAATGATCAGTAGCTGTGCCCAGGCTGTACAACTAAATAGCCAAGTGGTTATGGTACTGGGTTTGTAACCCCAAGATCAAGAGTTCAAATCTCACAATGGCAAACTATGAAATGATGTAACTTCATCTGAAACAGATGGAAACGGGTTTGTACTCAAAAGAGTTACATCTTTTCAGGGACGTGCTGGGTGGCGGAGGACTGGGCTGGATGCTCCCGCAGGAGTTGGCGCGTCACGCGTCTGTGAGTGTCCAGGTTGCAGCCGATGCCATCCAAGACCTGACAACGGTCGTGCTCGGACCCGATGTAATTTTGGGGTCGGGAAGGAGGAGGACCTGCTCCTGGGCCTGGCCAAGTTGGCCATTAACAGGTCCAGGCAGCGGGCGATCGACGGGGGAGTCCCGCCTGATTGTTTGTCCCTCTTCCGCGGCTACGTTTGCTGCCGGATGTCCCTGGAGAGGGAGCACGCGGTGTCTGCTGACACGCTCGAGGCCTTCCGTGCTCGGTGGGCACCGCGGGGACTGGGGTGTTTTGTTGACCCCTTTAATCACATTTTGATTTAAAGTTTGTAAGGTTCCTTTAAATTTTTGTCCTTGGTTTTACAGCTGACCTGAATTAGGGGCTGTGCCTGATTTATCCCAATTTTGTTGATTTGGTTTAATTGTTTTCATTTAAAAGATTATCAAGAGTTCAAATCTCACAATGGCAAACTATGAAACAATGTAACTTCATCTGAAACAGATGGAAACGGGTTTGTACTCGAAAGAGTTATTTCTTGGGCTTGGCCTAAATAGCCAAGTGGTTATGGTACTGGGTTTGTAACCCCAAGATCAAGAGTTCAAATCTCACAATGGCAAACAATGAAACAATGTAACTTCATCTGAATAGGAACAGATGGAAATGGGTTTGTACTCGAAAGAGTTACATCTTTCTGGCAGGAACTGGAGACGAAAGTCACCGCTCGCCTGCGGCGCTGGACAGGACTGCTCCGAGTGCTATCTTACCGGGGTCGAGTGCTGGTCATAAACCAGCTGATCGCTGCCATGTTGTGGTACCAGCTGGTCACTTTGACCCCTCCCCTGGACTTTGTCACAAGAATCCAGAAATTGTTAGTTGACTTCTTCTGGGACAAAAGATTGCACTGGGTCGCTGCCGGGGTTCTGAGTCTCCTGCTTCAGGAGGGTGGTCAGGCGCTAGTATGCCTACGCACACAGGTGGCGACTTTCCGCCTTCAGACCCTGCAGCGATACCTCTACGTCGAGCCTCCTCCTAGATGGTGTGCCCTGATGACATATTTCTTCCGTCAGGTGCACGGCCTGAATTATGACGTGCAGCTCCTGTTTATAGAACAGCTGGGCCTCGGTGGCTCCTTGCAGGTGTTGCCCGTCTTTTACCAGGACCTGATCAAAGTCTGGAATGTGGTCACCTCACAATGCAGCTCTCCCCCGTCAGGAGTAGCGGCTATCGTCAGAGAGCCGCTGCTCAGGAATCCGCCCCTCCGTCCTTTTCAGTGGTTGGCGGAGAGGAGGGCTGTGGCCGCAGGGGTGACCAGGATCGGGGACGTGCTGGGTGGCGGAGGACTGGGCTGGATGCTCCCGCAGGAGTTGGCGCTTCGCGCGTCTGTGAGTGTCCAGGTCGCAGCCGATGCCATCCAAGACCTAAGGATGGTCGTACTCGGACTCGACGTTATTTTGGGTCTTGAGGTGGCCCAGGTGGGCGGTGGTCTTCCTGCTGAACGTTCCCCTGTTCGGACAGAATTCCACATTGGCCCCAAACCCCGAACCCTCCCTCGGGTGCTGGTGCCCCGCAATATGAGCCGCCTCGGGGACATGCCCTCTGTGTCTTTTGGCACGGCAAAGAGGAACTTTTTGTACGGACTGCTGCTGCACACCTTCCATTTTCTCTCCCTTGTCCGCCGCCCGGACATGCCCTGGCGTGCCTTGTTGCCGTCCGGCGGCAGAGGCCCCCGATGGGAGGCCCTCTACGGAGGTGTCCTCCCCCTTTCTATCGGGGACCTGGGTTGGAGGGTGTTGCATGCAGCAGTCCCCTATAATAAGAGGATGCATAGGTTCACAGACTCTCAGGACACCTGCCCTTTTTGTGGTCTTGTGGAGTCCGTGGACCATGTATACATAGGGTGTGGTAGGCTGCACTCCCCGTTTAGTTATTTGAAAAACCTTTTATTGATGTTTTGTTTGCACTTCAGCCCCACGCTCCTGATCTATGGACACCCGGTGCGGAAGGGGGTCGGGAAGGAGGAGGACCTCCTCGTGAACCTGCTCCTGGGCCTGGCCAAGTTGCTCATTAACAGGTCCAGGCAGCGGGCGATCGAGGGGGGAGTCCCGCCCGATTGTTTATCCCTCTTCCGCGGCTACGTTTGTTGCCGGATGTCCCTGGAGAGGGAGCACGCAGTGTCTGCTAGCACTCTTGAGGCCTTCCGTGCCCGGTGGGCACCGCGGGGACTGGGGTGTTTTGTTGACCCCTTTAATCACATTTTGATTTAAAGTTTGTAAGTTTCCTTTAAACTTTGTTCTTGGTTTTACAGCTGACCTGAATTAGGGGCTGTGCCTGATTTATCCCAATTTTGTTGATTTAGTTTAATTGTTTTCATTTTAAAAGATTATCAAGAATTCAAATCTCACAATGGCAAACTATGAAACAATGTAACTTCATCTGAAACAGATGGAAACGGGTTTGTACTCGAAAGAGTTACTAACCTTCCTAACCCTGCCGCTATGTCTTGGTGCCCCCTGGACACCCACAGTGGAGGTGGGGGCAGCTGCTGACTGCTGCGCCATGTCTGTGGTGACCTTGATGGGGGCCGTCTGGAGGGCTGAGACCTGGAGGGTCCCGGCCTGCTTTCAGAGCCCTGCTGTGAGGCCTGTGGAGCTGGGGCTTCTGGGGTCAGAGGAAGAGGGGATTTGGATGGGCCGGACACTCCCGGAATCACTTGGATGGTTGGCCTCAGAATGTGCACCTGCTAATCCTCCTCTCTATGGGTGCCCAAGGGCCCCTGGCTGACTCTTTCAGGAGAAGGGGAAGCTGGAGTGAGATTTTACTGCCCCGCACCCATCTCTGTGCATACTGTTGGATGCCAACTATGGCATCAACGATTGAGTTCCACCCATGTAGCCATGCAGGAGTGATGTCCTGGGCCAAGGACTCCATGGAAGCCGCCATTCTACCAGTGATCACCTCAGTACATTGCCATGCCGGCACTATCACCTCAGCCTGAAGGCAGACGGACTCCTCCATTGTACCTTGTAATCTGAGGAGTGCAGCGGACATCTCTTCCTGATGTTCCCGAGCTTGTCTTTGCAGCTCCAGCAACACTGACATGACCAAGTCCAGAGCTCGTAATCGGACTTGGACCTGGCCTCCAGCTGTCCTCTGATAAGGATGCCTGGCATGTGTGGATGGTGAGTGGTCCCATGGACGGGATGAGAACAATGAAGGTGTGTGGGAGAACGAATGGTGATGTCTCTTGAAGTGGCAGTGAGTGAGTGAGATCCCTGTGGATGTGTGATGGGCTTTGAGATTCCCTTTTATGTTAGCTGCCACTCTCCTTTCATACTCTCTCTTTGCTTCTCTTATTTACTTATTCACATCCCCTCTGAACCTTTTCTATTCAGCCTGGTTCTCAATTGTAGTTTCTAGCTGACACTTGTCATAAGTACATTTTTTCTTCTTTATTGTAATTTCCATCTCCTTTGTCATCCAGGAATCTCTGGATTTGTTTGCCCCACCTTTTCCTTTTGAGGGAATATATCTTCACTGTGCCTGAACAGTGAAGGTAGCTCATTGTTAGCTATCGATTTTCCTGTTAACATTTGGCTCCAATTTATTTGGCCCAGATCCATTCTTACCCCATTGAAGTTGGCTTTCCCCAGTTAATTATTTTTACTCTGAATTGTTCATTATCCATAGTCATGCTAAACCTTTTAATACGATGATCACTGTCCCCTAAATGTTCTACCACTGAATCTTGATCTACTTGGCCCATCTCATTCCCAAAGTTGGTGCCAACTCCACACTAAAGCTATCTATTCCAATCCCATTTCCTTGTTCTATCCCATGTCCTTTAAAAAATTTCATCTTCAAGAGTTTACCTAGCTCCCATTTAAATGTCATAATTGACTGGTTCCTATAGGCATTTGATGCATTTATAGCTTAGCAACCATTTGTGTAAAAACATTTATTTTAACTTTAAAGTCTATTAGTGGTAATTCTCCACTGGAAGGTCATCATTTCATCTACATTAGATAAAATATCTGAACAATCTAACTTGTAATGGTTTGATTTGTCGTCAATTGATTAAATACAAAGTGAAGGCAAGATCACTTCTAGTTGAAAGCATTGCACAATAATAGATAACTCAATCTTATTTTTCTCTTCTAATTAAATCAGCTTGTCTATTAAGACTGCTAATTTTGTGATCATAATAAGAAGCAGCTTATCCCCAATCTGATTTGAATTATTACACAATTATATCCAATCACCTACATGCAGATGTTTCACTCTCAATCATCCTGAATCTCTATGGCATGCATAACTTTTTCATTTTGAACTAGAGGCCTAATTATCTCTGTTTCATGTATTAAATCAGAGATAAGGAGCCTTTCGAAAAATAGTGCTCACTGGACAATGCAACACTCTTTCTGATAAGTATGTTGCTTTGCTTTGTTGAATGAAAGGCATGAAAAAATTAAAAACAATTGATCTTTCCATGCTAAATTTAATAGGATGACATTTTGATAACAGCATCTGTTGAAAAGTCTGTTGATCTTCTGTAAATCTGTGACAATTCTTGTCTCCACTAATTGGTAATGTTCTGCCAATCTCGCATGTCTCATCTCTGGAACTTACTTTTACCCTTCATGCTCCTGACTGTCACACTCAGTCCAATTCTGCCTTGATGTCAAGGTCAGTTACTCTACCTCCTGACATGTTAACCATTCCTATCTCCACAGATGCTGCCAGACCTACTGAGTGTTTCCAGCACTTTCTGGTTTTTTTTGTGCAATTGTTTGAATTTTCCATTGTCATAACCACACTTTTTCTTCTTTATCCTAATTTGTTTCTCCTTTGTCATCCAGGGAGCTCCGGATTTGTTTGCCCTGCCTTTCCCTTTTAAGGGAATATATCTTGACTGCGCCTGAACCATCTCTTCAGTGAAGGTAGCTCATTGTTAGCTACCTATGACTCTTATCAAAGTTATAAAATCCAATAATTTATTATAGATCACATCTTTCCATTTCTTTATGAAAACAAGCTTCTGCACTATCCACCTAGCTACATCCTGCACGCCTGCACTAATCATTTTTTCTTTCTAAGCAACTCAGTACACTGCTCAAACATCATTGATCACTGCCAGGAACGTAGCTGATCAATTTTGACACTTGAAATAGCCGAGCTGCATAATTTAGGAGGCAACAGAAACAGAAAATGCTGCAAACATTGAGCGTGTCGGACACACCTGTCGGGAGAAAAGGGTAGTTGACATTTCAGATGCAGGAACCCATCATCCGACACAGAGGATATTGTGGATGAACTGCATTTAGAACAAAAGGATAAAAGATGCCACCCTAAACACACTCACACACACTCACACTCACACTCACGCACACTCACACACACTCACACTCACACTCATGCACACTCACACACACTCACACACACAACTCACACTCACACAACTCACACAAACTCTCACATACACTCACACTCACGCTCACACTCACGCACACTCATACTCACACTCACTCACACACACACACACACACACACACTCACACTCACTCACACACACACTCACACTCACACACTCACACTCACACACACACACTTACACACTCACACACACACACACATTCACACTCACACACACACACACACACTCACATTCACACACAAACTCACACACACACACTCACACACACTCTCACACACAAACTCTCACACACACACACTCACACTCACACACTCACACATACTCACACACTCACATTCACACACACGCACACTCACACAAACTCACACTCACACACACACACTCACACTCACACACACACATTCACACACCACATTCACACTCACTCACACACTCACACACACACTCACACATACTCACATTCACACACACTCTCACACACAAACTCACACACACACACACTCACACACACACAGTCACATGCACACACACTCACACTCACGCACACACTCACACGCACACACTCACATGCACACACTCACACACACACACTCACATGCACACACTCACACACTCACACGCACACACTCACATGCACTCACACACTCACACACACACATGCATGCACACACACCCACACTCACGCACACACACACACCCTCACTCACACTCACATGCACTCACACACTCACACTCACACACACACTCACACACACACACACACACACACACGCACTCACACACACTCACACACACTCACATGCACACACTCACATACACACACACACACACATGCTCACACACTCACGCACACACACATAAACACACACACACACGCTCACACACTCATGCACACACACACTCACACACACTCACACACATACACACACAGATACACAGACACACATACACACACATACACACGCACACACACAAACATACATACACCCTCATACACACACACTTCATAAAAAAAACCACACACCACATATAAATACTCAACCGACACACACACACACCCCACAAATACCCCCATCCCACATGCACACACCCACATCCCACATACACACACTCCCAATATACATACATTCCACACACATACCCCATACAAACAATCCCCACTCACACACAGAACCCCCAAATAGAAACACACATACATCCCATACTCATTCCCCATACAAACAACCCCTCCACGCACAAAACCCCAAACACACACACACACATCCAAACTCATACCCCATACAAATAAACACACTACATATACATTCATGCACACCCCACACAGAAACTCACACCAATAAATACACACACACAAACTTGCACATCACCCGTCTGCACACACACCGCACATACACATTCTTGTGAAGTGGCTCAGGATCATTTACTATACAAAATGTCCTGTATAAATGCAAATTGTAGTTGCTTTTTAAACCTCAAGTAACTAATAAATCTTGCACAGAGGTTGCATTCTGTGAAATGTATAGTTATGAATGGTTTTAAACGTTCCAGTTAAAGGACACTCAAGGCAAAATACCTGTTACAGAGTTCATCTTCCAGACAACTTTTCTTAGTGGACACATTTAACTTTATTTCCAAGACAGCAGCAGCAGCAACTACACGTGTGCATCAAACTCTATAACTAAGGAAGAACTCTCAACTAGAGGTTCCCCGTGCTGCTAACTCATTGGTTTACACAGATCATGCGCTCTTACAACATAGAATTATTCTTAAAGCTACAGTCCTACGTTTATCAAAACTATAATTACTACATTCCTCCCCCTTTAACTTTTCTGTACATTTTGTATTTACAAGGATATCTATCTCATGACATTACAATATTTACACAGGTCATGAAATTACAAGTTCAGTCTTTCAGGTCATTTCTTGATCCATGTGGAACGTTGCAGCTCCACAGCTTCCGATTCTTTTGCAGGAACCACATTCTCTGGAACTGCATTAACATCAGGTACCTCACTAGGCACAGGCAGTTCAGTGTCTTCCCCTCTGACAGGGGCATCGGGCATATCTGTCCTTGGCTCAGCAACTTCAAAAGGAACCCAGGGTTCAGCAGTGGTTACAGGAGGAACATCATATGGTTGGGGTATCTCCCTTTTCCTTAACTGATCCACACATTTTTGGGTCAGCCGGCCCTCCACTTCCACGTGGTATGACAATGGTCTGGTCACTGAGCTTACTTCACCAGGTAACCACTTTGGTCCTCCACCGCTATTCTTTACATATACTCCTTCTCCAAGGGGAGAAGTTTCCCTATGGCGGGTGGGCTGGGTGGGCTGGGTAGGGGCGTGGAGCCAACTGGCACCCGCAATCGGCTGCGCGCCACCATTTTACGCGGGCGGGCCAATTAAGGGCTGCCCAGCGTAACACGTGGCCGGTAGCGCTATCTGTGTGGGTGGGGGGAGAAAGGAGAGTCGGGGCCTGCACTCTATTGTGTATGTGCGTGAATGAGTGCAGCAATCTCCTGAGGCACCAAGCTGCCTCAGGGTGATAGAATAGATTATGAAATGAAATGAAACTTTATTTAAACATGTCACCTCATGTAACAGTGTCCCTGAGCTGGGACATGTTTGTGAAGTTTGGAAAATGTTTTTATTTATTTTATAAAAGCTTCAGGAAACCTTGTGCCGCCCATGGATGTGGTTTCCTGAACAACGCAAAGGCCACTTGAACTCTTCGCCTGCCCGACAACGTTAATGTTGGACAGGGCGTGTTCTTAACTAGTTCAATTACTCTCTTAACGGCCTTAATAGGCTGTTGGTATTTCAGTGGACGCGCAGCCACCTCCGGTGTGTGACCGCCAAACAAAATATCGAGATGACGCGCGGTAATGTCTGGGCGCATGCCTGATGTCATCGCGCTTCACTTTATGCATCGGTGTTTAGGGCCCATCCCCGCACAGCGACCAGAAGGTTTAGCCCCAACAGTAAATTGTCACTCAAAACTATACAAATCATGTGTTGCTTTTTGGTTCCCTTGATTTTTTTTCTCCACCTTCCCCTCCAAATTGGGGAGTATCAGGCGTAGTCTTGTTTGAAGACGATGTCTCATCAGTAATTCTACATCCTCTTCCTACCTGTATTCTTCTTCTTTCTACCACAGAGTTTAGTCTGGCCCTTCTTTCTGACTTCACTGTCAGCCAAACTTCTCTCAGGTGAAATCTCAACTTGTCTTAGTTCAGTCGTTGAGCTCCCCATGACTTCATTATCTACTCGCATCTTGGAAAGTTCTGCGACTTTTGCTTTCAAAGCCTCTTTAGCTTCATTCAGCTGATTCTTCAGCTCTTCTGCCTCCTTCTTGTATCTGTTGACTTCCTCCTGGAAACTTGAACATTGCTGCATATTCTCTGCCAACTGGTTCTTCAGTTTGTTCAGAGGGGTGTTAAATTCTTCCTGTTCCTCTTCGTAATTTTCCAGAGGTAGAAACTTTGACCTGAGGGATCCTTGTCGTGTGTGAAGGTCTTTCAACAGGTTTTCCTTTTCTTTGTGAAGCTCATTCACTTCGTCTTGAACTTTGTCACTCAGCAGAGTCTCCTTGAGTTTCTTCTGCTGATCTCCCATGTCGTTGTTTAAGACGGTCTTCATTTCTTCAAGTTGCTGAATGGTTACACACTCCTTTTTCATCCTGTTGCAGTCCTTGGACTCTCCAGGCTCTTTCAGAAGTACCTTGCCTTGTTCCTTTTTCAACTCAGGAACTCTTCTAGCTTCCTTTTGAAATCTCACTGGCCAATCGAGGTTAATTTCCCTCTACCAATTTTGAGCTAGAAAGCTTGGTCCTCTACCTTCTAATACCATCACTGGTAGATGTGGCAATTAGTGCCTATAATGAACAATTGCTCTGGTGATACCTTTTACCTGGATTTCTTCGCCTGTGTAAATTTTCAACTTGGCAGCTGTTTGTTCCAAATTTAATTGTTGATCACCTTTATTTAAATATCTGAAAGTCTGTTCTCCTATTACAGTGATAGAAGCACTGTGTCTACCTCCATTTTTAAGGGTTTACCATTCACTTGCAATGTGACAGTAATTGGCTCTGTCTTCCCAACTTTCATATTGAATAAGGAATAAATGTCAGAATTGGTTGTTTCTGGCTCGTGTACACTTTATGCTTCATTGGACTTCGATTGTTCCCTGGAAGCCTGCTTTTACCTTGCTTTGCAATGTTTCAATATGTGTTCACTTCTGTGATGAAAATAACACTCTACTTTTTAAAATTGCCAATCGTTAGGACTATGATTGTTTCCATATTGATTAAAAATATTTTTCGAATTTGCTGCTAGGCTGTGTCTTCTCAGTTTTTGGATAGTGGGGGCTGTTTCCCGCTTTGCTGTGGAGTCCTGGCTTTTTGTGCCACTTTCTGCTGACTGTTCCCATCTAACTAGGAGAAGGGCCACATTTTGCACTCCTTGAATCGTTTGTGAACCTCTTACAGCGCTTTCCATCACCAATGCTATTTCTAAAGCTTTCTTAAAATCAAGATTCACTTCAGCCAGCAATCTTCACTGAATAGCATCCTCCTGCACGCCAGATACCAAACAATCCCTGAGCATGTCATTCTGGGTTTCACTGAAATCGCAATATTCCATCAGTTGTTTTAATTTTGTCATGTAGGTAGCAGTGGTCTCCCCCAGGGCTCCATTCCGTGAATTGAACCTGAACCTCTCCATTGTGACTGAGGGCTTGGCTTGAAAAGACCCCTTAACCAGGCCTACTAATTCACTGAAAGTCTTTGAATCTGGGGCACTGGGGGCCATCAAGCTTTGAGTTAAACTGTAGGTCTTGCTCCCACAAATACTCAGGAGAATTGCTCTCCTCTTTTCCTCTCCCATGATTTCATTGGCTTGAAAGAAGAATGCAAGACATTCTATATATTGAGTTGTCTGTGTCTGGTTCAAACTGTGGCATCTCGGATGAGTATATCTTCCTTTCTTTTTAATGAACTTCGATACTTACAATCATTGGGTGAGGTACAGAAATGGATCTGATTTATCCTCATTGCCAGTTTGTTATAAAGGTGATCTCCCAGACAAATTTTCTTTATTTATAAGACAGCATAAGCAGCTACACATGTGCATCAAACTCTATAACTAAAGAAGAACTCCCTCCTAGAGGTTTCCCTGTGTTGCTAACAGATTGGTTTATGCAGATCATGTGATCTTACAACACAGGATTATTCTTAAAGCTACAGTCCTACATTTATCAAAGCTATAATTATTACAATACCTCATATTGCGCAGTACTGTAAATGGTGACAGTTTCCTGATGAGGTGAATTGGGATATAGACATTGGAGAGATGATTCTTTCTTCAACTATTTACAGAATTGTTGATGTTGAGTTTACAATGCATAATTAGCCTTTTATTCATTTAGAAACAATAACCTTGATTAAGTGCTATCTATAAGTAAAGTGCAATTTAAAATCACACTTGGAGTTGTGTGTTTAACTGATTAAGTGAAGGTATTGAAATTCTTCATCACTACTGCCGAATTTAGTTGTTAGCTACTTTAATGTCTGAACCATATGATGGGCAATTGGTATTATAGTGCTATACTTCCATCGTTAATGGAATTGTGAGTAGGCTGTGCTCCACCATGTTAAATGTGATTGAGTATTTTCTTTATCTGTCTATAAATTTAGTACAATATGCCACATAAAGTAAGCACTTATCAAGATATGAATGACCATTTAAAAATTATGATTATATGATAATAAAACTATAGGAACAGGAGGCCACTGAGCCCACGCTGGATCATCCCAGCACGATGGTGTGATTACACGCATTGTGTTTCATAACAGCATTTATAAGGTGTGCTCCTGACAGCTGTACTTCGGGGGGAACTCGGAGACGAGTGCACAGTAACGTTGTGCAGCACTGCCCACTCCCGAAGGTCGCCTGTTGCACCTCAAGGTGAGGCACCGTGCATTCAGGCCAGGGCACAGGCAAGTCGCATTTTCCCAGCCGGCTGACAGTGCAGTGTCGGGACAAGGTTGATGTGAGTTGAGGGAAGGGGGACAAGGGCAGCACTCTGAGGTGAGTTGAGGAGGCCCCAGGGACAGCACTCTGATTGAGGTGAGTTGGGTGGGGTGGGGGAGTAGGGCGGGGTGGGGGGGAGCGGTGGTTGTGGTGCAAGGGCAACATTCCAGTTCAAGTGAGTTGGGAGGTGGTGGGGGTGGGGGCAAGGGCTGCCCTGTGGTTAATGGTAGTGCACAAGAACATGCGGGTGAAGGGGAGGGAAGCAGCCACACATTAGGGAAACCTTGTATAAAGTGACCATTCCTCTGCAGCTGAGACAGTTCGGGCGTAGCTACATTGACATGTGTGGAGTTGAGCCTCTAGCTTATCTGCCCACTCAAGCAATGCAGAGGCATGAAAGTGTCACCAAGAGCTTTTCACCTCAGACACAGGCTGCAAACTAATGAGTGTTTTAGTGGACGGCAGAACAGTTGGATGACTGGGCACATTGTACAATCTCCTTGCTGAAGCTCACTATTGAGCAGTCACTGCTAGAGGCGCTCACAGCTCCTTGGCAAATTCATCATCCCGGTTTGGACCCGTCTCCCCCATGGTTCAAGCTAACAGTGCAGCCTTGCAGTGCGGGTTAGGAGAATGTCTGTGCCTGAGCTGAGAGCACAGCCTGCAGTCCAATGGGCAAAGCTGCTGCCAATCGATCAGCTGGAGTGGGGCGGAGGTGGGTGGGGTTTCGGGCAGCCATGCAACGCACTAATCTCTGGCCATCCAAGTGGGGGCCAGCACTCTCCAGGGTGTGTTAAGGAGTCTTCACTCTTAATTAAGACAGAGGTTCTTAGAACTCCCATGCTAACCACGTGTCTTTCTCTCTCATCCTGCAGGAGGAGTACATCAGGAGCATGGAACCTGGTGGCCTAGCTGTATGTCTCATAGCTTACAGAGAGCAGAGATGAAGGAGAAGAGAGTGACAGAGACACCTGGCAGACAGAGGGGGGAGCAACACCCTCAGAAAGAAAGGGCAGGTGGGGCTCCCGCATACATTGCTGAAGAGGCACAATGAGCTGTTGGAGGTTGATGTCTGGCTAGGCCCAGGGTGTATAGCTCTGAAAAAGGGTCATATAGACTCGAAACGTTAACTATGTTTTTCTCTCCACTGATGCTGTCAGACCTGCTGAGTTTTTCCAGCCTTTTCCATTTTTATTTCAGATTTCCAGCTTCCAAAGTATTTTGCTTTTATCTATAGATATGTCTGTTCTGCAGATTCCTGCAGATGTCTGAGAACCAGTGTTGCTGAAGATTGCATATGTTTTGGGAACTGGTCAGTCACAGGCGCCAGCTACTGCAGGATTTGGTGCCACGGTGACATGGAGAGTATCCACTGCCAGTGGCTGTGAGAGTGACTGTGGAGCTCAATTTCTACACCAGTGGCTCCTTTCAGGGCTCCACAGGTGACCTCTGTGGGATATCACAAGCCCCCACCCACAAATGCATCCATGAGGTCACGGATACCATCTTCACAAGGGCAACAACTTCATGCATTTCACCTGGGACCAGGAAAGCCAGGATGCAAGAGCATTGGGATTTTCCCCGATCTCAGGTTTCCCATAGGTTCAGGGCACCATCAACTGCACTCACATGGCCCTCAGATCTCCGTGGCAACAAGCGGTCAACTATGTCAGCCGCAAGGGATTCCACTGGCTGAATATTCAGCTGGTGTGCGACCACCACAAACCCATCCTGCAGGTCTGTGCACGGTTTCCAGGGACTGTTCATGACTCCTACATTCTCAGTCAGTCACAGATCCCTGAAGTCCTCCAGGGTCCACAGAAGCTGCAGGGTTGGCTCCTCAGGGACAAGGGCCACCCACAGAGGCCGTGGCTGATGACACCCGTGAGGCAGCCTCAGACTGCAGCAGAGCGACGCTATAATGAGGCTCATGCTGCAGCTCACAACTTGGTGGAGCAGACCATCGGGATGCTGGAGATGAGGTTCTGGTGCCTGGACCGGTCTGGTGGAACCTGCAATACAGTCCACAGAGGGTGTCACACATCATCGTCGCCTGCTGCACCCTTTACAACCTGGCACTGCAACAGGGAGAGGAGCTGGCTGAGGAGGAGATAGAGGTCTGCTCCGACGAGGAGGATATCAATGGGGATGAGGGTGATGAGGTCCTCGAGGGAGAGGATGCTGGCAAAGAGGCCCTCGCACTGGCCAGATGAGGTAGGTGCACTCGGGAGACCCTCATAGCTGCTAGATTTGTGGAGGATGATGACGACATACAGTGAGGAGACACCATAGATCCTCACATTGTATCTGTGAAGGTTTGACTCCAGTCTGGCTTATGGCTGTGCACATACCCTCTGTGAGAATGCTCCTGTCATGGAGACGCAGTGGAGGCCCTAATAGTGGCTCAATTCCAGGAGGACGATGATGACATGCAGTGAGGACACTCCATAGATCTTCATACAGCCCCTGAGAATTTCTGGCTCCTGTCTGGCCGAGGGCAGCTCGCTTGCGCTCTGTGACCGAGGTCATATCATAGAGATGCAGCCATAAACCTTAAATGCACATGACCCTTTGCCCACCTTCAACACCTGAGCCCTTCAGGAGCACAGCGTCACTAGTCACAGATGCTGAAGAGTTGGGGACCAGCCCCACCTTAAAGTTGCTGAGAGCACACGGAGAGAATGATGGAACTCTGTGATGCCTGCCCACTACATTCTGGCAGCAATGACCAGCACCAACGAGGTGCAGGCATCAGTAATGTGTCCAGGGAGTGTGAGGCTGGACCACTACTTTGGTCTGAAGGCTGCACAGACACAGGGAAGAGGCCCTGGACGGAGACACCTGCCTTTATCTTGTACAGAAAAGTTTCACATCTGAGTGACACGAACACTGCTCATCAGAACAAGGAGCCAGAGGTAGGGAGACATTCTTGGGAGTTTATTGACAATAGTGAACAGTATGTACAAGTGATTAACACCCATGCCCAGGCTGAGCAATAACATCTTCTTAACCTTCCTAACCCTGCCTCTTGGTGCTCCCCAGACATCCACAGTGGAGGTGGAGGCAGCCTGCTGACCGTGACTCCCTGTCTGTGATGACCTTGGCGAGCGTCCTCTGGAGGGCTGAGACCTGGAGGGTCCCGGCCTGCTTTCGGGGTCCTGCTGTGTGGCAGTGGCTCCCTCCTCGGCCTGTGGAGCTGGAGTTGCTGAGGTCACAGGAAGAGGAGATTCGGATGGGCTGGACATGCCAAGAGTCACCTGGATGGATAGTCCTGGGGTGTGCATCTTTTGATCCTCCTCCTTAGGGGTACTCGAGAAGCTGGAGTGAGATTGAGCTGCCCTGCACCCCTCTCGCATACAAACTGCTGGAGGCCAACTATGGGACCAGCAATGGAGTTGAGCCCACACAGCAGTGCAGGACCAATGTCCTGGACCAAGGTCTCCATGGCAGCCACCATCCTGCCAGTGTTGACCTCAGTGCATTGCGATGCCAGCGCTATCACCTCAGAATGAAGGCGGACAGACTCCTCCATTGTACCTTGCAATCTGAGGAGTGCAGCGGACATCCCTTCCTGATGTTCCCGAGCTTGTCTTTGCATCTCCAGCAACTGTGACATGACCGGGTCCAGAGGCTCCTCATCTGACTCGGACTCAGCAAGGTTCTGGCCTCCAGCAGTCCTCCGAGTGCTGGACACTGGGAAGTCCCTGCCTCCACCTGCTGTGGATCAGACAGTGCGATGTGCTCACCAGATTGTGATCCCGAGGCTGCTGTAAAGCTAGGGCCCACCGAGGTGTGTGTCTCTGCGCTGGTGGAGGGTGTGGGTGACGCTGTGATGGGATTTCAACGGGGTTTCAGTAGATTCCTCTTCTGTGTGTCTTTGGGGCTTGGGTCGAGAACCTGGCTCGTGGACCCCCTTGGATGTTTCCCAGATGTCCTTGTGACAACGAGGGGATTTAATTAGTGCATGGCAATGGCCTGTGAAACAGGACACATCACTCACAGCATGGTTGTCTGATGGATGCTGCACTGTTGGACCCTCATTTGGTAGAGCAGCACAGACCTCACCATCAGCACAGGAACGGTCCAGATCCTCGCCAGCCAGCTGGATGGTTCTGAATTCAAAGCCTGTTAGAACCTTGATGTCAGGCAAGGCTCCATTGGTCTGTGACCTCACCCTCTTGTTGTGTGCCAGCTTGTCCTACATGAATACAGATGGAGAGAGTGTAAGCTGGATGCCTGCCAGGCCAGAAGATAAGGATGCCTGGCATGTGTGGGTGGTGAGTGGTGCCATGGACAGGATGAGGACAACATGTGCAGGGTAGATGAAGGTGCGTGTGAGAGAGTGAATGCTGATGTCCCTTGAAATGGCAGTGAGTGAGGGCCCTGTGTGTGTCTGTGTGTGTGCGTGTGTGTGGTTTGAGTGTCTGTGTGTGTGCGTGTGTGTGGTTTGAGTGTGTGTGTGCGAGTGTTTGTGTGTGTGTGTGGTTTGTGTGTGTGTGTGTGTGGTTTGTGTGTGTGTGTGTGTGGTTTGTGTGTGTGTGTGTGGTTTGTGTGTGTGTGTGTGTGGTTTGTGTGTGTGTGGTTTGTGTGTGTGTGTGGTTTGTGTGTGTGTGTGTGAGTGGTTTGTGCGTGTGTGTGTGGTTTGTGTGTGTGTGTGGTT